>NW_026262604.1:31615954-31985954 GCF_021869535.1 Mytilus californianus
ACAACATTAATCTTGGAATTATCAACTTTAATCTTTGAATTATCAACTTTAATCATTGAAATTCTAACTTTAGTCTTGGAATTATCAACTTTAATCTTGGAAATGACTGATATGTTACTTCTAGCCCATGTAACTTTCTATCAATGGGTATACGTGGTATGCCAAAAATATGGGTTATATAATTTTGCAAGATTTTATATATATGACACTACTTTTTAATGACAATATATATTGATATGCATTGTCAGTAACTGCGAGTACTCTCAAATCGTACTTTCTTGTTAATTTGACCCGTTGATACTATTTGTAATGCTTTTTAGTTTTTAATGTTTACTTATTCAGGGTTATATCTGGTCTATATACCAGCTTTGGTAAGTATTTGGTATTACTATAAATTATCACTTCTTCGAACTATGAACATCACATTTATTAATTTTGTAAAAATACTTCCTTTCTCCTTTTAAACTGTATACCTAACAACAAAATTATTCATTTACCTGTGTATAATATTATTGTAAATGGCGGATTTTTGTTTAAGGTTATTGTTGCTTTTCTGAAATTGTTTAACATTTCACAGCGGTTTAAAACTGTTATTTTAATTATTCATCCCTTTTTTATTGATTTTGTATTTACATTGTATCATAGATCAAATTTATTCAATCAGTGTATGTTCACTTGTGTTAATATGTCTTTTGATTGAGTAAATCTATTTCAATTGATATTTTATAGTGTGTCTTTCTATGTTGTGATGTTACACTATTGTTTCAGATAAGGGTGAAGGTTTGGTTCCATTAAAACGTTTAAACCCGCTGCAATTGTTTGCACCTGTCCTAAGTCAGGAATCTGATGTTCAGTAGTTGTCATTTGTTGACGTGGTTCATCAGTGTTTCTCGTTTCTTGTTTTTTATATAGATTAGACCGTTGGTTTTCCTGTTTGAATGGTTTAACACTGGTTATATTTGGGGCCCGTTATAGCTTGCTGTTCGGTGTGAGCCAATGCTCCGTGTTGAAGACCGTACGTTGACCTATAATGGTTAACTTTTATAAATTGTGACTTGGATGGAGAGTTGTCTCATTGGCACTCATACCACATTTCTTATATCTATTGTTCTTTCATATCTTTATATTGATTTGGAGTATTTTCTACATATCTTATATAAATATGTTATTGGAAATCTTATATTTTTGGCTAATTGTGTTATTTCAATCAACCAGGGAATTTATATTTACATAAATATAAAGTCCCTGAATCTATGCATTTAAAAATTAAAATATTGTATATGAGTACAGGTCATTCTTTGTATATATTTATGTATGAATATAGGTACCAAATATTATTGAATGTTATATAAAAATGGGTACATTTTTAGTCAAAAACGGCACACCCCTACTTAAAAAAATTCGAAGTTACCGGATGTGCATCGATATTTACAATAGCAATCACCAACAAAAAGTAACGTAAAGCACATCAAATTGAAGTGCACTGATTGGCTGAGGCGAGAGTCCAGTGAGCCATACGTCACGATGTTCTCAGTTCAGAGATTCGCTAGGTAAATGAAAGTCGGAAAAATCAGTGTCGCACTAATGAGGGTCGAAAGATTAAAGTTGGAATTTCCAAGTTGAATGTTGATAATTCCAAGATTAATGTTGATAATTCCAAGATTAAAGTTGGAAATTCCAAGACCAAAGTTGGAAATTCCAAGATTAAAGTTAGAATTTCCAAGATAAAAATTGATAATTCCAAGATTAATGTTGATAATTCTAAGATTAAAGATGATAATTCCAAGATTAATGTTTGATAATTCCAAGATTAAAGCTGGAAATTCCAAGATTAAAGTTGATAATTCCAAGATTAATGTTGATATTTCCAAGATTTAAGTTAATAATTCCAAGATTATTGTTGATAATTCCAAGATTAAAGTAGATAATTCCAAGATTAAAGTTGAAAATTCCAGATTAAAATTGATAATTCCAAGATAAGAGTCGACAATTTGAAATAAAAAAAAGGATGGCCCTTATACGCTTCTGTAGTATGTATTAAATATATTGCCTATTGTTTTATGATTATAGTCTTATCCACGGAATGCACTGCACAGTGAAAGGTTTCCAACTGATTAATCTTCAAAGGGAGTTCATACATACTTCCTTAAGGATTTGTTCAAAAGAAATACAGAGTTGCTCCTCTTGTCATTTTCGCTCAGCTTCAATTACAACTGGTTTTGTAACTTGGTTTGAAATATTATACGTGCCTTTTGAACCTTTGTTTGACTTGAAGAAAATGTTGATATTAAACGATAAAAGAGTTTGTTGTTTTTTCCCTTTCAGTGTTGATTCCCATAGATTGTATTCATTTTTTAATGCTATTCTCATCCCATAAAATTGTAAAAATGTGGGTTCGAAATAGTATAGCCTTTCAAAACTTTGATAGGACAAATAAACTCATCATTGATACCAGGATTGAAATTTTGTATTTGTCCCAGACGCGCGTTTCGTTTACAAAAGACTTATCATTGACGCTCGAATCAAAAAGGTTAAAAAGGCAAAATAAAGTACGAAGTTGAAGAGCACTGACCTAAATGTTTTGCCAAATACAGCTAAGGTAATGTGAATGTATTTCCTTGTTCATCTAAAAGGTCATTCACAGTCCATACCCCATTTTGTGTCCAACTTCTATAATAAACACAGACATCATCAATTTTAATGTTCTCATTATTCCATATAGATGAAGAATTGACTTCCTCAAAATAACAAGGATGTCGGAATCTTGATAAATTTTTCCAAGCATAAAAAAACGTCTTTCCAAAATTGGTTATCTAATTTTTTAGTTGTTCCAAAAAAAGCCAACTCTGTAAAATTTATTTTTTGTGTAGCAGAAAATAATCTTATCCACTTTGAATTTGAATTAAATAATCTTTAACCCAATTGAATTAAGTCCTTGTATAAAAATTCTCAAATTAATCATTTTTAGAACCACTCTGCAGTATTTTTGACATAAAAGCTCCCGATTTACCTTGTCAGGCTTACCACCCCAAACGAATGCATACATTTTACTATTGAGTTGTCGTAGTACATATTCATCTGGACTTGGGATGGATAGGAACAGATGATTCAATTTTGATATATTAAAGACTTTATAATAATTATTTTACCAAAATGGGGTGAGCGACTATGTTGACCATTTTTGTGTGACTGTTGAAGAAATATTATCGTAAAATGTTTTTATCCAATTCATGTTGGATTCTCCAAAATTAAAATACTCAAGTCTTTCCAATAAAAATGACCATGAGATAGAGTCGAATCCTTTTTTCAAAATCAATCAGGAGTAATATACCAGGGATGTCATTTTCCTCTGTGAAATGTAAAATATAAGTATAAGCCTACAGTTCTCCCCAATAAATCGCCCAGGAATAAAGCCCGTATGGTCAGAATTAATTTTAAAAAGAAGATGTGGTATGATTGCCAATGAGACAACTATCAGCAATAGACCAAATGACTATAGGTCAGCGGCGTACGGCCTTCAACAATGAGCAAAGCCCATACCGCAAAGTCAGCTAAAAAGGATCCGAATTGACAAATGTAAAACAATTCAAACGAGAAAACTAACGGCCCAATTTATGTACAAAATAATGAACGAAAACAAATAAGTTTGTTAAGTAGTGACTTTATTCTCTACGTTATACAGCTAGATGCTAATGTATAAGTTGAATTCAAAAAAATAATTGGACGTCAATTTTTTAAGACTGCCTTGAGTTACCTTCCTTTGTAATACATGTGATAACTCCCTGCTTCGGTGTGACAGACATTTCCCCTATTTGGTACGCATAATTTATTGACCTGAAGACAAGTTTTCCAATGTCTATCCAAAACACCTTGAACAATTCTACATTGAAGCATCTGAACTAAGGCTTTTATTATTTTCATTCTTTTTAAAGCTCGTGTTAGTTCAGTAAAGGTAATGTTACCTTCTGATGAATCTTTTTCATTGTCTTTTAATTTAGGTGATTGAAATGATATTTCCCCTGTTAAATTGACTTCTTTATACACTCTGGTCTTCTTTAAAGCTTCTCATAGAATATTTTTGTTTACTTCAAGATTTCTTTTTGATTTTCTACTACAGTGGTATCCTCAGTAATAATTTTTTAAATAGTTTTATTTATAAGATTTTGGGTTTTAAGATAACAAAAATAGTTATTTGGTCTCTCTCCTTCTTTAACGTACTTGGTTCTTAACCGAACATATTGACCTTTAACATTGTTTGCTGCAAGATTCTAAGTTCATATTTTTTTTATCTCTATTACATTTATATTGTCCTCAGTGTTTGTATTTTGTTCTAGTTTTTGTATTTCTTCTGTAAGTTTGTTTTTCTGTTTTACCCTTTCCCTTTTTATGTATGTTGAATATGAATAAAGTCTTACCTCTTATTCCACTGAGAAGGGTCTAAAAAAAAAATTGGTCACTGATTGTAAATTGAATTTCAAAATGTTCAATAATATTGTGTAAAATATTCCTGCTTATACACTAGCACTGCATATTGCTAAACTGTGCTTATAATTTTTTTTTAATTAATGTTACATATTCAGGACCTTGAAGGAGAGAGTTGGTGAATTTCCAGAGGCCTCTGCTTTTTATAAACTCATTTATCTTTAAAGTCAAAATGACTGGTGAATGGTCAGATCTGTAGCTGTTGCCAATGTTTATTTCACATATGTCATCTTTAAGGCTATCAAAAATCAAAAGACATCTAGCCGTGATTGTTTAATTTAATTTTTTTTTCTTTTCCACGTAAATCGTTTAAGATCTGGGTATATCTCTCTAAGTGGATCAACAAGATTCTTATATTCTATAATTTCTAAAATGTTATCCCTGAATTTTGGATTATTTAAATGTTTATAGTTTTGGATATCTAGGTCGAAATTCTGAACGCGATTAAAGTCCCAAAAGATCAGACACAATTGATTTTCAAAATAGTCTATGATTTCTGCTAATCTGTCATAGAAGCAGGGAGTAACAGTAATTGGTCCATACATACTTATAAGAGTAAATTTTAAGTCTTCAATATTAATATCCAATCCCAACAGATTGCCATCTCAGCTTTTTAACTTGGTGTATTTTGTATTCTATATTATTTTTAAACAGGATAGAAACTCCTCGCTGATTAGAAGCATACGAATTGAAAATGAATTGACATTTTCACTGGGTTTTTTTATCCGGTTTTCATTTTGTTCTACAAAGTGTGTGTCTTGAAGACAATATATATCAAAATCTTTTGAATTCAGATAATTAAAAATGTCCCCTTTTTTTTCTCTCATATGAAATCCTTGACAATTATGAGACATTATTTTAATATAATTACCCCCCATCAAGATAATATGTCTTCAAACGATTGAAAGTGGATATTTGACAACACAAAGAAATGAATAGATTAGTTGAGATATCAGGACTATTTACATAATTCTCTATGTGCTTCAAGAATATATCATATATGTGCAAAGTATAAAAAATCCGTATTTTATATTAAATAATTTATACACATAAAATAAACAAAAAAAAAATAAAAAGGAAACACATTTAAAAAATATAATATGATACTAAGATATTTCATATTCTAATATTTGTAGTCAAGGGGAGATTATCTTAATTTTATTTTAAATATTCAAACGTTAGTTGTATATTGATCTGCATTATAATCTGTAATACATGTCATTATATTGACACCTATATCATAAAACCTCAACTCAATTTGATAATCTAAATTATTCATTAAGTAATGAATAGGATTAATACGACAAATGAGAAGAGATCAAACAAGAAGCACATTATCACATAACTGTCCGTTGTTTTGTGCTTCCTCATCTGATCTGGTCAAACTTGCCTAATATTTATAGCAACATCACTACAGCATGCGCGGTGTCATCTAGCATTCACAGCTTAATGTTAACTTACGCAATATGTTATAAAAAAATATAAAAGAGATAAAAAAAATCATCAACATATAATACAGCTCACCTAATATACAGCGGTTTCCTCTAAAAATTCATACTTCATATTATATAATTTAAATCCAAAGTTTTGTTGTCAAGAAATGTAGAGTAAAAGTGGTAGATATAAAAATAAAACTAAACCAGATACGGATAAAGCAATAAATAAAAGAATTAAAAAAATACTGACTATAATATTGATACATGAATAAAGGATATTTACTTCCATATATTTTGTTTATATCATGTTATCATCAAAAGAAAAAAAAAAGAAAATAATTTAAAATATCAATGTTCTGACAGTCTCTGTAAAGAGATTTATTTCTCGTGGTAGATTAATTTATCCTAATTATGAATTTCAGAAATATTCTTTAAACTGCTTTTAAAAGAATTTTTCTTACATATCTCTAATTGTGTATGTACAAATTTTAAGAATAATACTATCTATGGATTAAGCTACACCTAAAGCATGCATTTACTCACCATATGAACAAAGCAAAAATAAACAGCTAGTTAGGCATAAAGTACTATGTATAACAGCATACAACTATCTATAACAAGCTATGCATGTATTTTTTTCAACAAATAGGGAAAACAAAGCAAAGATTAAAAAGTAAGCAAATAAAGTTATATGTCAAATGAAACTATTCCGCTATAAGTTAATCAAAATTAAAAAGCTATATAAAAAGAAGTAAACATAATGAAAACAATTTTTTTCTTTCTTTTCTTTACTTACTTCAAATGTACAAATCTCAAGGCCTGCAATAGAAATCTTACGTTACACCATCATTGATGTCATGCAAATTACATTAGGTTTTGAAAAAAAATAAATATAAGTAAATATATGCACTCTAAACGCATAAACGCAAAGTTAAATTAAGTATTAAATTTTGTATTCATAAACCAGGTTTTTCTAAGTGTATATATGTAACATACAATAAACAGTTATTCCCATAATGACAATTTTTCATTGCTGATTTTAATTGTCTCTAAAGTCATATGGGCCCTTTTTGCTCGAATTTGTGTTTGCAATTTGTCCCTTTTTCTTATTTTGAAAGCGTTATGATAGAGCAAGCATCTTTCCTCCTTCATAGAAACAGGCAGGTAATCTAGTAGGAGTATTTTAGTTCCTTTCAAATTATACGCTTAGACATTACAGGTTGTTTATCCCCAAAATGAAATAAACGAACTTGGATAGGCTTTGGGCCCTTCCCATGTGTTAGTACTATTTGCGTATTTGCAATCGGCATGAAATTGGGTTTTCGAGCGCCCATTAGCAAATCTTTACTGGATAGTTTTCGTGTTGTTGTATAGACGTTCTCCTCAGGACTGCTGTCGTCTGTACCATAAATTAGTATATTATACTTCCTGTCGTGCTTTTCGAGTAATATGGCCTTTTTTTAGGGTCATCAATTTGCTGCTGAAACTCTATTTTTTGTTTTACAAGCTTATCACTTTCTAAATCCTGAAGCTATCAATCCATACCTTGGACACCTTTTTTTCAAGCCATGTAAAATCATGTTTCAGAGTATTTATTTCTTTTTTGAGGTTTCAAACTTAACATTGAGGACATTAACATTAGCTTTTACCTAATGTATCATAATGGTCAGGTTACGTTTGATGTTAGCTATGCAGAAAAACAGGTTACTTTCTTAACCACACCCATAATAAGGGTTTTTAATTCATCAAATTGTTCTAGTGATGCCATATTTGACTAGAAACTCTCCTAATGTAAATATTTACAAAATTTATAAATGCAATATCATTGAATGCATGTAATACAACCTACGTATACGAGTAGTTTTGTAAACAGTTTATTGACATACTGTTATAGACAATACATAGTTACTTCGCCATTCATGATATATACTGACTCCGTAAGTGGCGTTCACCTCATCCTTAATTTATGAATTATTTAGCTCTAAAGTAATATCGATACCTTATATTTTTGTAGATGTTATATCTAGTCATTGAAAATGGTCATCTCTACAACTTTTGACGACTTTACATCCCCATAAACTGTAAAATATCTCAAATTCTGCTGCTACAATTTTTCATTCTTGAGCACAGCCATTACCCAGGACAAGATATACTATTTTAAGAGAGATAATCATTCTCCCAATATTCAACCAGCTTATGTTAAGGTACAACTATTGAAATACATATTTGTTGTTAAACTATGCTATGTTATATTCAATGAAAGTTATATCATCGATATATTATGGACAACATCATTTACACGTCGTGTGTCACATGTATAGCAGGTTCTGCTTACCTTCCGCAGCACCTGAGCTCCCCCCCCCCCTCACCCCGCCCCCCTCCTCCGGTTTTTGTTTTTGTAGGGGTTCGTGTAGCTCAGTCTTTAGTTTTCTATGTTGTGTTTTGTATATCGTTGTTTGTCCTTTGGTCTTTGGTCTTTGTTTTATTTTGCCATGGCTTTTACTTATATGAGTTTAAATGTCACTTTGGTATATTTCGTCTCTCTTTTACTATAGTTAGTTTTGTCATATTTTATTTGCGCATGATACGTTTATACTCGTTACTTATTTTGATAGCACTAAGATTTGTTTATTAAATATGAATAAATATTAAAATCGTACACAAAACGATGATTTAAAATATTAAAGAACTCCTGGTAAATTAAATTAATGATTTTTGCATTTTTTTTCAACTAACTTGAAAACTTTATTACATAATAAGAACATGTAAAAAGAAAAACTCACAGGCAATACACGAACCACAAGAAGACAAATTGTCTGAAAATGTCAGTGTATTGGATTTTAAGTTTAGAATATTGCCCCCTTTAAGGATTTTTATAGCACTTTGAAACTATCCTGGAAAGCAAAAGATGACGCAGAAAAACTAAGGACAGCACCATTGATAAAGAAGCAAGTTCAAACCCACAAATGATCTCACTACTCTTTTTATCCTGTGATTACTGTTGGTGGATGTTTATGTTATTGAGAATACAAAAGGGGGTCCTATTATGATGCAAACACATTTGTTCAACGAAGATTTTTAAGAAATGAATACTTGGATCCCCGAACTGAAAACAAATACATTGAACGTGAGTATCCTATCGATAAGTCGTTCATTAACTATACAATTAATGCATTGGGTGTTTACCGTGAATTAGGGATTTCAAAGGCAATCGACAGTGACAAGTATGTCAGTAACTTGATGAATCCTATCAAGGGAGGTCAGCGATACTTCCTTGAAGTTTTTTTTATTCGAATGAAAAACAGATTTACTTCTCTTTGAATAGATACATGATCTCAAGGCTAAACAATTACTACATGATTAATTTTCTGTAAAAGCTTGTATTTAAAGTATTTGTTTGGACGAAACCTTCATTGTCATAGTTATGTGTTATCCTATTTGTTTCGGTTGGATGATTACCTAACAGCTTTTAGTATTCAAAGATCCGATCTTATGGTTAACGAGCAATTCTTTAGATGTGGATAACTCTTTACAAATAATAAGCACACGATACGTGAGGTTAGTTACAGATATGGTGAATTGCTACATTAATTTTCAAACACTGCACTGAAATGAACGATGATGAACGTTTGCTATGTTTAAAGTCCATCAGTATGGGTCAATGACTAATCAGAGACTAAACTATTTAAAAATCTTTCAAATATGTATTAATAACGGTAAATTTGAATATATATAAGTTAAAAGATACAGCAATCAAACGACACAGATTAGGAATCTTCAACGTTTGGCTAGTATTTGCTAACATTACTTTATTGATGTACATGTTTATAGGAGAATAGACCACTTCTGTAAACTAAGACCCAAGTTTAAAATCAACTCTTTGAGGGGTCCGTATTTGCTCTTTTGCAGGGCCAAATTTTGAAAATGCGGTTTTAATATACTATCAAATACGTTACATTTTGTAACGTTGATCCATTCATGTTATTTTTCTGTTTAATTCATGTGTAGTGTCCTGCTGTAGTAAATTCATGGGAGGTGTCAGTCGTTATTCTGCGGATTACATGTTGTAATGTACTATTATATAACATATTTTTATATATGTTTGTATTTCTCTGCTGAATTTCTTGCGTTTGTTTGTACTGTCACGTGATGTTGTCATTTACGAGGTATTTCTAACATAACCATATACGCTGGAGAATTAGCTAGCCATAAAACCAAGTTCAGCCCACCATTTTTTCTTAATATATAAAAAGAATTGGTGGTATGATTTCCAATGAGACAACTATTTACTAGAGACCAATTGACACAGAAATTAACAACTGTAGGTCACCGTACGGTCTTTAACAATGCGCAAAGCCCATACCGCATATTCAGCAATAAAAGGTCCCGAAATGAAAAATGTTAAAAAAATACAAACGAGAAAACTAACGGCCTAATTTATGTTCAAAATAATGAACGAAAAACAAATATGTAACACAGCAACAAACGACAATCACTGAATTACAGGCTCCTAGCTGACTTGGGACAGGTACATACATACAGAATGTGGCGGGGTTAAACATGTTACCTGCACTTGTACATCCCGACAACAAAAAGACGCTAAGTACAGATCTGAGAGTACTCGCAGTTAATGACAGCTAGTTCAAAGCCAATCACAACTAATAAAGAAATATGCATCTTAGATTAAATTATCAATCAGTACACATCCAACTCCCATTGATTTTAGTGTAAAGACGTCATCAACAGTCAGAGAAAAATATGACCTTGTGCAATGCCAAGATACAGGTTTCGACAGATTGTAGATCCATGAATGTGCATAAGTATATAACAGTAATATTCAGTTTGTTTTTAATTTACTGATAACAAAATCAATATTCATACCAAAAAAAAAAAACAATATTCAAAGATCTTATTACAGTGTTGAATTGGTAACTTTTTAGAGTTTATTTTAAGGATTGATTAGTTTACCAGGATCGTTTCTTAATTTCCGGGCACGGTAAACAACATGTCCGTAAAAATGAGGATGTGCTATCCCGTTTGAATTAAGTTCAACCAAACTTCCAAACCAAATCTTTATATCTATGGAAGAATTTAGTAAAGGTTTTAAGTAATTTGTGGTAATAAAATCCCCGACTTAATTTACCAGTAATACGTAGATAACGTTCATTAAAATCCAAAAGATCACAACAGACACGGGCATAGCGAACGAGTTGTGATATATAAACATCGTAAGATGGAGCCAAAGAAACATCACCATCCAAAAAAGAAAAAATAACAAAAGGGAACGACAAATCGTCCCTTTTGTCGTAATTTTTTGTGTGGAGTTTCTCGTGTAAAACTGAAACATCTAAATCTAGGAAAGGACAGTTGTTACCGTTCACATTTGATTTATTTAAAGTAAATTCCTTTACTGAGTTTGGCCATAACAGTACAGGAACAAGTCTGTTATTAAAAGGGCGCAATAACTGTCCACTGGAATACCTACAACATGTCGATAAACTTTGTTGCCGAAACGTAAATAAATATTTTCAAGGAGAAAATTAACAGCTTTAATCATCTCATCACACCTCCTGTAAGTATATCTAGCATATTTCCCTTTCTCATTAGAGAAGAAGGCTTTAAATGAGTTGCAGCAAATATATTTGCATTCAGATTTACCAAACGACCATTTAATAAAATAGGAAACATTTTGTTTGTTAAGATTGTGTGGTAGTGTAGTGTAATGACCTGAAAAGTCAAAACTGTCAACAGATCAAAAGGACCATCAAAAGCACGTAATTTATATAAAACATACACAGAATTTTGTACACTCCAAGATAGTTAATTCTATTATTTTCATATATTCTATTACAAAAGTTGATGATAAGTCATTTGATAGTAGTTAAAAGCACTGAAAGATTGGTTGTAGAACACTTACTAGAGGCCCAGATGAAACGATATTTTACTGGGTTTTTTTAGTTTGTTTTTAAATGTCCTGTGCCAGGAATATGACAGTTGTTATCTAAAGTCTGTTTCTATGATTATTGGTGTTTGGTTTTGTTGTAGTTCAGTGTTTCTGTTGTTCCGTTGCTTTCCTCTTATAGGTGATGTGTTCCCTCGGTTTTAGTTTGTTGCCCGAATTTGTTAATGCTCAATCGAAATGATCTTAAATCTAAAAATTGAACAGCCTTTGTTTGTCCCCTTTATCAACGATGCCTTATTTTTCAGTTCCATCCCCGATTTTCCCGACCTTCATCCCTGACGGCCTCTATTAAGGACCAACCAATTTTATGTAATGTTAATTCCTTCACGTCCTGAACATACATGATATATTTGCCACTGGACGTTGAGCCATCAATCAATCAAAACAAAAAACTACAATTAGTTCGTTTGCATTTTTGTAAGCGTATAGAGATCGAATCATCTCTTTCATGTCATCAAATTTGGCAAACGACGCCTATTATGGATGTTTGCTCTAATTAACTTTAAAACTTGAAATCCGGAAAGGCAACAAGCAATACACTAGTTATAACCCTTTTACATTATCTTAAAATCAAAGTTGATAAATAGAAACTGAAAAAAGCAAAATTGATAAGGAATAAAGTTTTGACCAACAACTTATTTCTTTGAATTTTATATGGTGATGACCGTTTGTGGAGGGCAATAGAATGTAAGTTGGAACAAAAAGGGAGTTTCCATTAAGATTGCAAACACATTTGTTTATCCAAATTGTTTTTATTAATATAAAATAAGATCCATGAACTGAAGAAGACAACTACATTGTATATGAGTATAATATCAACAATCAATAAATCAGTCATTTAACTATTCAATTAATAAATTGCGGTTTTAGAAGACCGAATAAGGGTTTCGTCGAAGGTATTAGACACTGACAAATATGTCGGTTATTATATAAACCACTTAAAGGGAGATTAGTAATACCTTCCTCTAGTTTTAGTCGAAAAAACAATAAAGATTTACCTCTCTTCAAATAGTCACACGACGAAAAGGCAATTACTGTGCGTTTTATTTTCTCATAATTCGTTGTTTCATTGTAAATGTTTATATGTTCATGTTGACTGTGTGACTGTGACGCTAAACAAAGAAAAGAACTACAGGCATTATTCTTATTCTTCTTGTTTTGTCATATTTGAATGAAAATGAAGTATTGTGAACTAGAACATTATATTCCATATTCCATACTTGCAGCAATGTCTAATCATTATACGCAATTATGTCCAACGTAGTAAAGTAAGTGATGTTAAAATGTACAAACTTGGACGAAGAGCTGTATGTTTAAACCTTTCGCTCAAGGAAGAAAAAAAAAAAAAAGAAAGAACAAAAAAATGTCAGAAATTTCAATTTCATAAAGTTTTATCTCGAAATAAATAGAAATCGGCATCATTTAAATATATGGTCTCGAAAAGATATAGAATACACCCTTTAAAGTCAACGAGTTGGTTTACCATTATGGAATGTCTGTTTTGCAGATAATAGCTAGCGGAAATGTTTCTAATGTCGTTACTACAATCCTGCCCCTTTTCCTGAATTTGACCTAACAAATAAGACTTTTTTACCTACATGAGTAACAGGTTGGGTGACATATGTTGTGTAGGATTTGCTTTCCTTATCGGAGCATCTGAGATAACCCCTAGTTTTTAAGGGGTTCGCGTTGCTCAGTCTTTTGTTTTTTATGTTGTGTTTTGTGTACTATTGTTTTTCTGTTCGTCTTTTTTTTTTCTTTTTCAGCCATTGCGTTGTCAGTTTATTTTAGGCTGATGAGTATGAATGTCACTCTGGTTTTTTTCGCCTCTCCTTTAAAATGTCTTATTTCAAAAGAAATCGAAATATGAGTTGTCTCGTTTGAATATTTGACCCACAGTTAATTGAAAATAAACGTAGCGATGCACTGTGTCTGTAATTAGCCTTGTGACGTGTTTTTATTATTTGGAAAGTGTTATTCACTTAATAAACGAAAGAACTTGTTAACTTTAAAATCTGAACTTCTAACATGCTTCTAAAGGTAGTATTACATTTTGTGCCATTTAAGCGAAATGAATAACTTGATTATACGCTTGATAACTATGACTATAACAGTTTCGTGCAAACTGATACTTCAATACAAGTTTTTCCAAATTTTCAAATCTGTTTTTGTAAGATATGTAGAATAATTTCATTTATCATAAGCAAATAATGATTTTTTTATATCAAAAATAAAAAGTGAAACAAAAATTTATTGTGCACAAAAACAATAAGACAATATTGACTATAGTTAATATTTTTCTATAGTATATAAGATAAAACAACTTGTATTGCAGAAAATATTGTATAGCTAAGCATCAAATACTAGTATGCATTTCTTCTTCATAAGCTGAGACATCACATAAGCTAGTTGAAAATGCACACGTTTTCAGTCTTGATATTACTTTGTTTTTTTTTGTGGGAAATGAGGTATTATGTATCTTTTCCAGACCATATACTTAAGATTTTTTTAGGTTGTTTCTGACATTTTTTTCACATTTTCATGAGATATAGGATTCATTCAAAAACAGAATGATGTTCGTTGTTTGCCTTGTCTGTACATTTTAACATCCCAAACTTCACGGTGTGGCGCCTGATTAATTAAAGTGACAACAATAGATGCAGGCATCGACTTTTGGTGTTTTAATTAAAAAAAAAAAACTAGATCATCATACATATGTAACAAAACCAGAAGTGCTAGAACAATTTCGTTTTAACGTCACATGCGGGTATTCAACATGAAGATATATACAATCACACGTAGAATTTAGGTATTCAATATAGAAAGATTTGAGATTCGTATTGTACTGTCTTATGTTGATACCAAAAGGAGAGATATGGAAGTTGTGCAATTTTGAGGTATATGTGCGATTTACAGTGTTGCTGAAAAATGCATGTTCGTAAGTGAACATTAGGCTTTAGGCATATAAAACAATATTGTTTGATACATTATCTGCTGGAACAACAATATACTGTCATAAAAAGAATATAACGCATCTCAAAAATCTCGATCTTCTGGAAAGAGACGGAAATCCATGAGCCCATTGTATATCATAAATTTCGAATGTACTTTTAAGTGCATGAAAGAACAGCTTAGATCTACAAAAGAGAAAAAAAAAATCCAAAGGGATATTCAAACTCATATGTCATTGATTTTTAAAACTTGGTCACTTATCTCTCCTTCCGACAGGCAGTTAACTTTGACAAAGATTTGCGTTCGTTTGGCTGTTTGCAGTTACATTCTGTTAGCTTGAGGACGTTTAATTCGACGCCATTCTTTGTGCACATTAAGAACCCATGCAAACACTCTTTGAGGGGTTCGTAGGTGGCTTGTTACAGAGCCAAATTTCTGTCCCTATCCAATATAACCTCATTTATCACTGGCTGTCTAAATTTGTCCGATCTAAATCCCGGACGGCCTCTATTAGAGACCTACGTATTGTAGTTATTGTTAATTTCTTCTTATTCTGAAAAAGCACGAAATATATGACATTGGACGTTAATGAAGCAACCAGAAATCAATCAAGAAATCAAGAAATCTATCCATCAAACTTCCCATACGAAACAGTTTGATAATAAGAAAAACACACAATGGTAATATTTTGTTCATATTAAGTCTTGTCGTTTAGTGTGCCCCTTCATATCTGTTAAGGTACTGTTCAAGTTTGAATGTTCGTTGCAACTCATCAACACCAGAGGTGAGGTCAATAATTTGAAACAATCTGTACAAGGAAATTGTAAACATATTCCTTATAAGTTTTTGTTGTCAAGACATTGCCTACATGTTTATGGAATCATTTTCGAATCTGGAAGAAGGTTGCCCCTCATCAAAACTATGACATCTGCTATTTGGTCGGACTGTTGTCTTTTTGAAACAATCTTCATTTCGATTTTCAATTTAATGATAAATTAAGCAATCAGAAAAATATATCACGTGACACGGTAAAGAGAAGGGAACTTACAAATATATTGTTTTTTTTATAAACTAAATTGTTTATTTCGTATGAGAATTTTGTTTTCGTCATTGCTGTCAGACATTTGAAAGTAAGTCATCTTATAATTAGGTCCTTTTTAAGTTTTCCTTGTATAACATATGATTTATATGTGAACTGTAACGTGAACGTTGGAATATTCATATCTGATAAAACCAGTATAACATCACAATTTTTTCTTCAATATCTATTCCATGAAATGTTTACAATGCTACAATTACAGACATCATGTGGTAATAACAGTGTAGGTCATATCCACCAATAACCCTCTATTTAATGACATTTAAATATAATATCCAAATATAAGAAGAAAACAATAAGATGAAAAATTACAAAGTTCTATTAGTATGAGCCTAAACAATGTGATATCAAATGTAAGCAACATCTTACGGTAAAGGAAATAATGTAACGAATATTTAACAAAAAAAAAAAAAAAAAATAAGAAAAGGATATAAGATAAAAATTACAAGACTTAATTTGTTGATTGTGATAATAGATGGACAATAGATGTATAATTGTACATTCAAACGTTGAAACATATGACACTTTACTTTCCATAACTAATTGCAATATACAGATCATCAACACAAAAAAAATATTCAGGTAGATTTCTATGATATGTAATCCCAAATATACTAAAACATTAAGATTGGTCAGTACGACGGACTGAAGAACTACAATTGAATGATTGATAAGTTTTTAAATCGCAATAAAATAATATTGAAGCAGGAGCTCTCTCATATATATATATTAAGATAAAAAGTAGTGTTTTCGAAAATGAGAAAAAAGTCCGTAGAATGAATAAAATAAGCATAACAAAATAGCAAAGTGGGCTGATCAAGTTTGATTGATGGTGATACAACACATACTAAGTATCATTGACACATAAATCATTGAAGGATCCCCAAAAGTAAATTTATTCTTTTTAAAAAGTACTGCTTAGTCATAATATATGAATATTATTATTATAATAATTGAAAATACCATAATTATTATTATTATTATTATTATTATTATTATTATTATTATTATTATTAAAAAATTCAAAATGCAAAAATGCAAAATTGTCATTACCAGTTGCCTCAGTGACTTTCTTTAGCTTAATATTATACTAGATTTCTTAAAAAAAGGGTTTTCATTTTACTGCTTCTTTTCGATTAAGCGTTTTCAAAAACGATGTGCGGTTTTTTGACTATTAAAAAATAGAAATAAGAAGCCAGATATGAAACATTTTGATTTTTTGACTAAAGATCGAACGATTGCATAATCATTTTAATTCAGATCATGAATTTACACCTTTACCACTGGAAATTTCCTATATTGAACGCTTCCGAGAAACAATACTGAATAAACATGTTTGTCAAAAATAAAAATATTTTGAACGAATTATCGGCCAGTAAGAAATATACAAGATCGGCAAAATGTTTCCTTTTTCAAAAATGTATTTTTTCTTAAGGAAATTGGTATTGTAAAAATCTATTCAAGAAAAGACTTAAACAATGCCGACCAAGATACACGATATCGAGTGTGTTGTCGGGAGTTGTCATTACCTAAATTTTACAGGATTGGCTTTTTGGTTAGAATTTGCAATCAGTTTGGCATGATTGTTTTTAGGACATTTTTTCAGATAAAGTTCGGCTTATATCTGGAAATCATATTTAAAATGTCTGGGGCATGCGATCAATTTTGTCTGGAAAGGGTCATATTACGTCATGCATCTTAATCACATTTAAATATATTATGTTATCCTTTGAAAAACCGAACGAGCTATAAGTAAAAATCAGATACACCTTAAAATCTTTTTGTTCGAAACATTTTGTGCTTGATTTGCTATCTTTAAATATTGCAATGTTATTAACCCAAAACAATACCTATTGCTTATAATTAATGAATCACAACAATCCTACACCTGCATATATCATGGACGTATATCTTCCTTATCAAAATTACATTTGTGTTGTGTGTCAATATTTTGTCCAAATAATTCTATTTTCCTTCATACTACTACTACTACTTCTACTACTACTACTACTACTACTACTACTACTGCTGCTACTACTACTACTACTTACTACTACTACTACTACTACTACTACTACTACTACTACTACTACTACTACTACTACTACTACTATTATTACTACTACGCAAGTTGACAGTGTAAGCTTTGGATAACTGTTTGTTTTAACCAATTGGTTTTCTATTTTACCACGAATCATTTATCCTCTCAAAAACAAAATATTCATATCTACGTTGGTCACTTTTTTTATGGAACAAATTTTAAACAAATTCATGCGAATCGTTTTTATTGGTTTTACGTTTTGCAAAGGAATACTTGTGTAAAAGACCAAAACAAATCAAATATGTATATGCTATTTCAAGATGATATAGAATTATATGTATTATGTGTAACAGATCTTTGATTTTTTATTTATATCCCAATTTCATTCACACTGCAAGTATGTCATTAATTTGATCAATCTTTTAAAAGGAAGTGGACCATACTTCAGTTTTATTCAAAAGAAATACAGATATTCCTCTTTTTATATAGATACACAATGAATAGACTAAACAATTACAATACTAAATGTTTTTGTTATGCCTCGTGCATAGATTTTGCGTAACAGATAACCAAAGTAGATTATTCAAACTTTAATACATCTACAGGATGATGGTAAAAAACTGAAAATACAAAGATAATCACTTTTACAATTCTGAAAATTACGTACGTTTAACAATTTTATGACACAAATGGCTTTCCATACTTTAAAATTTTCACGAGCGAGGATATTTATAGAAATTACAATAAACCTTTAAAATGACTAATTAAAGTTCAACAATGGATTAATTGAATGTCTTAGTGTATGTTATAATGAAAAACAACTGTTTGTATAGTTTGTAAGCGTTCTAATAAATGTTCTTTGTGTTGTGGGTCAACGCACATATTCTTTGAAGATACGCCTCGAAAACATAAAAACAGGTAAACAACCAAAGTCACATCTTCTGTGCTGATTTATAACAATAAGGTAAATGTTCAGATATATACAAAGAGTTCAACTTACGCCGTGGTTGGCTCAAGATTTCAATTTCAGTTAATGTCCGACATTGAACGGATTCCATAACAAAGAGCGATAATTCCAAAAAAGTACATATGGAGCGCCGGTGACATTACACTTCCCGTCTGATATTATATATATATCACTATTAATCAGTTTCCATTAATACAACTAGTTCGGTTATAGGACGGATGTATGAGACTCTTTCGCCATCTTTACGTACGATTCGCAACGCTACTTTGCGGACTCTTTTGTCTTGACTTGGAAAAGTGTCAGTTATGATGCCGACAGGCCAACTACATCTATGAACAGAACTGTCTTTCAATAAGACTAGATCTCCAATTGAAATGTCTCGTTTTTCTGTTTGCCATTTGCGACGTTTTTGCAATGTCTGGAGATATTCGACTCTCCATTTCCTCCAAAACATATCAGCCAGTACCTGGACTCTTTTCCTATGAGCTCTATACATATTGGTCATATCAAATGTGTTTTCAATCGTTATCAAATTAGGCTTCTGAGTCAGAAGCATTGCTGGAGTAAGAGGAATTGGGTCCTCGGGATCTGTTGAAACTTCAACTAATGGTCTAGAATTGACGATGGCTGTCACTTCTGCCATAAGAGTTATTAGTACTTCATGTGTGAGTCCACCCTTTACGTTCTCTAGAAGAATTAAATCAAGGACTCGTCTCGTGACGCCAATCATTCTCTCCCATATACCGCCCATATGAGAAGAATGCGGTGCATTGAAAACCCATGTAACTCCAGACTTGTACAAACAGTCCTTAATATTATCATCGTCCACACGAATAGTATCTATATTTAGTTCATTTGTTGCTCCTACAAAATTTGTTCCGCAATCTGATCGAATTTGCCTCACTTGTCCACGTATAGACGTGAATCTTTTAAAGGCATTAATGAATGAAGAACTACTCATCTCTTCAAGGACTTCGATATGTATTCCCCGGGTGGTGAGACAGGTAAAGAGAGCGGCCCACCTCTTCGAATTGGCAGCACCACCACGCGTCTTCCGAGTTGCTATCTCCCATGGCCCAAAGCAGTCAACACCTACATGAGTGAAAGGTGGTCAAGGTTCCAAACGGTCGACAGGAAGATCTGCCATTTTCTGAAATTGCAGCTTGCCTCGCAATTTTCTACAAATTATACACTTGTGAATCATCGAAGACACAAGTCTCTTCGATCCGGTTATCCAATAACCACCAGTTCTGATTGCTCCATTCGTGATCAACCTTCCTTGATGTTTTACCTGATGATGGAATTTTCGTATCAACAAAGTGGCGATATGATGTTTGCCTGGAATAATGATGGGATGTTGTTCGTTAATCCCAATATCAGCATGAGATAAACATCCTCCTACACGTAATATACCTTCCTGATCAACGAATGGATTGAGAGAGACCAACGGACTGTTCGCTGGTATGTTTTTGCCTTCGACACTACTCAGTAACTCCTCAGTATAAGTCTCTGCCTGAACAGCTTTGATGATATTTATTTCTGCCCTTCGGCTATTCACGAGATTTAAGGATTCTCTACAGTGATGCCATCCTCTTCCATGGTGACAGTGTGCTTTTCCTTGGTAAGACTCCGCGATATGTTGAAGTCTAGCAATAGTGTCTACTAATTTGTTCCAGTCTGAGAATCTCTCGAACCTTTGTGATCCCATACTAGAGATGTCTGAAAATTTCGTTTTGAGACATGACACATTCCTGATTTCCTTGTCTTCAGACGGGTCCTGTAATTGATACTCCGTTTCACTGATCGAGTTTTCACCTATGGTACGAGTTGGTCCATGCAGCCACATGCTTGTTTGTAAATCCTTTACAGCGATTGATCTTGTTGCCTGATCTGCAGGATTATTTCCTGTATGTACATAAGACCATTGGTTTGCTTTCGAAAACTTTCTAATTCTAGCTACCCTGTTGGCTACATAAGTGTAAAATCTCCTAGAATCGTTTGAAATATATCCAAGTACAACTTTACTATCAGTGAAGAATCGAAATTTATCCGGTGGTATATCGAGATGTTCTGTAACAGATTCTGCAAGTTCAATTGCTAAAACAGCGGCACAAAGTTCTAGTCTAGGTATCGTATGACCATGTGATGGTGCTACCTTAGCTTTCCCTAGAACAAATCCATACTGACGATCGTGATCTGATCTTTGAGCACTCAAATACGCAACTGCTCCAATCGCCTTTTCTGATGCATCCGAAAAGATATGAATTGTTTTCTCTAATGTGGAAGAATAAGGTTCGGCAAAGTACGTGCGTGGAATTTTAACATGTTCAAGATCAACCAATGAAGTTTTCCAATCTTTCCACTCTGAATACTGTTGTGTCGAGAGTGGCGAGTCCCAGTCCTGACTTTCCTGAATCAATGACCTCATTAACAATTTTCCTTTTATAACAACTGGCGCAATAAATCCAAGAGGATCGTATATAGAGTTTATTGACGACAAGACCCCTCGTCTTGTAAAAGGTTTAATTCCGGAGTCAACTTGGAATGTAAACGAATCAGAATTAAAATCCCAGTTAATACCAAGGCTTCTTTGTGACGGTAGCCTGTCACAATCTAGATCTATTTCCTTCAAGTTTTTTGCTAATTCTTCTTGTGGAAATGCGTTCATAACCTCTTTGTTGTTTGATGCGATTTTATGTAGTTCAATGTTTCCAACTTTGTCAAGAGCATCTTTTGACCTCCTCATTAAGCTGATTGCTTCTGATGCAGATGGTAGAGATATGAGACCATCGTCAACATAAAAATTGTTCTCAATGTAATCCTTTACATCTGACCCGTACACATTTTCGCCTAAAGCAGCAGTTTTTCTCAGACCATACGTAGTTATTGCAGGCGAGGGTGAGTTGCCGAATGCATGAACGCACATGCGATACTTTGTTAACTCATTTGACGGATTGTTGTCTTTGTACCACAAAAACCTCAAGTAGTTTCTGTGTTCCTCACTTACTCGAAAGCAGTAGAACATTTGACGAATGTCTCCTATGACAGCGACTTGATCTTTACGAAAGCGCATCAATACACCAATCAAACTGTTCGTTAAGTCTGGTCCTGAGAGAAGAACGTCGTTTAATGAAACGCCTCCATATTTTGCAGATGAATCAAACACTGCTCGTAACTGATCAGGTTTTTTGGGGTGGTAGACCCCAAAAATAGGTAAGTACCAGCATTCTGAATTATTGTCAAGTTCGGGGGCTGGCTCAGCATGGCCGTTTTCAAATATGTTAGCCATGAAAGTAAGAAAATGTTGCATTTTTGTCTTATCTCTACGGAGACTGTGGTCGAATGATCTAGCTCGTTTCATAGCAAGTTGTTCATTGTTCGGTAGCCGTTGTCTGTCCTCTCGAAATGGTAACGGTGCAATCCAATTCCTATCGTCGTCTTGTTTAAACTCTTTGTCCATTATCTTCAGAAATTCTTTGTCATCGATTTACATTGCAATTTTGTCGTCATGACTGGTTGTTTGGAACACATCTTTTCCAAATGAATCTTTCTCATAGACTTCGAAAGCATTTATACATGGTTGAACAAGCGAAGGACGATCTCCTTTCACTAAGAATGTCTTGTTCACGTTTACGACCTCAGGCATGTGAGTCTTGTCTAAACATGTTTCACCGATTATAGTCCATCCAAGTGGAAGTTTCTGGGCATAAGGCGAACCTCGCGGTCCAATTCTCTGATCCATGATGAGCTTCGATGATATCTCGGCCTAATAATAACAGGATTTCACAATTTCCATCAATCGGAGGAATATTTGCAGCAATGTCCCGGAGGTGATTGTAGTATGCAGCTATTTCCGGAGTAGGAATTTCAGATCTCACTCACACTCAATTAACGGAGGTAGATCCAGCGAAACATTTGCATCTAAAGACTCGACGACTAGATTCGAAATTTTCTTACCGGTAATGTTCACCTTTCCAGAGCAAGATGAAAGTGTATAGGTTATTTCATCGCCTTGAGCATTAAGTAAAGCTGAAAGTTCCGGCTTCATGAGTGATCTGTTTGATTGATCATCTATCAATGCATACGTCCTAACAGCATTAGCACGCTGGTTCTTCTGATATATTGTTACACGTACAGTTTTGGCACAAGATTTTCCTGCAAAGTAATCTCCACATACTTGAGAGCACATTGATTTTACAACTGGTGTTGTAGAACTTAGTTCCGGGTTTTGCAATGACTCCCCGCCAATCGAGGATAAAGCTTATGGCGGCGTGTTAACGTTCTTATGAAAATTGTCAACATGAAGAGCAGTTGCATGATTACTATTACATATGTCACACTTGACAGTACCACTACTTGGACAGTTTCTTTGTATGTGAGTATTCGATTCACAGCATCGGAAACAAATGTTTTTGTCTTTCAACAATTTTCGCCTTTCGTCTATTGGTTTGTTCCTAAAGGCTCTACATTTATTTAGAGTATGATTGGTATTGTGAATAGGACATTGTTTTTCATCTCTTGATCTCTCTGTTGACCTGGAATTGTCTTGTAGTTCAGTTTTCTTAGTTGCAACATTGACATTTCGTGAATTTCCTTTTTCCTTTCGGTTTGTGACAACAGAGTCGTATTCATACATAAAGCTAGGGTTGTTCTTGATCTTACTTTGCTCTCTCAAAAACTCAGCGAAGCACTCAAAAGGAGGATATATTACTTTTTTATCCTTCATGAATTTTCCTGCCGTGTTCGTCCACTTTTCTTGAATGTTTCTAGGTAGCTTAGAAACAATAGGGATTACTCCTATAGAAGAATCATACATAGCTAAAGATGATTTGAATTTAGGTTCCAGTTTCAAAGATTCTATTTCGGAAACTATATCTGAGAGTTCGTATAGACGTCTGTTGTCTTTAACATTAATAGTCGGAAAAGCATTGAGTTTTGACCTAAGTGCAGCTTCAACCATCTCAGGACAGCCATAACGGTCCTCTAAACGTTCCCATATTCTGGATAGGGCCAAACTGGGATTACTGGGGTTAGAAGATTTAATGTTTAAAACATGTTGCCTCGATTCAAGACCAGTCCATTTTACTAACATGTCAATTTCTTCTAAAGGTGTAACTTGTAATTCTGTCATGATGTTTGTGAAACTTGACTTCCAAGTACAATAGAATTCTGGCTTATCATTGAACGTAGTTAAGCGTGATAAAAGTAGCTCTTTCTTTAATAGAAATCTTGTGAGGTCACTTGTAACACTGTTGTCTATCTTTTCTGTTGTTCTGTTTTGGATTTCTGCTTGTTCCATAATAGGTGTCTCTTCAGGAATTTGATATGTTTGTATAGGAGGTTCACCTTTCAATGATGGTACCACATACGGGATATCAAATACCTTTTGAGGTTCGTTTCTTGTTGACGGTACAATATATGGAATCTCAAATTCTTTTCCTGGTTGTAAAACAGAGTGTGATTTTAGAGAAGATTGTTCGTCTACATAGGCTAGTGTTCTTTTACTAGCAATAGATTTAATTCCTGAACAGCTTCTTTCAGTTCGCTCATCTGATCCTTCAGACTGCAACACTTCGACTTCAGCTTCTGCTGCAGTTGCTTCCTTTTTGTATGCTAGGACTTCAAGATCTGCATTTAATTCAGCCTTTTCTTTCTGTGCTGCTGCTTTGAACTTAGCAGTTTCTATTTCAAATTGTTCATCTAAGGTAGCTTGTTTCTTTTTTAATTCTGCTTCTTCCTGAACATATTGCAGGCGTACCTTTGCTGCTTCTGCTTTAGCTTTGGATTTAAGATACACGGAACTTGCACTCGAGTTTCGTGAGCTACTTGTTTTAGCTCCAGATCGTCTGGAAGAACTGGATTTGACTGATCCTCTGTTTGTATCTTTGCGTAATGCATCTGATATCCGCTGACGAAGACTTCTTAGTGATGCATCTATCAATATTCTGTAGCCTCGAAAAGTTGTTTCGAAATATGACTTTTCCTGAAGGCTCTCATTGGTGTTATACTTCATGAGAAAATCTAGGTAGATAGTACAGAGAGCTGAAAATTGGTCTGCATGTAGCGTCAATTCTCGTTGAACCTCTTGAAGCTCTAGTAGGTTATTATCTTTCAGCGAATCTGCTGTATCGATAACGGCGTCAACTGTACTCCAGAATTTCTTTATCTGTCGAGTATGCCAATCTCTTGATTCTTCGTAATGGTCTTGCCCTTTAAGTGTCAAAGTTCTAATTCTCCGTCTTGCATCCTCGTCCACAGCAGCAATGTCTGATTGCTCCTCAGATGATGCCTCTCTAGAAAATGTTGACATGATGGCACAAATTCTTCTCACCAGTTACGGGCTTTTTTACTGTTATGCCTCGTGCATAGATTTTGCGTAACAGATAACCAAAGTAGATTATTCAAACTTTAATACATCTACAGGATGATGGTAAAAAACTGAAAATACAAAGATAATCACTTTTACAATTCTGAAAATTACGTACGTTTAACAATTTTATGACACAAATGGCTTTCCATACTTTAAAATTTTCACGAGCGAGGATATTTATAGAAATTACAATAAACCTTTAAAATGACTAATTAAAGTTCAACAATGGATTAATTGAATGTCTTAGTGTATGTTATAATGAAAAACAACTGTTTGTATAGTTTGTAAGCGTTCTAATAAATGTTCTTTGTGTTGTGGGTCAACGCACATATTCTTTGAAGATACGCCTCGAAAACATAAAAACAGGTAAACAACCAAAGTCACATCTTCTGTGCTGATTTATAACAATAAGGTAAATGTTCAGATATATACAAAGAGTTCAACTTACGCCGTGGTTGGCTCAAGATTTCAATTTCAGTTAATGTCCGACATTGAACGGATTCCATAACAAAGAGCGATAATTCCAAAAAAGTACATATGGAGCGCCGGTGACATTACAGTTTTACTTTCTCAAAGTTATTTGTTCTATCGTAATATGTGCATGTTGCACGGCCCATGTAAAGTTAAAACTACGAATTGTTCTAACTCTTCAGGTTTTGTAACATGTGTATGTGAATCAAATTTTGTGAATAAAACACCAGCATTCCATACCCGCATCAATGGCTAATCATGTTAAGTTATCATGCCCTACTCAGCATTGTTTTGAATGCAAAAATGTACAAAAAAAAAAAAAAAAAAAAAAAACAACAACAACGAATATCCATTGATTTTTTTTATAGAATTCTTTAGCTAAAGAAAGCGACAACAAAATGCAAGAAAACACTAATATCAGGATTAAAAAATTTCAATCCCAAAATAAATAGAAACTAGCATTATAATGCTAGTATACTTGAGTATATGGTCTTGAAAAGATAAAGATAACACCCCTTCTACAGAAAAAAAAAAAACGTAAGAAATAACGAGACTGAAAACGTATATTGCTTAAACAGAAAGATTTTTTTTAAATTTTCAACCAGCTTATTTAAAGTCACAACACATGATAAAGAAATGCATATTTGCTGTTTAGCTGTACAATGTTTCCTGCAATACAAATTGTGTTTATATACTAAAAATAGTCATAGTATTAAGGCGTATACTCAATGTATAATTTCGTGTAAGCAATTACTTAACACTACCTTTAGGTATAGAAAGATAACATTTCAAAGTTATCCAATACGTTTTTAGTGTATAACTCTTGCAAAAAAATAAAAACAAGACACACAAGGTTAATTACAGATACAATATAGTAATGTTAGCTACAATTGCAGATACTACGTGGTAACAACAAGTCTAGGTCAACACAGATCATATCCATAATACCTCGTTTATGACATTTGAAAATAATATTTGAATCTGTCGTATTCACTTCAGTGGAAAACAATAGGATGAAGAAATACATATGACCTTTATTATGAGCCTAAACTGATACCAATTTGGAACACAAGCTCATATTGTTAGGAATTTTCCCCAATAATAAAATACGTTGAAACAAGATAAAAACTACAAGACTTAATCGCTGATTTTGATGAGGACGATAAATGCATAATCGTACATGCAAACGTTGAAATAAAGGACTGTATTTGCCATTGCTGATGTAATTACATTCCACAAATATCATAAATTCTTTTAAAAAATAAAATCACGAGGAAATAAGCAGAGCACCAACACAAAAACATTCTGGTTGATATCCATGACTTGTGATCCAAAATATACCAACAGCATATATATATATATCATTTGGTCTTAATAGAGTAATCCTTATAATCGTCATAATCTTCGAATTAATAAAGAATATAAGTTGATATAATTATAAATATACGAACGATACCTAAAGGGATATTAAACCTCAAACAAAAACTTTACAAAAAAAAAAAATATAATGAAGAACTACGACTGATTTAATGATAAGTTTTCACATTAGAGGAATATTGCAGCTGGAGCTCTATCATAAGTATATTAAGACAACACGTCCTTGGTCATTTGAATCACAAATATAACAATAAATGTACACTTTAAAACTGCGTTATTTTAAAAAATACCAGGAAAAAAAATCTTCATATGAAAAAGTATGTAAAGACACAAGAAACAACAAAACAAGAATTGAGATACAGTAAGCTTTATCATTCTCTTTTACGACCGTTAACACTGGTTTTAAAAAATAGGACAATCTATCAGAATACAAACAAATAAATGTAATACCACCATCGTTTTTCTTGGAAAAAAAAACAACAATAAAGAAGGGATGATAAATTCAATGTCTCGTAGAGAAAGAGTTCCTTGCCTCTGATTCTTTAAAGAACCATTGGAACAATACCCTTAGGGGTCCGTAGGTTGCATGATGCTTAGCAAAATCTCTGTACCTATCCAACATATACTGATGTTTAAGCGCCAACCCAATTTCCTGCACCTCATATCGGTTGATCCATACTTTGCAGAACCTACGTTTTGTATGCTTGTTAAGTTGTCTCGACTTGAACTTTCAATTCAAGAATTAACTTCCCGAATTCTGCATTTGCCATGGAATCATGGCAAACGTTTAACACTGACTTCATGTAAAACACATTAAAGTATAATTTTCTTAAAGAATATAAAATCATACCCATTGAAACATCAATCATATTCTACGTGTCCTTAGTTAGTGTGGCATGCATCATTTGAATTTTGGAAATGATCACAATGATGAACAGCAAAAACGTAAAAAAAAATTCAAAAGGCTCCAATGTAAGTGAAACTTTACAAACATGTTAACTGGTATGTGTAGATGTGATCTTTGACTTTTCAAAATGACCGACGTTGGCACGGAAACGGAAAAATTAAAGAAAGATATTAAAGTTCCTCTAATTTTCTGAAAAATTACCAAAGATGTTTGCCAATGCATATAAGGGCAGTCACTTTTTTTTTAATTTTCGAAAGAGATTTCCTTTATATCGCTACTGGTTTAGGGTTTAGTATATATAGAAAGAGGATTTGACATGATTGTCAATGAGACAATTCTCCACAATAGACCAAATGGAACAGAAATAAACAACTATTGGTCACCGTACGGCTTTCAACAATGAGCAGAACCCATACCACTTAGTCAGCTATATTTTGGCATTCATGAAGATGTTGACTATTACATATGAATAATTAAAAACCAAATATGGAAGTTTTTGATTTAATTGACTAGAGATCTTACCATAACACACTCAATGATAATTTAAATCTGAAATTCACACCTTATGACACCAGTATGAACTATGTTGGTGACACTCGATTTTTTTCTATATTGAACACACTTCTGAGAAACGTTGCTGATTAAGAATGTTTGTCGAAAGTAAAACTGTTTTGAACGAATTATAGGTCAGTATGAAGAATACAAGTTTGTTTTCAAAAAATATGTATGTCATTTTAAATAGGTATTGTTAAAAACTGGTCAAGACACGATATCTAGAGTGTTGTCGAGAGTTACAAGTATTTTAATATCCAATGATTGTATTTTTGGCAATTTACGATCAGGTATATATTTTTTATAGTTTGACATAAATATAAAGTATAAAAAAAAATCTGGTTCATGCGATCAATTCGTCTGGAAAAACCAATCGGTATTGAAAGGTTCATATAACTCATGCATTTATTCACATTTAAATCTGTGATGATATACTTTAAAAAACCGAAAGAGCAATGAATACACATTAGATACACAAAACGAAGAATTTGATTTTTCGACAAGTTTTACTAATAATACTAAATTTCTACCTGCAGCATATGCCAGAGTGAAAAGCATTTTCTATTCTCATATAAATTTGTCCTTGGTGTGCGGAGATACCATTATGAGCAAGTTTTTTTTTTATAAGATATTCATCAACATCATCGCAACAAATGTAGTAGGGACACATATTTGAAAACAAAATATTATGAATTACTGACAACGGAAGACACTGAAGTATTCGCTGGATTATCATGTATCTAAAGATTTATTCATATTATTTGATAATGTTGTATCATCAAATGGTCAACATTGACGAACAACTAAGTAAAAGGATCGTACAAAAGTGCCTGTAAAACATCAAACTCCTATGTAATTGAATATGGTATCGTTTGAAAAAAGGAACAGTTTAGATTTAATTATTATTATATTGTTACTGTTATTGCTGTTTTTTTTTCTAATTCAATGTTACAAAGTGCACATTTCTAGTTGCCTCATTGACGTTCCTTAACTTGATTCGTTTTATTAAAAAAAAAAACGATTTCTGTTTATTGGTACTTTTCAAGGTTTCATCTTCATTTTAGCATTTTTAAAGATGTTGTTTGATTTTCGACTATTAAAAATGAAAAATGAGAATCCCACCCAGCAAACACAAACATATCTTTAAATTGTTATTAAAATGTTATATCGATTGTCATGAAAATATCGCAAAAAAACGTACGAAAAATATTAAAGTGTATGGTTGGAAAAATATCGCGAAAACATGTTTTTTAATATGTTTTCTAAAATATTGGCATAATATAATTAAAATGTTGTCAAGAAATATCATGATGATATATGAAAATATTTTCTTAACGTTTGCGAAACATCATGTACATCAAATAATGTTATAAAAATAATTTTGAGACATTTTCATTCAAGTGAGACTGTGTCTAAAAAATGTTTTCAAAATGAGTTAAGAAGATGTTTTTGGTTGATGTCTATATCATATCAATATAAAACTTTCTGAACTTTTAATTGAGTTTCCTGCTTTTTTATCTAACAAATCATTAGTTGTATAGATACACAGTGATTCATTCTATATATTAAGAAGAATAAATCAGTTATTTTGCTAAACATATGAAAGTTCACAATTCAAAGTATCCTAAAACAGGAAGTATCTACCAATTTTGACATATCCAAAATGGCAGACATAACTCATCATGGTTAAACCACTAAAAAAATATGTTGTCATTCTGTTCAGCAGTATTAACGATAGAATGCATGAACAATTTGAATTCATTCAACATACTGAAATACAAGCAAACAGGAAACGGGTATATGAGTAAGATATACAGAAATGATCACACATCACAGTTCATCATTATCAAGCAGCTCATCGAATATGAATTTAATCTGTTCCGCAGTTTTTGGGAAAACAGTAATGTAAATATTTGTTGGACAAAGATAGATAGATGGACAGATAGATAGACATTGCAAGAAAGCCCACATTCCTACCGGAATTGTATAATAACATCATAAACATATCATTCTGAACATGCATTAACTAATTGCAACTGGACATTATGCAATCATCAATCAATCCATTATACACTTTTTACAGTTGAGGTTACATTGACTAAAACTTCTGTCTCAAATTCAGATTTTTTAGTATAACTCATCTATCTAAACAAAAATGTTTCACTTCTAATAGGACTACCACTAAAGTCAATAATTGACTTAAGAGACGGACGGACGGACTGACAGATGGACGGACGGACGAACTGACGAACGGATTAATGGGTAAATGGATGGACAGACAGAGGTAAAACAGTTTACCCTCGCTTTTTTAAAGCAGGAGTATATAAAAACAATTTATTAATCTTACATTCATACTGTGGATTCATTTATTTTCGTGGTTACCAATTTTAGTGGATTAGGGAACACTTGCATGTTCATGGATATTTAATTTCGTGGTTTTGATGAAGTCTACATAAAAGCCTATAGAAAATTTGTCATTCGTTGAACATTTAACGAAGATTAATGAATCCACAGTATATAAATGTCGTGAACATTCCTTTTTTAGAGAACGTATCTAGATGCCTGAAGGACATAACCCCCCCCCCCCCCCCCACATTAACAGTTTTGAAACAAATAACCAGTAGTGTCAAAATTAAGATATCGACAAATTCTGAAACGGCATCTATGTTATCCTTTAAACAATATATATAGCATTTAACAGGATGAAATATACAGTACAGATATGTAACAGATATAAATGTTTTCCTTTAATCCGTAAAGGGTTTAATTGCCTTACATCAAAGCTAAACTTCATTTTGTTATAGCAAAAATCCACACCTTGTATTGTTTTATATAAATCAGGCTATTTTTTCCTGTTTTTTTGTGGGGATTTTTCATTATACATTGTATCACGTTGGGGTCTTCAAAGGCCTGCTACCTTAAACATCTTATTGTCCTTTTTAAGTGTAAACATCCGTAGAGTGAAAAAGTTAATAATTTGTTATGTGTTTCCATGGACATACGATACAGCCAGTAAACGTACTAGTAGTACTTATTGGGAAACCCACAGATGCCATCAATTCGGTTATTTGTATTTTATATCATTTTCAAAGGAAAGCAAAGATGTTGTTCGTGAAAGCACTAAAAAGATTGATATAAATAAACAACTTGTTTCTATTTTGTCACCAAAAATATTTATTTAAAAATCCAGAGATATTTTCTGTATTGTTTGCCTAAATCTTGAAGTTAATGTAATGTTTATGCTAAATATTTGAATTAAATATGAAAGGAGAGTAATCCTGTATGAAAATCTTACTTTAAAAAAAATGTTTACCTCCTGAATTGCTGTGGACATGGTAGACATTCCCAAGTACATGTGCCACTTCCAAAATTGTAAACCTGCATATTGAACTAGTCCTTTGTGGCTTTTCTTATAGTTCCTGTAAGAAGATATATACATTGTGTGTATGAATCAATGAATATTATATTAATTTTAAGCAACAGGTTATATTAATTTGCTTGTAACGTAAGTCTTATATAGTCCTAAATAGTCTTTCAATAGTATTCATTAAAGGAAAATCAATTTACTGTTTTTCAAAAAAAATCCTTGCATGTATAAGCAGATCTTACTAAAAAAAACTACATTATACAGCCAAAAAATGGTTTTGTGTAGGTTCTATTCTCATGCAATAGGTTTTGTGTCTACTGGTAATAGACTATTTATCAATTATATAACTGATGTTTGACTCATCAGTGTATAATTGTTATGCAGGCTACTTATTCTGCTGTAGGACATTCTTGTACTCGGTTAAAGTAATGTAAGAACAACTGTTAGAAGTAAATCATGCTTATAATCAGTGCAATTTTGGAGACAAAAACTGTTTTAATCATTTTGTCATGTATAGACATGATAGAAAACACAACACAGTTATTTATCTGATGATTAGTGTTAATAGTACTTGTTTTTGTGCCTCTGAACAATCTATTGAGTAATGCTTTTTGCAACAGTTGTTGTTGGTTTTTGTCTGTCAGATTTGTTATTCATAATGAGTATTGTTAAAAATTTAGGCGGTAAGTTGTTTTTTTTTTCAATTGTGCTGAAGAACACATTTTGTTTGTCAATGCTTTTTAATGTGGACTTTACGGTATTGGAATTCTCAGTGTTGAAGGCCGAAGAGTGACCTATAGTTTCTTATATCCAAGTCATTTGAACTCTGGTGGATAGCTTACTCATTGGCACACAAACACACAGGCCTCAACTCTTTATTCTTATATCAATGAACTCATGCTAGAACAGTGGCGGATTTACGGGTTCCAAACACCCCTTATGGAGCTACATAATAAGATAAATACATATACTATTTACAAGTTGAAGTATCGCTCCAAATGTTTGCTTGCATGGGGTACCTACTTTTTCACCTTTAGAAACAGGTGTATTGGTTCCAATTACGATTGAAACACAAATAGAATGCACACAAGTTTCATCTTAGGAGTTTAACTATTCTTACCAAGTGAGTAAAAAACAATTTCCTTGGCTCTCTGTGCTGATATTCTGTCTGTATCTTTGTTTGGAATTTGAAATTTGAAATTGCATTTCCGAATTGTTTCCCGGTGATAAAATAAAACAGTCGACTTTTGTACCAATTCCGGAAAAAAGGTCGGTTTTCCGTAATGCATAACGATACAAAAATGTAAGTCAAACATTTCATCGACAGTTTTCATTTCTTAATTTCTAAAATATACACGATCAAATTAAATAATCATTAAAGAAAAATAATGGTTTATTAATCATTATTGCTTGATTTAATGTTGACTCTTTGAATTTTAATATTAGAATGAATAAAATCTGACTTCACGATATCTGGGAACAGTATATATATGTTCCCGATGATATCAAGGATTTGTATAGTATCTTACTATACAAATCCTTGATGAAATTGACAAAATTTTGTATTATATCTTATACTAAAATTAAATAAAATGTTATTCTATATCCGTAAGATTTAAAAAAAAATATCAGTAAAAAAAACGAATAAAGTGTATGTAAAAATATTTTATAGAAAACGTTTAACTGATATTTTCAGGTGTAAAATGTAAAAAAAAAAAAAATATATTTACGTTATTAAACTTTTTATGCAAATAATAAAACTATATTCTCTGCAAAACATTTTATGCAGAATGTTTTTGGGGTATTTGAAAAATATTTACTTTACATGTTGTAACAATATAAAATACCAATTGCAGAAAATATTATTTTTTTATATTATAAAAATATATACGGGATATCTAAAAACAATGTTTGATAACGTGAATAAAAGATATTGGCAAATAATATCTTTTGGATGTTGTAAAAAGATTTTACATGAATGTTAAAATCAAAACATTTCAAAAACAATAAATTTAACATTTTGTTGATGTTCAATTGATATCTAACTGCAATGTTTTCGGAAAGACGTCCATATGAAATTTATAAAAATGTATTTTAAATGAAATGTGTTTGCTGGGAAATAGGGATTATTTCAATTTTTTAGCAATAGATCGTACGATTATTCAATCTTTTATAAATCAGAAGACGAATTTACACCTTATGAAAAAATTATGAACTGGTGCAGTTTGTGTTCATGACACTGGATATTTTCTTTAGTGAACGCTACCGAGAAACGATACTGAATAAAGCATGTTGATAGAAAAGAAAACTATTTTGAACTAGATTTATGTCAGTACAAAATATGCTAGTTCGACAAAATGTTGTATTTTTGCAACAATTTATTTTGCATAATAAATGGGAATTGTTAAAACTAGTCCAGCAAATAATTAAACAATGCCAACCAAGAGACACAATATCCAGTGTATTGTCGAGAAATGCTAATCTGATAATAAATGATTAAATTTTTGGCAGATATTTAAAATCAATTCGGCATGTATTTAGCTTCTATATGTTTCCTTTCAAGTTCGGCATATATTCGGATTGTATATCAAACCTGTCTGGGTCATGCGATCAAGTTTGTCCGATAGAACGAATCGTTATTGAAAGGGTCATATTACGTCTTGCGTCTTATTCGCCTTTAAATCTTTTATCGTATGCTTTGACAAGCTGATAAAGAAATAAGTACAAATTATATAAACAACCATAAGATATAAGTTTGCGACAAGTTAAAGCTTGATTTACCAACTGTTAATATTACACATTTATAAACAAAAACTTGCTAGACACACATAAATCCTATAACTGAAAAGACCATGGAATACTATCTTCTTTCGCAAAATATATATATGTTTAAGATAATTTGTGTAGTGTGTCAACATTATGTCGAAACAATTTTCTTTCCTTTTTCAAAATAATAATAATAATAATAAAAGTAATAATAATAAAAATGATAATAATAATAATGATTTTGATAATGATAATACTAATAATATTATGATAATTTATTGATAGTAATAATAATAATATTATTGATAATAATAATAAAAAAAATAATATTATAATAAAATAATAATAATAATAATAAAAATAAAAATAATAATAATGATAATAAACACAATAATTATTGTGTTTTTAATAATTTTGTTTTAACCATGGGAGCTTTGACAATTGATCGTTTACGTTCTGTTATATCATACCTTCTCGTTCCACAGAAGACAAAAAATGAAGAAGAATTCATTTCAAAAATGCCTCAACTGATAGCTTCTTATTAAACATGGTGTCCCATTTTCCTCTCAATAGCTCACAATACTTCATAATGTTTGCTTCTTAGCTGCATCCAATAGATATTCAATTTTGACTAATGCTATAATAAACTTTTCTCTCTCAATATTTTGATAAGCGCTGTCAAATTGGATACTACTTCATTTGCGTAGTGTTACTTAAAAATGCTAAAATTCCAAGGAAATAATTCAGGATGGAAAATGTACGACACTTGACTAAATCAAAAGCTCGACCAACGGATCAAATTAACAAAATTCTTGAGATGTTTCAGGATTTCTGAAAAAAATATTTGGTTACAACTTGTGTTACAACTATCATTACCTCCCAAACTTGTGTAATTTCTTCTGTTGACATTATAATTTTTACTCTGTATGCTTCAATACCAATTAAAACTGGAAACACGTTACTTTTTAAAACCATCCCCTATATAGCGGAACAATAATGGTAGTAGTTTTTTTTAGGCGATAACCGAACCAAGTCTGTCACATATAAATAATGAAAAACAGTTTGTTGGTAGAAATCAAGCATATTAACAGTGATACGTTCAGATAACTGTTTGTTTGAACCAAAAGGTTTCAAGACATTGTTGATAAATATTTCGTATCAACCTCCCAAACAATGCACGATGGTTTTGAAGTACTGATGTTGTTTATCGTCTTAATTACGAGTTATAGTGTTCTTTTGTATGTCTTTGTATATTATTACTTTTACTGTTTAGTATTGTTTTGGTAGTATCCATTTAACATGGCTCGGTACTTATGCATCCCGTCATTATGACTATGGTATTTTTTTTTGTATTCTTAACTTTAGTTTTTGCTAATGTGCTTTATTAGGTTTTTCCACTATTCTGTGGAAAGACCTATTGTATTTGTTCTGTTTATTTTCTTCGTCCGCCAAATTTGTTTCGTGCCTTGTTGTGTGGTTTCGCAAGATGTCGCTTAGATTTTTTGTATATGATATCGAACAGTTATTGCGCTTTTGATACAAACCCTGTTTAGTCAAACACTTTTTATTGTAAGAGTTATCCCCCAAACACTGTTTTCTCTGTGGTGAGATCTCCTCCGTAGCTGTAAAAGAAAGCGACAAATTTATTTTACAAAATTGCTGGCTATATCCTCAGGATTTTTTGTCCAATTTTGACGGAAGAGATACGGACTCCATATGAGAGTTATTTCCCCTTATGCATTTGAAATAATGGATATACGTTTGTAATTGGTAAACCATAAGTGATAGAGACCTAGGGTCTGTTGATTCGAGATCCTTGGTCCAATGAATAGAAAACTAGGTCAAGGTTTAAGGTCAAGGTAAAATTCAAAATTGTCCTTGTTCCTTGATCTCCTCTGGCACTTTTTAAGATATATATAAAAGATCTGGTGCAAAATGTTTGCCTAATTGTGATTGAGATATGATACAATTGGTCTGAAACAATCCAATGACATCTTATAAGAGTTATTGAACCAGAAGGTTGCACTTTGTAAATACAGCTGTTACTCAAACCACGCCGCTTTTGGGGAGATATATAATATTCATAGATATGTTAATTTGTTAACGTACTGGTTCCCAGATATGATCTCTGTGTTTCATGTCATAGAGACATCACTTGGGAATGTTACCAGTATAGAAAAACATGGTAGCGCCTCAAATTCAATTCTTAGGAGGTCCAAAAGTTGAGGTAAGAGTATTATAGAATTTTAGTATAAGTTTAAACTCTTAGAAATTCAGGGCATATAAATGTTAAAAATATGCCGCACAGCCCTATATTTTAACCCTTGAATAAAATAGTAGTGCATATCAACTTTCCGTTCTGAGATATAATTTTTCACGAAACTTCATAGTAAAAGTGTCACAGTTTTAGCCGCAAAGGGAGATCTTATGGGAAATTGCATTGTCTATATTTACAGAATTGCAACCTGAAATGATTCAATGGAAGTTTTATTGATTATAACTCCAACTTGGTACATGATAATGCCATAGAGTCTTTTGCAAACTGTCGGTTGACATGTGACCGTGAAAAATATCAACTGGAAGTGACATTAAGTAAACCAGAAGTAGCTATTTTTGCACTTATCTCATGGAAAAGTACCTAGAAACTATATATGTTTTAAATATGCATACAAAAACTTATCATTTGCGATCGGAAGTCAATTTGACTAAATAAGAACTACCTAATATCTCCTTTATTACAGGCAAAAGTATATATAAACCATATATTTTTGGAATCCGTGTAAATGAAGCTATCATTTGAGACCAGAACTGACATTTTTTAAACAGGAAGTCGACAATTATCTCCCTTATTTCAGGCAAAAATATATAGAAACATTTATTTATTGAATCAGTATTATTCTTGGACGCAAATAGTAACTTTGAGTAAACCGAAAGTAGCTTCTCATCAATAATTTATTCTCTGAACAATCGGTTTTTATTTATATGTCTTTGTGTTTTTCTTTGTTGACACTTGCATTTTTTTTAGTAATTAAGACTATAACACAATGCTAACTGCTGTACCCTTTTTTGACATTTTTACCTATTATGTTCGTTTGTTTTGTTCACACACTGTTCACACACTGTTTTCAATATAATTAAAATATATGTGACTGTGATACACGTAATATGTTTAGCTAGTTATAAAACATTGTAAAACTTGGTTTAATCCATAATTTTCAACATACGAAAATGCCTGTACTAAGTCAGGAATATGCGTTACCGATTTGTTCGGTGTATTTGAGATTTTGATGTTGCCTTTTGATTAAGAACTTTTCGTTTTGAATTTTGCTCGGAGTTCGTTTTTTTTTGTTGTTATTTTACGTTCATTTTTAAATAGAATAAATAATTCTTACCGGAACAGGATTTTTGTATCAGCGTTGGTCATTCTTCTTTTTTTTATAAAACAATGCATTAAAACTGTTTTTATGGTTTGCATAGGGAGCACTTATTTATGTATGTTAAAGATCTGTAACTCTTTTTCTTATATCCACATCTAATTCACACCACCCCAAGAGACAGCAGTTTCAAGGTAATGAAATTAATTTTCAATGGTTTTGAAGAGGTGTCGGGAGCACTTGGCAGACCCAGTGGTTGTAAGGACACGTAGGCATTAAAACAGAAAATGCAGACTCTGTTTTGCACCTATGGTGGAAATTATAAAGAAGAATTGAACAAGCCTATTTATTTTCAGGATTATCATTCGTAAATGCATCGAGGGTATGTATGGAGTTTCCAAATGATTTATCACCACCTGTTCCCTTTATCAAGGTGTTCATTTAATGTGATTTGCAAGAAACACATATCTTGATTTCAGCCTTATCTGCGTAGACAATAAAATATTCGTCATGAATGTTAGGTCTTTAATTATAAGCAATGCTGAAGTTCATTTCTGAATAAAAAAGGGGGTGGGACTGTGATAGTTCGTTTTATGCAAACTTGCTGAGTAAAGGTTTCCTTTTTATCAACAAATGAGGTATTTATCCCTTTTTTTGTTTATGGTCAGTGTCGGATTGTGAAAATGTATCGCTGCACAAAGTGTGTTCAAATTATCTAGACCAAATGTAACATTGTCTGTTACTGCCGCCTTGCAATCATTTCATTCAATTTTACTCCATCAATGTTGAGAGAGGTGTTATTTATAATATTTCCAGTAACCAGCTGTTCACTCAAAATAACGTAGTCTAAGTGTCTCAGAATCTTGTTTATCTTTGGGAATTAATTTTTCATTTACCAGTGTTTATAATTTCAGCAGTATCAACAATCATACTGACATTCTGGTCAACTATGGTACCTCGTACTGCTCAGCATTTCCCAATTATTCGTCTGACGACAATATCAGACGAGGTAATGGGCCTTTGATTACCTCAAATTGTCAATAGGTATATTGATCAGGTGACTGTCCATGGGTATATTGATCAGGAGATTGTTAATGGGTATATTGATTATGAGATTGTCCATGGCTATATTGATTAGGAGATTTTCAATGGGTATATTGATCAGGAGGTTGTCAATGAGTATAACGATCAGGAGATTGTCCGTGGGTATATTGATCAGGTGATTGTCCATTGTTATATTGATCAGGTGATTGGCCATGGTTATATTGATCAGAAGATTGGCCATGGGTATATTGATCAGCTGATTGTACATGTGTATATTGGTCAGGTGATGGCCCATTGCTATATTGATCAGGTGATTGGCCATGGGTATATTGATCAGGTGATTGTCCATTGTTATATTGATCAGGTGATTGGCCAAGGGTATATTGATCAGCTGATTGTACATGGGTATATTGATCAGGTGATGGCCCATTGCTACATTGATCAGGTGATTGGCCATGGGTATATTGATCAGGTGATTGTCCATGGGTATATTGATCATGGCAATGTTTATTGGTATATTGATCATGAGCTTGTCCATGGCTATATTGATCAGGAGATTTTCAAAGGGTATATTGATCAGGAGATTGTCAATGGGTAAATTGTTCAGGAGATTATCTACGGGTATATTGATCAGGTGATTGTCCATGGTTATATTGATCAGGTGAATGTCCATGGTTAAATTGATCAGGTGATTGGCCATGGGTATATTAATCAGATTATTGGTCATTTGTATATTGATCAGGTGATCGTCAAATGCTATATTTATCAGGAGATTGTCCATGGGTACATTGATCAGGTGTTTTGCAATGGTTATATTGATCAGGTGATTGGCCATGGGTATATTGATCAGGAGATTGGCCATGGGTATATAAATCAAGAGATTGTCCATAAGTATATTGATCAGGAGAATTTCAATGTGTATATGGATCAGTTGATTGTCAATGGGTATATTGATCAGGTGATTGGCCGTTGGTACATTAATCAGGTGACTGATCATGGAAATATTGATAAGGTGATTGTCCATGGGAATATTGATCAGGTGATTGTCAAGGGTTACATTGATTATGTGATCGGCCATGGGTACATTGAGCAAGTGATTTTCCATGGTTATATTGATCAGGTGATTGTCAATGTTATATTGATCAGGTGATTGTCATGGGTATATTGATCAGATGATTGTCCATGGGTATATTAATCAGGAGATTGTCCATGGGTATATTGATCAGGTAGTTGTACATGGGTATATTGATCAGGTGATTGTTCATGGGTATATTAATAGGGTGATTTTCCATGGTTATATTGATCAGGAGATTGTCAATGGTTATATTTATACGGTGATTGTCCATTGGTATATTGATCAGGAGATTGTCACTTGGTATATTGATCAGGAAATTGTCCATGGTTATATTTATCCGGTGATTGTCAATGATTATAATGATCAGTTGATTGTTAATGGGCATATTGATCAGGAGATTGTCCATGGTTATATTCATCAGGTGATTGTCCATGGGTATATTGATCAGGTCATTGTCAATGGTTATATTGATTAGGTGATCGGCCATGGGTATATTGATCAGGTGATTGTCCATGGGTATATTTATCAGGAGATTGTCTACGGGTATATTGATCAGAATATTGGTCATGGTTCTTTTGATCAGGTGATTGGCCACGGGTATATCGATCTGGTAATTGGCCATGGGTATATTGATCAGATGATTTTCACTGGTTATATTGATCAGGTGATTGACCATGGGTATATTGATCAGGAGATTGGCCATGGGTATATTGATCAGGAGATTGGCCATGGGTATATAAATCAAGAGGTTGTCCATAAGTATATTGATCAGGAGAATTTCAATGTGTATATGGATCAGTTGGTTGTCAATGGGTATATTGATCAGGTGATTGGCCGTTGGTACATTAATCAGGTGACTGATCATGGATATATTGATAAGGTGATTGTCCATGGGAATATTGATCAGGTGATTGTCAAGGGTTACATTGATTATGTGATCGGCCATAGGTACATTGAGCAAGTGATTTTCCATGGTTATATTGATCAGGTGATTGTGAATATTATATTGATCAGGTGATTGTCATGGGTATATTGATCAGATGATTGTCCATGGGTATATTAATCAGGAGATTGTCCATGGGTATATTGATCAGGTAGTTGTACATGGGTATATTGATCAGGTGATTGTTCATGGGTATATTAATAGGGTGATTTTCCATGGTTATATTGATCAGGAGATTGTCAATGGTTATATTTATACGGTGATTGTCCATTTGTATATTGATCAGGAGATTGTCACTTGGTATATTGATCAGGAAATTGTCCATGGTTATATTTATCCGGTGATTGTCAATGATTATAATGATCAGTTGATTGTTAATGGGCATATTGATCAGGAGATTGTCCATGGTTATATTCATCAGGTGATTGTCCATGGGTATATTGATCAGGTCATTGTCAATGGTTATATTGATTATGTGATCGGCCATGGGTATATTGATCAGGTGATTGTCCATTGGTATATTTATCAGGAGATTGTCCATGGGTATATTGATCAGAATATTGGTCATGGTTCTTTTGATCAGGTGATTGGCCACGGGTATATTGATCTGGTAATTGGCCATGGGTATATTGATCAGATGATTTTCACTGGTTATATTGATCAGGTGATTGACCATGGGTATATTGATCAGGAGATTGGCAATGGTTATATTGATCAGGTGATTGTCCATGGGTATATTAATCAAGAGATTGTCCATGGGTATATTGATCAGGAGATTTTCAATGTGTATATGGATCAGTTGATTGTCAATGGGTATATTGATCAGGTGATTGGCCGTTAGTACATTAATCAGGTGATTGTCCATGGATATATTAATCAGGAGATTGTCCATGGATTAAATTGATCAGGTGATTGTCAATGGGAATATTAATCAGGTGATTGTCAATGGTAACATTGATTATAAAATCGGCCAAGGGTATATTAATCAGGTGATTGTCCATGGGTATATTGATCAGGAGATTGTCACAGGGTATATTGATCAGGAAACTGTCCATGGTTATATTTATCAGGTGATTGTCAATGATCATATTGATCAGTTGATTAACAATGGGTATATTGGTCAGGAAATTGTCCATGGTTATATTTATCAGGTGATTGTCAATGGGTATATTGACCAGGCGATTGTCAATGGTTATATTTATCAGGTGATTGTCAATAGTTAGATAGATCAGGTAATTTTCGATGGGTATATTAATTAGGTGATTGTAAATGGGTAAGTTGATCAGGAGATTGTCCATGGTTGTATTGATCAGGTGATTGTCTATGGTTATATTGATCAGGTGATTGCCTATGGGTATATTGATCAGGTGATTGTTCATGCGTATATTGATCAGGTGATTGTCCATGGGTATATTGATCAGGTCATTGTCAATGGTTATATTGATAAGGTGATCGGCCATCGGTATATTGATCAGGTGATTGTCCATGGGTATATTGATCAGGTGATTTTCAATGGTTATTTTGATCAGGTGATTGTCCATGGGTATATTGATCAGGTGATTGTCCATTGGTATATTGATCAGGAGATTGTCAATGGGTATATTGATCAGGTGATTGTCCATGGGTATATAAATTAGGTGATTGTTCATGGGTATATTGATCAGGTGATTGTCCATTGGGATATTAATCAGGTGATTGCCCATGGGTATATTGATCAGGTGATTGTTCATGGGTATATTGATCAGGTGATCGGCCATGGGTATATTGATCAGGTGATTGTCCATAGGCATATTGATCAGGTGATTGTCAATGTTTTTTTTGATCAAGTGATTGTCCATTGATATATTGATCAGGAGATTGTCAATGGGTATATTGATCAGAAGATTTTACATGGGTATCTTGATCAGGTGATTGTCAATGGGTAAATTGCTCAGGAGATTGTCAATCGATAAATTGATCAGGAGATTGTCCATTGTTATATTTATCAGGTGATTGTTCATGGTTATATTGATCAGTTGATTGTCAATGGGTATATTGATCAGGAGATTGTCCATGGTTATATTAATCAGATTATTGGTTATTTGTATATTGATCAGGTGATCGTCAAATGGTATATTTATCAGGAGATTGTCCATGGGTATATTGATCAGGTGATTTGCAATGGTTATATTGATCAGGTGATTGGCCATGGGTATATTGATCAGGAGATTGGCCATGGGTATATAAATCAAGAGATTGTCCATAAGTATATTGATCAGGAGAATTTCAATGTGTCTATGGATCAGATGATTGTCAAGGGGTATATTGATCAGGTGATTGGCCGTTGGTACATTAATCAGGTGACTGTCCATGGATATATTGATAAGGTGATTGTCCATGGGAATATTGATCAGGTAATTGTCAAGGGTTACATTGATTATGTGATCGGCCATGGGTACATTGAGCAGGTGATTTTCCATTGTTATTTTGATCAGGTGATTGTCAATGGTTATATTGATCAGGTGATTGTCAATGATTATATTGATCAGTTTATTGTCAATGGGTATATTGGTCAGGAAATTGTCCATGGTTATATTTATCAGGTGATTGTCAATGGGTATATTGATCAGGAGATTGTCAATGGTTATATTTATCAGGTGATTGTCAATAGTTAGATAGATCAGGTAATTTTCGATGGGTATCTTAATTAGGTGATTGTAAATGGGTAAGTTGATCAGGAGATTGTCCATGGTTATATTGATCAGGTGATTGTCTATGGTTATATTGATCAGGTGATTGCCTATGGGTATATTGATCAGGTGATTGTTCATGCGTATATTGATCAGGTAATTGTCCATGGGTATATTGATCAGGTCATTGTCAATGGTTATATTGATAAGGTGATCGGCCATCGGTATATTGATCAGGTCATTGTCCATGGGTATATTGATCAGGTGATTGTCAATGGTTATTTTGATCAGGTAATTGTCCATGGGTATATTGATCAGGTGATTGTCCATTGGTATATTGATCAGGAGATTGTCAATGGGTATATTGATCAGGTGATTGTCCATGGGTATATAAATTAGGTGATTGTTCATGGGTATATTGATCAGGTGATTGTCCATTGGGATATTGATCAGGTGATTGCCCATGGGTATATTGATCAGGTGATTGTTCATGGGTATATTGATCAGGTGATCGGCCATGGGTATATTGATCAGGTGATTGTCCATAGGCATATTGATCAGGTGATTGTCAATGTTTTTTTTTGATCAAGTGATTGTCCATTGATATATTGATCAGGAGATTGTCAATGGGTATATTGATCAGAAGATTTTACATGGGTATCTTGATCAGGTGATTGTCAATGAGTAAATTGCTCAGGAGATTGTCAATCGATAAATTGATCAGGAGATTGTCCATTTTTATATTTATCAGGTGATTGTTCATGATTATATTGATCAGTTGATTGTCAATGGGTATATTGATCAGGAGATTGTCCATGGTTATATTAATCAGATTATTGGTTATTTGTATATTGATCAGGTGATCGTCAAATGGTATATTTATCAGGAGATTGTCCATGGGTATATTGATCAGGTGATTTGCAATGGTTATATTGATCAGGTGATTGGCCATGGGTATATTGATCAGGAGATTGGCCATGGGTATATAAATCAAGAGATTGTCCATAAGTATATTGATCAGGAGAATTTCAATGTGTATATGGATCAGATGATTGTCAAGGGGTATATTGATGAGGTGATTGGCCGTTGGTACATTAATCAGGTGACTGTCCATGGATATATTGATAAGGTGATTGTCCATGGGAATATTGATCAGGTGATTGTCAAGGGTTACATTGATTATGTGATCGGCCATGGGTACATTGAGCAGGTGATTTTCCATGATTATATTGATCAGGTGATTGTCAATGGTTATATTGATCAGGTGATTGTCATGGGTATATTGATCAGGTGATTGTCCATGGGTATATTAATCAGGAGATTGCCCATGGGTATATTGATCAGGTAGTTGTACATGGGTATATTGATAAGGTGATTGTTCATGGGTATATTAATCGGGTGATTTTCCATGGTTATATTGATCAGGAGATTGTCAATGGTTATATTTATACGGTGATTGTCCATTGGTATATTGATCAGGAGATTGTCACTTGGTATATTGATCAGGAAATTGTCCATGGTTATATTTATCAGGTGATTGTCAATGATTATAATGATCAGTTGATTGTCAATGGGTATATTGATCAGGAGATTGTCGATGGTTATACTCATCAGGTGATTGTCCATGGGTATATTGATCAGGTCATTGTCAATGGTTATATTGATTAGGTGATCGGCCATGGGTATATTTATCAGGAGATTGTCCATGGGTATATTGATCAGGATATTGGTCATGGTTCTTTTGATCAGGTGATTGGCCATGGGTATATTGATGAGGTAATTGGCCATGGGTATATTGATCAGATGATTTTCACTGGTTATATTGATCAGGTGATTGACCATGGGTATATTGATCAGGAGATTGGCAATGGTTATATTGATCAGGTGATTGTCCATGGGTATATTAATCAAGAGATTGTCCATGGGTATATTGATTAGGAGATTTTCAATGTGTATATGGATCAGTTGATTGTCAATGGGTATATTGATCAGGTGATTGGCCGTTAGTACATTAATCAGGTGATTGTCTATGGGAATATTGATCAGGTGATTGTCAATGGTAACATTGATTATAAAATCGGCCATGGGTATATTAATGAGGTGATTGTCCATGGATATATTGATCAGGAGATTGTCACTGGGTATATTGATCAGGAAATTGTCCATGGTTATATTTATCAGGTGATTGTCAATGATTATATTGATCAGTTGATTTTCAATGGGTATATTGGTCAGGAAATGGTCCATGGTTATATTTATCAGGTGATTGTCAATGGGTATATTGATCAGGAGATTGTCAATGGTTATATTTATCAGGTGATTGTCGATGGTTATATAGATCAGGTAATTGTCGATGGGTATCTTAATTAGGTGATTGTAAATGGGTAAGTTGATCAGGAGATTGTCCATGGTTATATTGATCAGGTGATTGTCTATGGTTATATTGATCAGGTGATTGCCTATGGGTATATTGATCAGGTGATTGTTCATGCGTATATTGATCAGGTGATTGTCCATGGGTATATCGATCAGGTCATTGTCAATGGTTATATTGATAAGGTGATCGGCCATCGGTATATTGATCAGGTGATTGTCCATGGGTATATAAATTAGGTGATTGTTCATGGGTATATTGATCAGGTGATTGTCCATTGGGATATTGATTAGGTGATTGCCGATGGGTATATTGATCAGGTGATTGTTCATGGGTATATTGATCAGGTGATCGGCCATGGGTATAATGATCAGGTGATTGTCCATAGGCATATTGATCAGGTGATTGTCAATGGTTTTTTTGATCAAGTGATTGTCCATTGGTATATTGATCAGGAGATTGTCAATGGTTATATTTATCAGAAGATTTTACATGGGTATCTTGATCAGGTGATTGTCAATGGGTAAATTGCTCAGGAGATTGTCAATCGATAAATTGATCAGGAGATTGTCCATTGTTATATTTATCAGGTGATTGTTCATGGTTATATTAATCAGATTATTGGTCATTTGTATATTGATCAGGTGATCGTCAAATGGTATATTTATCAGGAGATTGTCCATGGGTATATTGATCAGGTGATTTGCAATGGTTATATTGATCAGGTGATTGGCCATGGGTATATTGATCAGGAGATTGGCCATGGGTATATAAATCAAGAGATTGTCCATAAGTATATTGATCAGGAGAATTTCAATGTGTATATGGATCAGATGATTGTCAAGGGGTATATTGATCAGGTGATTGGCCGTTGGTAAATTATTCAGGTGACTGTCCATGGATATATTGATAAGGTGATTGTCCATGGGAATATTGATCAGGTGATTGTCAAGGGTTACATTGATTATGTGATCGGCCATGGGTATATTGAGCAGGTGATTTTCCATGGTTATATTGATCAGGTGATTGTCAATGGTTATATTGATCAGGTGATTGTCATGGGTATATTGATCAGGTGATTGTCCATGGGTATTTTAATCAGGAGATTGTCCATGGGTATATTGATCAGGTAGTTGTACATGGGTATATTGATAAGGTGATTGTTCATGGGTATATTAATCGGGTGATTTTCCATGGTTATATTGATCAGGAGATAGTCAATGGTTATATTTATACGGTGATTGTCCATTGGTATATTGATCAGGAGATTGTCACTTGGTATATTGATCAGGAAAGTGTCCATGGTTATATTTATCAGGTGATTGTCAATGATTATAATGATCAGTTGATTGTCAATGGGTATATTGATCAGGAGATTGGCAATGGTTATATTGATCAGGTGATTGTCCACGGGTATATTAATCAAGAGATTGTCCATGGGTATATTGATTAGGAGATTTTCAATGTGTATATGGATCAGTTGATTGTCAATGGGTATATTGATCAGGTGATTGGCCGTTAGTAGATTAATCAGGTGATTGTCTATGGGAATATTGATCAGGTGATTGTCAATGGTAACATTGATTATAAAATCGGCCATGGGTATATTAATGAGGTGATTGTCCATGGATATATTGATCAGGAGATTGTCACTGGGTATATTGATCAGGAAATTGTCCATGGTTATATTTATCAGGCGATTGTCAATGATCATATTGATCAGTTGATTTTCAATGGGTATATTGGTCAGGAAATTGTCCATGGTTATATTTATCAGGTGATTGTCAATGGGTATATTGATCAGGAGATTGTCAATGGTTATATTTATCAGGTGATTGTCAATGGTTATATAGATCAGGTAATTGTCGATGGGTATCTTAATTAGGTGATTGTAAATGGGTAAGTTGATCAGGAGATTGTCCATGGTTATATTGATCAGGTGATTGTCTATGGTTATATTGATCAGGTGATTGCCTATGGGTATATTGATCAGGTGATTGTTCATGCGTATATTGATCAGGTGATTGTCCATGGGTATATTGATCAGGTCATTGTCAATGGTTATATTGATAAGGTGATCGGCCATCGGTATATTGATCAGGTGATTGTCCAGGGGTATATTGATCAGGTCATTGTCAATGGTTATTTTGATCAGGTGATTGTCCATGGGTATATTGATCAGGTGATTGTCCATTGGTATATTGATCAGGAGATTGTCAATGGGTATATTGATCAGGAGATTGTTCATGGGTATATAGATTAGGTGATTGTTCATGGGTATATTGATCAGGAGATTTTTAATGGTTATATTTATATGGTGATTGTCCATTGATTTATTGATCAAGAGATTTTCAATGGGTATATTGATCAGGTGATTGTCCATTGGTATATTGATCAGGTGATTTCCCACGGGTATATTAATCAGGAGATTGTCAGTGGGTAAATTGATCAAGTGATAGGCCATGGGTATATTGATCAGGTGATTGTCCACTGAGATATTGATCAGGTGATTGCCCATGGGTATATTGATCAGGTGATTGTCAATGGTTATTTTGATCAGGTGATTGTCCATGGGTATATTGATCAGGTGATTGTCCATTAATATATTGATCAGGAGATTGTCAATGGGTATATTGATCAGGTGATTGTCCATGGGTATATAGATTAGGTGATTGTTCATGGGTATATTGATCAGGTGATTGTCCATGCTTATATTGATCAGGAGATTGTTAATGGTTATATTTATATGGTGATTGTCCATTGATATATTGATCAGGAGATTGTCAATGGGTATATTGATCAGGTGATTGTCCATTGGTATATTGATCAGGTGATTTCCAATGGGTATATTAATTAGGAGATTGTCAGTGGATAAATTGATCAAGTGATAGGCCATATGTATATTGATCAGGTGATTGTCCATTGGGATATTGATCAGGTGATTGCCCATGGGTATATTGATCAGGTGATTGTTCATGGGTATATTGATCAGGTGATCGGCCATGGGTATATTGATCAGTTGATTGTCAATAGGCATATTGATCAGGTGATTGTCAATGGTTTTTTTGATCAAGTGATTGTCCATTGGTATATTGATCAGGAGATTGTCAATGGTTATATTTATCAGAAAACTGTCCATTGATATATTGATCAGGAAATTGTTAATGGGTATATTGATCAGGAGATTTTACATTGGTATCTTGATCAGGTGATTGTCAATGGGTAATTGCTAAGGAGATTGTCAATCGATAAATTGATCAGGAGATTGTCCATGGTTATATTTGTCAGGTGATTGTTCATGGTTATATTGATCAGTTGATTGTCAAAGGGTATATTGATCAGGAGATTGTCCATGGTTATATTCATCTAGTGATTGTCCATGGGTATATTGATCAGGTCATTGTCAATGGTTATATTGATTAGGTGATCGGCCATCTGTATATTGATCAGGTGATTGTCCATGGGTATATTTATCAGGAGATTGTCCATGGGTATATTGATCAGGATATTGGTCATGGTTCTTTTGATCAGGTGATTGGCCATGGGTATATTGATCAGGTAATTGGCCATGGGTATATTGATCAGGTGATTTTCAGTGGTTATATTGATCAGATGATTGACCATGGGTATATTGATCAGGAGATTGGCAATGGTTATATTGATCAGGTGATTGTCCATGGGTATATTAATCAAGCGATTGTCCATGGGTATATTGATCAGGATATTTTCAATGTGTATATGGATCAGTTGATTGTCAATGGGTATTTTGATCAGGTGATTGGCCGTTTGTACATTAATCAGGTGATTGTTAATGGATATATTGATCAGGAGATTGTCCATGGATTTAATTGATCAGGTGATTGTCCATGGTTATATTTATCAGGTGATTGTCAATGATTATATTGATCAGTTGATTGTCAATGGTTATATTTATACGGTGATTGTCCATTGGTATATTGATCAGGAGATTGTCACTTGGTATATTGTTCAGGAAATTGTCCATGGTTATATTTATCAGGTGATTGTCAATGATTATAATGATCAGTTGATTGTCAATGGGTATATTGATCAGGAGATTGTCGATGGTTATACTCATCAGGTGATTGTCCATGGGTATATTGATCAGGTCATTGTCAATGGTTATATTGATTAGGTGATCGGCCATGGGTATATTTATCAGGAGATTGTCAATGGGTATATTGATCAGGATATTGGTCATGGTTCTTTTGATCAGGTGATTGGCCATGGGTATATTGATGAGGTAATTGGCCATGGGTATATTGATCAGATGATTTTCACTGGTTATATTGATCAGGTGATTGACCATGGGTATATTGATCAGGAGATTGGCAATGGTTATATTGATCAGGTGATTGTCCATGGGTATATTAATCAAGAGATTGTCCATGGGTATATTGATTAGGAGATTTTCAATGTGTATATGGATCAGTTGATTGTCAATGGGTATATTGATCAGGTGATTGGCCGTTAGTACATTAATCAGGTGATTGTCTATGGGAATATTGATCAGGTGATTGTCAATGGTAACATTGATTATAAAATCGGCCATGGGTATATTAATGAGGTGATTGTCCATGGATATATTGATCAGGAGATTGTCACTGGGTATATTGATCAGGAAATTGTCCATGGTTATATTTATCAGGTGATTGTGAATGATTATATTGATCAGTTGATTTTCAATGGGTATATTGGTCAGGAAATGGTCCATGGTTATATTTATCAGGTGATTGTCAATGGGTATATTGATCAGGAGATTGTCAATGGTTATATTTATCAGGTGATTGTCAATGGTTATATAGATCAGGTAATTGTCGATGGGTATCTTAATTAGGTGATTGTAAATGGGTAAGTTGATCAGGAGATTGTCCATGGTTATATTGATCAGGTGATTGTCTATGGTTATATTGATCAGGTGATTGCCTATGGGTATATTGATCAGGTGATTGTTCATGCGTATATTAATCAGGTGATTGTCCATGGGTATATCGATCAGGTCATTGTCAATGGTTATATTGATAAGGTGATCGGCCATCGGTATATTGATCAGGTGATTGTCCATGGGTATATAAATTAGGTGATTGTTCATGGGTATATTGATCAGGTGATTGTCCATTGGGATATTGATTAGTTGATTGCCGATGGGTATATTGATCAGGTGATTGTTCATGGGTATATTGATCAGGTGATCGGCCATGGGTATAATGATCAGGTGATTGTCCATAGGCATATTGATCAGGTGATTGTCAATGGTTTTTTTGATCAAGTGATTGTCCATTGGTATATTGATTAGGAGATTGTCAATGGTTATATTTATCAGAAAATTGTCCATTGATATATTGATCAGGAGATTGTCAATGGGTATATTAATCAGAAGATTTTACATGGGTATCTTGATCAGGTGATTGTGAATGGGTAAATTGCTCAGGAGATTGTCAATCGATAAATTGATCAGGAGATTGTCCATTGTTATATTTATCAGGTGATTGTTCATGGTTATATTGATATGTTGATTGTCAATGGGTATATTGATCAGGAGATTGTCCATGGTTATATTAATCAGATTATTGGTCATTTGTATATTGATCAGGTGATCGTCAAATGGTATATTTATCAGGAGATTGTCCATGGGTATATTGATCAGGTGATTTGCAATGGTTATATTGATCAGGTGATTGGCCATGGGTATATTGATCAGGAGATTGGCCATTGGTATATAAATCAAGAGATTGTCCATAAGTATATTGATCAGGAGAATTTCAATGTGTATATGGATCAGATGATTGTCAAGGGGTATATTGATCAGGTGATTGGCCGTTGGTACATTAATCAGGTGACTGTCCATGGATATATTGATAAGGTGATTGTCCATGGGAATATTGATCAGGTGATTGTCAAGGGTTACATTGATTATGTGATCGGCCATGGGTATATTGAGCAGGTGATTTTCCATGGTTATATTGATCAGGTGATTGTCAATGGTTATATTGATCAGGTGATTGTCATGGGTATATTGATCAGGTGATTGTCCATGGGTATATTAATCAGGAGATTGTCCATGGGTATATTGATCAGGTGGTTGTACATGGGTATATTGATAAGGTGATTGTTCATGGGTATATTAATCGGGTGATTTTCCATGGTTATATTGATCAGGAGATAGTCAATGGTTATATTTATACGGTGATTGTCCATTGGTATATTGATCAGGAGATTGTCACTTGGTATATTGATCAGGAAAGTGTCCATGGTTATATTTATCAGGTGATTGTCAATGATTATAATGATCAGTTGATTGTCAATGGGTATATTGATCAGGAGATTGGCAATGGTTATATTGATCAGGTGATTGTCCACGGGTATATTAATCAAGCGATTGTCCATGGGTATATTGATTAGGAGATTTTCAATGTGTATATGGATCAGTTGATTGTCAATGGGTATATTGATCAGGTGATTGGCCGTTAGTACATTAATCAGGTGATTGTCTATGGGAATATTGATCAGGTGATTGTCAATGGTAACATTGATTATAAAATCGGCCATGGGTATATTAATGAGGTGATTGTCCATGGATATATTGATCAGGAGATTGTCACTGGGTATATTGATCAGGAAATTGTCCATGGTTATATTTATCAGGTGATTGTCAATTGGTATATTGATCAGGAGATTGTCAATTGTTATATTTATCAGGTGATTGTCAATGGTTATATAGATCAGGTAATTGTCGATGGGTATCTTAATTAGGTGATTGTAAATGGGTAAGTTGATCAGGAGATTGTCCATGGTTATATTGATCAGGTGATTGTCTATGGTTATATTGATCAGGTGTTTGCCTATGGGTATATTGATCAGGTGATTGTTCATGCGTATATTGATCAGGTGATTGTCCATGGGTATATTGATCAGGTCATTGTCAATGGTTATATTGATAAGGTGATCGGCCATCGGTATATTGATCAGGTCATTGTCCAGGGGTATATTGATCAGGTCATTGTCAATGGTTATTTTGATCAGGTGATTGTCCATGGGTATATTGATCAGGTGATTGTCCATTGGTATATTGATCAGGAGATTGTCAATGGGTATATTGATCAGGAGATTGTTCATGGGTATATAGATTAGGTGATTGTTCATGGGTATATTGATCAGGAGATTGTTAATGGTTATATTTATATGGTGATTGTCCATTCATTTATTGATCAAGAGATTGTCAATGGGTATATTGATCAGGTGATTGTCCATTGGTATATTGATCAGGTGATTTCCCACGGGTATATTAATCAGGAGATTGTCAGTGGGTAAATTGATCAAGTGATAGGCCATGGGTATATTGATCAGGTGATTGTCCACTGAGATATTGATCAGGTGATTGCCCATGGGTATATTGATCAGGTGATTGTCAATGGTTATTTTGATCAGGTGATTGTCCATGGGTATATTGATCAGGTGATTGTCCATTAATATATTGATCAGGAGATTGTCAATGGGTATATTGATCAGGTGATTGTCCATGGGTATATAGATTAGGTGATTGTTCATGGGTATATTGATCAGGTGATTGTCCATGCTTATATTGATCAGGAGATTGTTAATGGTTATATTTATATGGTGATTGTCCATTGATATATTGATCAGGAGATTGTCAATGGGTATATTGATCAGGTGATTGTCCATTGGTATATTGATCAGGTGATTTCCCATGGGTATATTAATTAGGAGATTGTCAGTGGATAAATTGATCAAGTGATAGGCCATTGGTATATTGATCAGGTGATTGTCCATTGGGATATTGATCAGGTGATTGCCCATGGGTATATTGATCAGGTGATTGTTCATGGGTATATTGATCAGGTGATCGGCCATGGGTATATTGATCAGTTGATTGTCAATAGGCATATTGATCAGGTGATTGTCAATGGTTTTTTTGATTAAGTGATTGTCCATTGGTATATTGATCAGGAAATTGTCAATGGTTATGTTTATCAGAAAATTGTCCATTGATATATTGATCAGGAAATTGTTAATGGGTATATTGATCAGGAGATTTTACATTGGTATCTTGATCAGGTGATTGTCAATGGGTAATTGCTAAGGAGATTGTCAATCGATAAATTGATCAGGAGATTGTCCATGGTTATATTTGTCAGGTGATTGTTCATGGTTATATTGATCAGTTGATTGTCAAAGGGTATATTGATCAGGAGATTGTCCATGGTTATATTCATCTAGTGATTGTCCATGGGTATATTGATCAGGTCATTGTCAATGGTTATATTGATTAGGTGATCGGCCATCTGTATATTGATCAGGTGATTGTCCATGGGTATATTTATCAGGAGATTGTCCATGGGTATATTGATCAGGATATTGGTCATGGTTCTTTTGATCAGTTGATTGTCAAAGGGTATATTGATCAGGAGATTGTCCATGGTTATATTCATCTAGTGATTGTCCATGGGTATATTGATCAGGTCATTGTCAATGGTTATATTGATTAGGTGATCGGCCATCTGTATATTGATCAGGTGATTGGCCATGGGTATATTGATCAGGTAATTGGCCATGGGTATATTGATCAGGTGATTTTCAGTGGTTATATTGATCAGGTGATTGACCATGGGTATATTGATCAGGAGATTGGCAATGGTTATATTGATCAGGTGATTGTCCATGGGTATATTAATCAAGCGATTGTCCATGGGTATATTGATCAGGATATTTTCAATGTGTATATGGATCAGTTGATTGTCAATGGGTATTTTGATCAGGTGATTGGCCGTTTGTACATTAATCAGGTGATTGTTAATGGATATATTGATCAGGAGATTGTCCATGGATTTAATTGATCAGGTGATTGTCCATGGGAATATTGATCAGGTAATTGTCAATGGTAACATTGATTATAAAATCGGCCATGGGTATATTTATTAGGTGATTGTCCATGGGTATATTGATCAGGAGATTGTCACTGGGTATATTGATCAGGAATTTGTCCATGGTTATATTTATCAGGTGATTGTCAATGATTATATTGATCAGTTGATTGTCAATTGGTATATTGATCAGGAAATTGTCCATGGTTATATTTATCAGGTGATTGTCAATGGGTATATTGATCAGGAGATTGTCCATGGTTATATTTATCAGGTGATTGTCAATGGTTATATAGATCAGGTAATTGTCGATGGGTATCTTGATAAGGTGATTGTTAATGGGTATGTTTATCAGGAGATTGTCCATGGTTATATTGATTAGATGATTGCCTAGGGTATATTGATCAGGTGATTGTTCATGCGTATATTGATCAGGTGATTGTCCATGGGTATATTGATCAGGTCATTGTCCATGGGTATATTGATCAGGTGATTGTCAATGGTTATTTTGATCAGGTGATTGTCCATGGGTATATTGATCAGGTGATTGTCCATTTGTATATTGATCAGGAGATTGTCAATGGGTATATTGATCAGGTGATTGTCCATGGGTATATAGATTAGGTGATTGTTCATTGGTATATTGATCAGGTGATTTTCCATGCTTATATTGATCAGGAGATTGTTAATGGTTATATTTATATGGTGATTGTCCATTGATATATTGATCAGGAGATTGTCAATGGATATATTGATCAGGTGATTGGCCATTGGTATATTGATCAGGTGATTTCCCATGGGTATATTAATCAGGAGATTGTCAATGTGTAAATTGATCAAGTGATAGGCCATGGGTATATTGATCAGGTGATTGACCATTGGGATATTGATCAGGTGATTGCCCATGGGTATATTGATAAGGTGATTGTTCTTAGGTATATTGATCAGGTGATTGTCAATAGTTATATTGATCAAGTGATTGTCCATTGGTATATTGATCAGGAGATTGTCAATGGTTATATTTATCAGAAAATTGTCCATTGATATTTTGATCAGGATATTGACAATGGGTATATTGATCAGGAGATTTTACATGGGTATCTTGATCAGATGATTGTCAATGGGTATATTGCTCAGGAGATTTTCAATGTGTATATGGATCAGTTGATTGTCAATGGGTATATTGATCAGGTGATTGGCCGTTGGTACATTAATCAGGTGATTGTCCATGGATATATTGATCAGGAGATTGTCCATGGATTATATTGATCAGGTGAATGTCCATGGGAATATTGATCAGGTGATTGTAAATGGTAACATTGATTATGTGATCGGCCATGGGTATATTAATCAGGTGATTGTCCATGGGTATATTGATCAGGTGATTGTCAATGGATATATTGATCAGGTGATTGTCCATAGGTATATTCATCAGGTGATTGTCCATGTGTATATTAATCAGGAGATTGTCCATGGGTATATTGATCAGGTGGTTGTACAAGGGTATATTGATCAGGTGATTGTTCATGGGTATATTAATCAGATGATTGTCCATGATTATATTGATCAGGGGATTGTCAATGGTTATATTTATACGGTGATTTTCCATTGATATATTGATCAGGAGATTGTCAATGGGTATATTGATCAAGAAATTGTCCATGGTTATGTTTATCAGGTGATTGGATTGTCAATGGTTATATTGGTCAGTTGATTGAAATGGGTATATTGATCAGGAGATTGTCCATAGTTATATTTATCAGATAATTGTCAATGGGTATATTGATCAGGTGATTGTTCATGGGTATATTGATCAGGTGATTGTCAATGGTTATATTTATCAGGTGATTGTCGATGTGTATCTTGATCAGGTGATTGTAAAAGGGTATGTTGATCAGGAGATTGTTAATGGTTATATTGATCAGGTGATTGTCCATGGTTATATTGATCAGGTGATTGCCTATGGGAATAATGATCAGGTGATTGTTCATGTGTATATTGATCAGGTGATAGTCCATTGGTATGTTGATCAGGTGATTGTCAATGGTTATTTTGATCAGGTGATCATCCATGGGTATATTGATCAGGTGATTGTCCATGGCTATATAGATAAGGTGATTGTTCATGAGTATATTGATCATGTGATTGTCCATGCTTATATTGATCAGGAGATTGTCAATTGTTAAATTTAAAAGGTGATTGTCCATTGACATATTGATCAGAGATTGTCAATGGGTATTTTGATCAGGTGATTGTCCATTGGTATATTGATCAGGAGATTGTCAGTTGGTATATTCATCAGGTTATAGGCCATGGGTATATTGATCAGGTGATTGTCCATTGGGATATTGAACAGGTGATTGCTCATGGGTATATTGATCAGGTGATTGTTCATGGGTATATTGATTAGGTGATCGCCCATGGGTATATTGATCAGGTGATTGTCAATAGGCATATTGATCAGGTGATTGTCAATGGTTATTTTGATCAAGTGATTGTCCATTGGTATATTGATCAGGTGATTGTCAATGGGTATATTGATCAGGAGATTGTCCATGTGTATATTGATCAGGAGATTGTCAATGGTTATATTGATCAGGAGATTGTCAATGTGTATATTGATCAAGAGATTGTCAATATGTATATTGATCAGGTAAGTGTAAATGGGTATACTGATGAGGTGATTGTCCATTGGTATAATGATCAGGTGATTGCCCATGGATATATTGATCAGGAGATTGTCAATGGGTATATTGATCAGGTGATAGGCCATGGGTATATTAATCAGGTGATTGTCCATGGGTATATTGATCAGGTGATTGTCAATGGATATATTGATCAGGTGATTGTCCATAGGTATATTCATCAGGTGATTGTCCATGTGTATATTAATCAGGAGATTGTCCATGGGTATATTGATCAGGTGGTTGTACAAGGGTATATTGATCAGGTGATTGTTCATGGGTATATTAATCAGATGATTGTCCATGATTATATTGATCAGGGGATTGTCAATGGTTATATTTATACGGTGATTTTCCATTGATATATTGATCAGGAGATTGTCAATGGGTATATTGATCAAGAAATTGTCCATGGTTATGTTTATCAGGTGATTGGATTGTCAATGGTTATATTGGTCAGTTGATTGAAATGGGTATATTGATCAGGAGATTGTCCATAGTTATATTTATCAGATAATTGTCAATGGGTATATTGATCAGGTGATTGTTCATGGGTATATTGATCAGGTGATTGTCAATGGTTATATTTATCAGGTGATTGTCGATGTGTATCTTGATCAGGTGATTGTAAAAGGGTATGTTGATCAGGAGATTGTTAATGGTTATATTGATCAGGTGATTGTCCATGGTTATATTGATCAGGTGATTGCCTATGGGAATAATGATCAGGTGATTGTTCATGTGTATATTGATCAGGTGATAGTCCATTGGTATGTTGATCAGGTGATTGTCAATGGTTATTTTGATCAGGTGATCATCCATGGGTATATTGATCAGGTGATTGTCCATGGCTATATAGATAAGGTGATTGTTCATGAGTATATTGATCATGTGATTGTCCATGCTTATATTGATCAGGAGATTGTCAATTGTTAAATTTAAAAGGTGATTGTCCATTGACATATTGATCAGAGATTGTCAATGGGTATTTTGATCAGGTGATTGTCCATTGGTATATTGATCAGGAGATTGTCAGTTGGTATATTCATCAGGTTATAGGCCATGGGTATATTGATCAGGTGATTGTCCATTGGGATATTGAACAGGTGATTGCTCATGGGTATATTGATCAGGTGATTGTTCATGGGTATATTGATTAGGTGATCGCCCATGGGTATATTGATCAGGTGATTGTCAATAGGCATATTGATCAGGTGATTGTCAATGGTTATTTTGATCAAGTGATTGTCCATTGGTATATTGATCAGGTGATTGTCAATGGGTATATTGATCAGGAGATTGTCCATGTGTATATTGATCAGGAGATTGTCAATGGTTATATTGATCAGGAGATTGTCAATGTGTATATTGATCAAGAGATTGTCAATATGTATATTGATCAGGTAAGTGTAAATGGGTATACTGATGAGGTGATTGTCCATTGGTATAATGATCAGGTGATTGCCCATGGATATATTGATCAGGAGATTGTCAATGGGTATATTGATCAGGTGATAGGCCATGGGTATATTGATCAGGTGATTGTCCATTGTTATATTGAACAGGAGATTGTCAATGGTTATATTTATAAGATGATTTTCGATTGATATTTAAATCAGGTGATGGTAAATTGTTATATTGATCAGTTGATTTTCAATGGGTATATTGATCAGGTGATCGTCAATGGTTATTATGATCAGGTGATTGTACATGGGTATGTTGATTAGGTGATTGTAAATGGGTATATTAATCAGAAGATTGTCCATGGGTATATTGATCAGGTGATTGTTCATGGATATATTGATCAGGAGATTGTCAATGGTTATATTGATCAGCTGATTGTCCATGAGTATATTGATCAAGAGACTGTCATTATGTATATTGATCAGGTGGGTGTCCATTGGTATATTGATGAGTTGATTGCCCATGGGTATATTGATCAGTACATTGTCAATGGGTATATTGAGCAGTTGATAGGCCATGGGTATATTGATCAGGTGATTGTTCATTGGTATATTGATCAGTTGATTGCCCATTAGTATATTGTTCAGGTGATTGTTCATGCGTATATTGATCAGGTGATTGTCCATGGGTATATTGATCAGGTGATTGTCAATGGTTATATTGATCAGGTGATCGGCCATCGGTATATTGATCAGGTGATTGTCCATGGGTTCATTGATCAGGTGATTGTCCATGAGAATATTGATCAGGTGATTTTCCATGCTTATATTGATCAGGTGATTGTCCATAGTTTTTATTATTAAAAAATTGACGATGGGTATATTGATCAGAAGATTTGCAATGGGCATATTGATCAGGAGATTGTCCATGGGTATATTGATCAGGTGATTGTTCATAGGTATATTGATCAGGTGATTAACCATGGTTATATTAATCAGAAGATTGTCCATGGGTATATTGATAAGAAGATTGGCCATGGTTATATTGATAAGGGTATTGTCAATGGTTATATTGATCAGGAGATTGTCAATGGCTATCTGATAAGGAGATTGTCAATGGTTATATTGATTAGGAGATTGGCAATGGGTATATTAATCAGGAGATTGTCAATGGTTATATTGATCAGGTGATTGTCCATGGTTACATTGATCAGCTGATTGTCCAATTGTATATGATCAGGAAGTGATCTATGGTTATATTGATCAGGAGATTGTCAATGGGTATATTGATCAGGTGATTGTCCATTGGTATACTGATGAGGTGATTGTCCATGGGTATATTGATCAGTAGATTATCAATGGGTATATTGATCAGTTGATAGGCCATGGGTATATTGATCAGTTGATAGGCCATGGGTATATTGATCAGGTGATTGTTTATTGGTATATTGATCAGTTGATTGCCCATTGGTATATTGTTCAGGTGATTGTCATGCGTATATTGATCAGGTGATTGTCCATGGGTATATTGATCAGGTGATTGTCAATGGTTATATTGATTAGGTGATCGGCCATGGGTATATTGATCAGGTGATTGTCCATGGGTTTATTGATCAGGTGATTGTCCATGGGTATATTGATCAGGTGATTGTCCAAGGTTATATTGATCAGAAGATTGTCCATGTTTATATTGATCAGTTGATTGTTCATGCGTATATTGATCAGGTGATTGTCCATGGGTATATTGATCAGGTGATTGTCTATGGTTATATTGATTAAGTGATCGGTCATGGGTATATTGATCAGGTGATTGTCCATGGGTTTATTGATCAGGTGATTGTCCATGGGAATATTGATCAGGTGAATGTCAATGGTTATATTGATCAGGTGATTGTCCATGGGTATATTGATCAGGTGATTGTTCATGGGTATATTGATGAGGTGGTTGTCCATGGTTATATTGATCAGTAGATTGTCAATGGTTATTTTTATCAGGTGATTGTCCATTGATATATTGATCAGGAGATAGTCAATTGGTATATTGATCAGGAGATTGTACTTGGTTATATTGATCAGGTGATTGTCAATGGTATATTGATCAGGTGATTGTCCATGGGTATATTATATTGATCAGGCGATTGTCCAGGTGTATATTGATCAGGAGATTGTCCATGGGTATATTGATCAGGTGATTGTTCATGGTTAAATTTATCAGGTGATTGTCCATTTGTATATTGATTTGGAAATCTTCAATGCGTATATTGGTTAGGTTTTTGTCAACGGTTATATTGATCAGGTGATTGTCCATGGTTTTATTGATTAGGTGATTGTCAATAGATATATTGATCAGGTGATTTTCCATGGTTATCTTGCTCAGGTGATTGTCAGTGGGTATATTGATCAGGAGATTGTCCATGGTTATATTGATCAGGTGATTGCTCATGGGTATATTGACCAGGTGATTGTCAGTGGGTATATTGATCAGGAGATTGTCCATGGTTATATTGATCAGGTGATTGCCCATGGGTATAGCGATCAGGTGATTGTCCGTGTGTATATATATCAGGTGATTTTTCATGGGTATATTGATCAGGAGATTGTCAATGGTTATATTGATCAGGTTATTGTCCATGAGTATATTGATCAAGAGATTGTCAATAGGTATATTGATCAGGAGATTGTCAATGGGTATATTGATCAGGTGGTGATTGTCAATGGGTATATTGATCAGGTTGTGTCAATGGGTATATTGATCAGGAGATTGTCCTGGGTATATTGATCAGGTGATTGTCAATGGGTATATTGATTAGGAGATTGTCCATGGGTATATTGATCAGGTGATTGTCCATGGGTATATTGATCAGGGTATTGTCAATGGGTATATTGATCAGGTGATTTTCCATGCTTATATTGATCAGGTGATTGTCCATAGTTTTTATTATTAGAAAATTGGCGATGGGTATATTGATCAGAAGATTTGCAATGGGCATATTGATCAGGAGATTGTTCATATGTATATTGATCAGGTGATTAACCATGGTTATATTAATCAGAAGATTGTTCATGGGTATATTGATAAAAAGATTGGCTATGGTTATATTGATCAGGTGATTGTCAATGGTTATATTGATCAGGAGATTGTCAATGGCTATCTGATAAGGAGATTGTCAATGGTTATATTGATTAGGAGATTGGCAATGGGTATATTAATCAGGAGATTGTCAATGGTTTTTTTGATGAGGTGATTGTCTATGGTTACATTGATCAGCTGTTTGTCCATTTGTATATGATCAGGAAGTGATCTATGGTTATATTGATCAGGAGATTGTCAAAGGGGGTATTGTTCAGGTGATTGTCCATGGAATTATTGATCAGGTGATTGTCCATGGGTATATGGATCAGGTGATTGTCCAAGGTTATATTGATCAGGAGATTGTCCATGGTTATATTGATCAGGTGATTATCCATTTGTATATTGATCAGGAGATTGGCCATGGGTATATTGATCAGGTGATTGACCATGGTATATTGATCAGACGATTTTCCATGGGTATATTGATCAGTTGATTTGTCATCGGTATATTGATCAGGTGATTGTCCATGGTTATATTGATCAGGAGATTGTCAATGGTTATATTTATCAGGTGATTGTCCATTGATATATCGATCAGGAGATTGTCAATGGGTATATAGATCAGGAGATTATCCATGGTTATAATGATCAGGTGATTGTCAATGGTTATATTGATCAGGTGATTATCCATTTGTATATAGATCAGAAGATTGGCAATGGGTATATTTATCAGGTGATTGCCGATGGGTATATTGATCAGGTGATTTTCCATGGGTATATTGATCAGGTGATTGCCCATGGGAATATAGATCAGGTGATTGTCCATATGTATAATGATCAGGTGATTGTCCATGGGTATATTGATTAGGTGATTGTCCATGGTTATATTGATCAGGAGATTACCCATGGGTATATTGATCAGGTGATTGCCCGTTGGTATATTGATCAGGTTATTGCCCATAGATATATTGATCAGGTGATTGCCCATGGGTATATTGATCAAGTGATTGCCCTTGTGTATATTGATCAGGAGATATATCCTGTATTGACCTTACACAAAGGCTATAATTGTTAAATTTATAATTTCAGACCATATTTGTATAAGAATCGTCAGTGTAATATATTTGATCATTTGATTTTGTTTGAATTTGATACATATCATTTTGTCTCCTAGACAATTACAACACACTAGTTGTGATACATTTATTTTTTATGTTTTATTTTTGTACATGTTATGTATTTGAACATTTTATACTTCAAATAAACGCTCATATTTACACTTTTTATAAAAAAGAAATTACAATATCATGAAATTCATTACATGACGTCACAAAATATATCGGTTTTTAGATATTCTAAAATAACCGTGCAATATGCTTTTTGCTATCCGCCGTTTTCTATCTACCTTCCAAAATATAGTTTAACATTTGCCTATCCCTGAACGAATCAAATTAGTTAAAATATACGAATTATTAATAGTCCAAATATGTTTTAAATATATGAACAAATGCATGAGGTAAAAGGAATAATGATAAATTACATCGAATAAAGCGAAATTTATGCAAACCTTTTCATAATGCCATACACAAAAAAGACCAGTGTGTTATTTCTAGATGTCGTATTAGTCATACTAGAATAAATATCACACGAGTATCATTTAACCATTACATTCAATCAAAATGTATACGTTGCGATTACAATTTTACAACTAAAGATGTTTTGATTAAATATGTTGTCTTTTCCGATATAACATATTAATCTAAATATTATGTATGAATTACTATTAAATAGCATTCCAGTTCAAACAACTGTTTCACTTTCAAGAAAAATTGCAGTTTATTCTGAAATACACAATGTAGTATTAGTTTACAATGATATTCATTTTTGTCGTGTTATATTATTGGTGTATTTCATTTGTGTATAAGTAATTTTGCTATAAACTAAACGTTTTAGTATATTGAAAAACTTTTTGTCTGATTTCTAAAACTGCCATCTGTTAATATATTTAAAATGGCCGTTGCTGCGATATAGCATTTTTGCGCTAATGCGTCGTAAAGTGAACATGAATAAGTCAATCAGAATATCGTAAACATAACTAAAATATATTGGTAATTTCCGACACTTTCTCTTGTTTCATAGCATATGTAACTTCAGTAACAAAATTTTTGTTTTTTATTGAAAGAAAGCCGCAAATTCTCTGCTTTTTATAGCCACCACCTTACATGTTGTCTTATACGTGTTCTTTTCAGCGGCAAAAAAACCCACCAAAATCCCAAACCAAACTGATAACGTAATACGCAGAAAAAGTAGAGGTTTGTCCAGCTACAACATGTACAAGTTCTCGTTCAGGTTCTCCTTTTTTGATTGATTGAATTTTTTTTTTTAATTGTCCAGTTGTAAAAATTTCATGCATGATCAGGACGAAAAAAAAATGAACATACTACTATAAAGGATCTGTCTGGGATAAACAGCGGGCTAATTTCACTGCCGCTAGACGAAGTATATTGTATATAGACTCTTGCAACAGGATACACACTCCTTATAGAGATGCTGCAAGGGTTTAGTCCTAACACGAGGCATCGGATTTAATGTATTCATTCTAACAAAACCTATACATCCCGCTGAGCCAAACGGACAGCCCACTTTGGCCAGGATGCTACTACTGGTCAAAATAAGACTACAAGTGACGATATTTCTATTCCCCAGTCACCCTTGAGTCAAGTTCCATTGCTTAATCAAGTTTCCGTTATTTCTTACGAAATATACGCAATGAAAATGTTCCACTGCAACAAACAATTAATTTGAATACAGTGAAAATCAACCAAGGGAGTCCATCACTTCTACTTTTAAGCCTCTGGTTAAAGACACGAAGAGTTGTCTTGCTCTAATTAGTTCTTTTACATTTTTATAATTAATGACACGATGATATAAAGTTAGTCTAGCATTGAGTTACTCATAAAGTTTAACATGTTTAATAATGTTAGATATCGAAATTTAATACTGTTAATTTAGACATTATCGTGTGGTTTGTATTATTGTTAATAATACGACTGGGTGAGTATTGCAATAATAAGAACTCGAATTTAAATATCTGATAAGTATATCTTTTTGCAGATTTTCCTCAGATCGTGATAATAATCTTGCCAATTTTGTCCAGTCTTCACAAATCTCATTAAAAATGCACGAATTTACAGTACACCAAACCTATAGATTTTGTTTCAAACTTTACCCTAATGTTTCAACATTTGGACAATTTGGATCACCATTACTTTAGTTGCTATATTGCAAGCGGGGTCTCTTTTTAACTTTTTCTGACCATCGTGAAAATTCTTGCCGAAGTTTGAAGTCCGTTTGACTATAAGTGGTGTCTGATTTCGCAGTCCCGTTCGATCGAACTGAGAAACCCTTTTTTAAAGACATTGCTATACCATCTCGTCGTTTTAGAAACTTCACCACAACTATTCGAAGGAGTATATGACATACTGAAAGCTAGATTTCTGTCCCTATCTAATACACTCTCATTTCTAAGTGAACTTCCATATTCATCGCCCATTCTTTATTCTGTGATTTTTTTAACATAAAATCGATTAAAAAAGAAATATGTAAAAATTTATCGATCAATAATATCTTATAGAATATAAGGATGTATCAAATCTAAATTGAAAAAAGGTCGCGCTTAAAAATTCAAAGGAAATTTTTGAATGTCTTCCAACTGAAGCAAAATGTTTGTGGTTTGTTGTACAATTAACATTAACGGAAATTTAAACAAAAACTGTGGATTGGAAAAGTTAATTTCAGAAGTATTTTAGCTTAAGGAGAGTGTTATTATTTGACGTAAACTTAAGAAAAGACTTGAAAAACATTTTAAATAACAGTAGTTCGTTAGTTTAAATCGACACATGCGCAGATGTGAAGTAAATTTCCTGAGTGATAAATCGATATTGCAAACGGTAATCAACTTATGAGAGCAAATACGAACAGGTCAGTATTACTATGTATTTCATTTAAATCATATTATTAAAAAAAAAGAAATTGTTAAGTTAAATAGATGGGAATATTATCAAATTTGATTTTTTTTTCATATTTATCATTGTCTCTATTAAATGTTTTAGGTAATAATGGTATATTTGGAAAAACTGCCTCTTTTGACTGCAAGACCGATATTAGAATTTATTCAATCAAATGCAGCAAAAAAATGCACTGGATGGATATCTGCTAGATGCCTGGAAATATTATTCGGAGATCCAAAAATGTCAACACAACTTGAAAATATGAAAAGAATAAATGAAGAATTAGAAAAGATAAAACAAGATACACCGAATAAAGTAAAGGCAGATTGGGAACACTTGAATACCAGACTATTTCAAGCAGAAATGGGAATAAGCCATAAATTTCAACTAATGCAAACCATTTTGTCAACTGAGAATTGCAAAGAAAGATTCAATGAAGTATCGCGATTGCGAGCAGGAATATTAGATACAAATAATGGTATTCTTAGTAACCTCTCTGTCATCCATCAAGGATTGATGGGACATACAATGGCAAATCCTACAGATCAAGGATTACTCGAAATGTGGTATAAAGGGGTTTATAATAATATGATTGAACAACCAATATCTGCAAAAACATTCCATGATTATGTAATGAAGTATTTGAGTTGGGCTGTAATTCTGCAGTTCAAGGGATTTATTCTTTTTGCGGGAGCAAATGACAACTCTGGTTTTTGTCTGCATCAATTCAAACTGTTTGAGAAAAATTTGGAATCTCAAATTAAAAAAATGGAAAAAACAGTGCCTAAATATATGCACTATTTGACAGACCCCGATGAGAAAAATGTGTTCGTGATGCGTCCTATTTTGGGTGGAGACTGTGATCCATTCGTTAAAAGACGGGGTCCAGGGACAAAACTGAAAAACAATTTTTTTGGCGGAAATATTGAACATGGAAAATGGCACTTCGAGAAGTCTGAAACATTTCTCAAAGACGGCAGCTTACTGATATCTGGAAAAAGCTCTATTATAAAAGGTGAAAAGTACTACATTAAAGTACCAGACACCAGTAAAGCGGAATGTGTTTCAGAAAGAGGAAGTGCAACTCCGTTTTATGTGATACCCTTAGATTTTGAAAACAAAACAATGAAGATAACTATCTGCAAATCAGATTCGCGAACTGAACGATTTCTAGGAGACAGATTAAAGTTTATTAACGAGAAAAACGACAGCAAATTCAATATAACTTTTGACTTCGTTTGACCATGGATGTGTGCTTATTTTTTAAGAAGAAACTTATTATAGATTTCAAGGTTCTGACTGTTAATAATTTCAATTATATGTTTTATAAACCTTCCTGAAATTTTTACTTAAGTTCAAATACATTAATTATATTATAATTTTCTAATCTGAGTATCTGGACAACAATTTTCCTTGTTCAAAAATCATATAATTAATTAAAGTTCTACCATCATTCCAAGTCATTAAGCTTTTAAACAAAATTACCAAAATATTTAACTGACAAATAAGCAGATAGGAATAGGAACATGTACTACTCTCTTGTATATGTTCTTTCCGACCGGAAAGTACACATCGCAACCTAGTCATTGGAGATTTATTACCTTGATTAATTAAATTTTAAATGTCAAAGTATATATACACATATATATAAGTCTAAAATAAAAAAACAACGTTCAAACCTATGACTGCGTTGGATAAATACCGCAATTTTTATACGTGTGCATGTAAAACAAATTTCTTGGTAGAGGGGTCTAAATACAGCACAAACAACATTTTCCAAAAGACCAAAAAAGAGAAAAGTATATTTTAACAAAACGCATTTGACTAACAGGTCAAACAACGGATGGTCTTAAACCCTGCTGACTGCCATTGGCGATTGCCAAATAAATTGATCACCAGATGTAACACGGATCTTAATTATTAATTTATTACCAAACAGAAAACAATAAACTTGCGGAGAAGATGGTATACCGCAAATATGAGGTGCAAAAATTTGTACACCATATCCGGATTCGACAATTAATGTCAATTCAGTGATGTTAAGGATCGAAACGGTATTTGGGAGGCCGTATAATTTACATCAATTAAGGAAAAACTCTTGAATTTTAAAGAGTCGAAATAGAATGAATGGATCATATAAACCCGAAAACAAATATAATACAAGCCCAAACGAAAAAATATAAACAAGTCTACATATATATATATATATATATATATATATATATATATATATCTGCCAGTGCATAGTGACAACTGCAACTAATACCTTGTACATCGGATTTCCAATGAGTAAGAAATACATGATGTTAGAATATTTATAAAGTGTCTAGAAAATCAGCGTTACAATGTTAGAGAAGATCTGATTCTTTACATTTTCTCCGAACGGGGCTAGAACCTATACTTTTCACTTCTAACTTCTACGACAACACACTAGCATTGTACAGACGCCTTATTCCCTCATCTAACTGTAGCTAATAAAAAGCTATATACCAATAGTATTGATATAAAAAGAAATGTTGTATGTTTGCCAATGAAACAACTCTCCACAATAGACCAAATGACACAGAAAATAACAACTTTAGACCTCCGTACGGCCTTCAACAATAAGCGAAGCCCATACCGCATAGTCAGCTATTTTAAGTATAATTTAAATTTACTTATAACAAAATCAATATTTATGCTAATACAACAATATTCAAAGGTTTAATTGCAGTGTTGAATTTGTAACCTTCTAGAATAAGTTTATTTCAAGAATTGATAAGTTTATCAGGATCGTATCTACATTTTTGGGCTCGCAAAGAATGTAATGAATGTTTAATAAATGTCATAAATTGTTATTATAGATCCAGATATACCGTAAAAATAAGGATGTGCTATTCCATGTGAAATAAGTTTCAGGTTAAAGCAATGGGAAATGAGTTTCCTTGAAACAGAAACTAACCAAAAAACCAAAGGAAAAAAATCAGGTCATCTACGAAGAATGACTTGTATTGTTTTACCTTATCTTTTAATTTAAATTAGGCAATTGCTAAAATTAATAAAATCAACTGTGCATGTGTTGATGTAGTTTTCAGATGTTGGTTGATGGAAGTATATTGTCTTAGGAGGAATAAATCGTACTACGTAGAAAAAAAATGATGTTTCAATCATAAAATCCTGATTATTCAACTTTCTGTACCAAAACATGACTATATATAGCAAAGTATACTAAAGATGGAAGTTCGAAGTTTATGATACGAGTTATTAATCAACCAGTCAAAACTTATTCAAGCTTTTCAGTAGGTAAATTTTATTGATAAATGAACAGGGTAATAAAAGCTGAACACTGGATTGCCCAAAACATAATTGTGTCGTGATTGTGGCGTCATAAACATGTAAACATTTACATGATAATTTGATCTAAAATGACCATTCCACGCATAGTTTTTTGTCAACATATAATGGACTGTTACTGAAAAATGGATCCGGATGTTTTTTGTAATATGTTTTGTGTTTTTTCTCAATTTTCCAACTTTACAGAAATGTCACTACAAACGAGTAAAAGTCTCATATGGCTGATATCTGTACTCGACTGTACTGCTTTGTACTCGACCTAGTCTGAGCCATACTCGACCAAGTCTTAACATAACTAAACCTATTTATGTTTATATCTATTGTATGACATCAATTTAGGATCTATTTTAACAACATTTATTTCCCTAGGCTAAAATGTATTTAATTGGAACCAAAATTTCACAATAAACATAATATAATCATCCACACTTAATGATGATAAAATAATCGCTGATATAAATATATGTTTCAAAAGAGGAAGAATGCATATGACAATAAAACCATAATCCACAATTTGGAACATAACCTTGACTTTTAACCGTATTACCTTTGTCAAGGTCATTGGTCCACAATGTCATCACAAAAGACCCCATAGGTCTAGGACTCAAGCTTATTTTGTCTTTTCAGAAACAGTTAACAGGGGTTATGCCCCTTACGAATAGGAAAAATCTCTTCGGTCATTATGTAAAAAAAGCTGCGCCTTTATGTCACAAACTTTTTTCACAATTTACAATTTCTGTATGTATTATCGTTTTTGAGATATCCAATAAAAAAGTTTTAACGTCAAAGGTCAAGGTCAACCTTAAAATGCTTCAAAAAACACTAAAAATCCTTTAAATAAGGTCAAAAGCCGGTATTCGCTATCTGGGACATGACCTTTACCTTTGAAGTTGTGGCCTTTGTCTAGGTAATTAGTCCCCAATGTCATTGCTGAAGATTCCATTGGTTTAGGACCTTTGGTTATATAGTAAAAGCTGATTTTGTCTTTTCAGAAACCTTATACAGGGGTTATGCTCCTTACAGAAAAGTCAAATCTCTTCGGTCAAATATAACAAAGTTGCGCATTAATGACCCAAACATTTTCCACTATTCTACACTTCTGTACGTATTAAGGCTGTGAGATTATCTAATAACAATGTGTTAGGTCAAAGGTCAAGGTCAACATACAACTGTGACCTTGAGGAATTTTTCAAAGTCACATGAATTGATGCTGATTGGTGGAGATCCTAGGTGTCTACGACTTACGCTTTCAGAGATTTGGTGGCCAACCGACTGCGGTTAATTTTCAAAAGGGCATAACCCTACTAATAAGTCGTTGAATCTTTCCGATCCAAATGTAACGAAGAACCAGGGTCTGGTCCTGAACAAATTTCACCTTTCGCTTTTTTTTTCTACCTATAACGGTTATGGTGTTTGAATGATAAAAAGGTTTTTAGGTTTCGGAGGGATTACTCTGAACCGACAAAATGTTTAGACTCACAAGGTGAGTTCCAGATAGGTATTTATGACACCGATACAAAGTGTGAACCTGAAAGCGTCACGTCTTACGGTTAAGGCTGCTAACTTTGTCAAAGTTTACGGAGAAAAAGATAAAATCCACCAGTCAAGATCTATTTTGATATGAAGAATATTCAAATTCGGTTTAAAATGTCATTTACGGCGTCAAATGATGGCTTATTGTACGCTAATTTCAAAAATATATGGTATCTTTACAAATGTGTTTTGAATAAGGGAGATAATTTGCGACTTTCGGTTTGAAAACTGACATTTTAGGTATTATTTGATAGTTTACTTGACACTGATTCCAAACATATATGGTTGTATATACTTTTACATTAAATATGTACAAAAAAAGCTACTTCCGGTTTGCACAAGGTCACATCCGGTTGGCTTTCCAAATGAAAATGCAAAAGTCCCATGACATTATCATGTATACATATGAGGTAAAAGCAAAGGTTAAAATCTAGAACGTCAAATTTACCAATGACCTTGGGCTCAATTTCAAGCTCATAAACCAAGGACCTCAAATCAAAAGACCCAAGTTCTTAGATATATATGGTTAATGCGTCATATCACCATACGCGTTATTTTAAATATAAGGGGGGGAGGAAACTTCAATTTAATGTAAGCGTACCCTTTCAACCAAAATGTATGTGTTACGACATGTCGCAACTAACAACTAAGTAAAAATATGTTGTCGATGTCTTATACGGTTTTTGAAAAGAATTGAAAGTAAGCCAACATCAATATTTAGAATATGACCTTGACCTTTGACCATGACCTAATTTTCCTTTTTTTGGACCAAGGACCTCAAATTAAATTACCCTAGGCCTATATCACTTATGATTTACCAGTTAGAAATGCAAATCACTTACATAAAATGCATAAGGGTGAATAACTCTCATAGGGAGTCTTAGGATAGCTTCGGTTCAAATGTTCACCTTAATCCTGAAGACGTAACGAGCAATTTGGTAAAATAAATGTATCGTAATCTTTTACGGTTGCGAAGGCGTAGTGGACATAAGGAAAACAGTGTTTGGGGAGATAACTCTTACAAAGTAAAGTGTTCGGCTAAGTGGTGTCAGTTTTAAAAGCGTATAAACTGTCAACTGTCGATATCATATATCAAACATCTAAGCGACATTTTGCGAAACAACAATACTGCGCAAGAAAAAAATTAGGCGGAAGAAAAAAACTAGGCGGAAGAAAAAAAAATTAATTAAAAACCAATTGTTCAGAGAACAATTGAAGGTCTTTCCACTTCTTACGATTCATTTTGATATGAACATAATAAAATACGGTTTAAAGTGTCATATACAGTGTCAAATGATACCTTAATGTACGCTGATTCCAAAAAATATATGGTTTCTAAACAATTTTATTGAAATAAGAGAGATAATTTGTTACTTCCGGTCTGAAAAATGTCCATTCCGGTATTATTTGATAGTTTAATTGACACTGATTCCAAAAATATATGGTTCGATATACTTTAAAATCAAATAAGTACAAAAAAAAGCTACTTCCGGTTTACACAAAATCATTTCCGGTTGGATTTTCAAGCTCATGTATATTGCAACCTAACGAAAAGAGTCCCATGGCCTTATCGTGTCTAAATATGAAGTTAAAGCAAAGGTCAAAATCTAGAATGTCAATTTCAACTTTGACCTTGAGCTCAATTTCAAGGTCATAAACCAAGGACCTTTAATCAAATTACCCTAGGTCTTTATTATACTTGGTAAATGAGTTATACCACCATACATGTAATTTTAAATATAAAAAGGGAGAAAACTCTCCTTTACGGTCAACGTACCCTTGCAATCAACATTTACGTGTTACGACATGTCGCAACTAACAATTTAGTAAAAATAATTTGTCGATATGTTATACGGTTTTTGGAAAGAAGTGAAAATAAGCCAAAATCAAAATTGAGAATATGACCTTGACCTTTGACATTGACCTAATTTTCATTTTTTTGGACCAAGGACCTCAAATCAAGAGACCATAGGTGTGTATCACTTATCGTTTACCAGTTAGAAATGCATATCACTAATATCAAATGCATAAGGGGGAATAACTCTCATATGGAGTCTCCGGATAGCTTCGATCCAAATGGTCATCCTAATCCTGAAGATGTAACGAGCAATTTGGTAAAATAAATTTGTCGTAAACTTTTACGGTTGCGAAGGAGTAGTGGCCACAAGAAAAACAGTGTTTGGGGAGACAACTCTTACAACGTAAAGTGTTCGGTTAAGTAGTGTTAGTTTCAAAAGCGTATAAACTGTACGATATCATATTCCAAATATATAAGCGACATCTTATAAAGAAGAACACAGCCAAAAAAAAAATTAGGCGGAAGAAAAAATAATAATCAGAACAAAATCAATACGCCTTTCCACGGAAAAGTGGAAATACCTAATAATAATCAAAACAAAATCAATAGGTCTTTCCACTTCTTATTATTTATTTAAATAAGAAAATCTTAAAATACGGTTTAAAGTGTCATTTACAATGTCAAATGATACCTTAATGTACGATGATTCCAAAAATATATGGTTTCTTAACAATTTTGTTGAAATAAGGGAGATCATTTGTTACTTCCGGTCTGAAAAATGTCACTTCCGGTATTATTTGATACTTTATTTGACACTGATTCCAAAAAAATGCGGTTCTTTATACTTTAAAATCAAATAAGTACAAAACAAAGCTACTTCCGGTTTACACAAAGTCATTTCCGGTCGGATTTTTAAGGTCATGTATATTGCAACCTAATGAAAAAAGTCCCATGGCTTTATCGTGTTTAAATATGAGGTTAAAGCAAAGGTCTAAATCTAGAACGTCAAATTCAACTTGGACCTTGAGCTCAATTTCAAGGTCATTAACCAAAGGTATTAAATAAAATTACCCTAGGTCTTTATTATACTTGGTAAATGAGGTATACCAGCATACATGTAATTTTAAATATAAAAAGGGAGAAAACTCCCATTTACGGTCAACGTACCCTCGCAATCAAAATTAACGTGTAAAAATAATTTGGCGATATCTTATACGGTTTTGGAAAATAAGTGAAAAGAAGGCAAAATAAAATTGAGAATATGACCTTGACCTTTGACCTTGACCTAATTTTACTTTTTTTTTAAACCAAGGACCTCAAATCAATAGACTCTAGGTCTCTATCACTTATGGTTTACAAGTAAGAAATGCATATCACTTATATCAAATGCATAAGGGGAAATAACTCTCATATGGAGTCTCCGGATAGCTTCGGTTCAAATGGTCATCCTAATCCTGAAGATGTAACGAGCAATTTTGTAAAATAAATTTGTCGTAATCTTTTACGGTTGCAAAGGAGTAGTGGCCACAAGAAAAACAGTGTTTGGGGAGTTAACTCTTACAACGTAAATTGTTCGGTTTAACAGTGTCAGTTTCTAAAGCGTATAAACTGTGCGATATCATATACCAAATATCTAAGCGACATCTTGTGAAACAACAATACTACGCAAGAAAAAAATTAGGCGGAAGAAAAAAAAAACAATTAAAAACCAATTGTTCAGAGAACAATTGAAGGTCTTTCCACTAGTAAAGATTTATTTTGAAATGAAAATATTAAAATTCGGTTTAAAATGTCATTTCATGCGTCAAATGATGGCTGTTTCTATACAAAAAATATTAAATAAGGAAGATAATTTGAGACTTCCGGTTTGAAAAATGATACTTCCTGTATAATTTGATAGTTTACTACTTGACACTGATTTGAAAAATATATGGTTCTATGTACTTTTACATTAAATATATACAAAAAGAAGCTACTTCCGGTCATTTCCGGTAGGCTTTCCAACCTCAAATGATAATGCAAAAAGTCCCATGACTTTATCATGTATACTTATGAGGTAAAAGCAAAGGTCAAAATCTAGAACGTCAAATTTACCAATGACCTTGAGCTCAATTTCAAGGTCATAAACCAAGGACCTCAAATCAAAGGACCCTACGTCTTAATTATATATGGTTAATGAGTTATATCACTATACGCGCTATTTTAAATATAAGGGGGAGAAAACTCCTATTTAATGTTAGCGTACCCTTTCAACCAAGATGTTTGTGTTACGAAATGTCGCAACTAACAATTTAGTAAAAATAATTTGTCTATTTCTAATACAATTTAAAAAAAAAAAGTGAAAATGAGCCAAAACCAAATTTTAGTATATGACCTTGACCTTTGACCTTGACCTAATTTTCATGTTTTTGGACCAAGGACCTCAAATCAAAAGACCCTAGGTCTCTATTACTTATGGTTTACCAGTTAGAAATGCATATCACTTATATCAAATGCATAAGGGGAAATAACTCTCATATGGAGTCTCCGGATCGTTTCGGTGAAAACCAAACTCAACATCCTGAAAATATAACGAGCAATTTGGTAAAATAAGTTTATCGTAATCTTTTACGGTTGAGAAGAAGTAGCAAAAACAGTGTTCGGTGAGATAACTCTTACAAGTAAAAGTGTTCGGTTAAACAGGGTCAGTTCAAAAGCGTATAAACTGTTCGATATTATATACCAAATATCTAAGCGACATCTTGTGAAATCTTGTGGGACCTAGCCTATAGGAACACGCGAAAAAAGGAATTGATAGCCTAGTTCCCGTATTTGAACACTTGTGACCTAGCCCTTGGAACACGCGAAATAGGGACTGAGAGCCTAGTTCGTGTGTTTAAACACGTGGGACCTTGCCTCTAGGAACTCGGGAAAAAGGTGTTGATAGCCTAGTTCCCATGTTTAACACTTGGGACCTAGCCTCTAAGAACACATGGAAAAGGGACTGAGAGCCTAGTTCCCGTGTTTAAACACTTGGGACCTTTCCTCTAGGAACACATGGACAAGGAACTGAGAGCCTAGTTCCCGTGTTTAAACACTTGGGACCTTGCCTCTAGGAACACATGGAAAAATGACTGAGAGCCTAGTTCCCGTGTTTAAACACTTGGGACCTTGTCTCTAGGAACACGCGAAAACGGGTCCGTGCAACATGTTTATTTATAATTAATTGATAATATTTGTAGGAACATGCTAGGATTAAAAAAAATCCTACAAAAATTTCCTTGCATCTTCCTTTATAAATGTACTTTTTTTTCATAAGACTTCCCGGAATTTGTGTCTTATTTACTTATTGTGTGTGCATTGTATTCAATTTTGTATTTAAAGGAGATTGGACCTAACCTGCATGGATCTTTTGTTTTTAATCTACGTGCACATTTTAATTCTTGTCGAAAAGGGGAAAACCTCTATTTTATTTTAGGTGGCACGCGCTGCAGATGGTGTGATTGTGACGTCACCAAGCTGATCGATATACACAAAAAGACTGTTTTTAAAACTTCTTTGCAGAGGAGGTTGTCGTCCAGACCAGACCTGTGTATAAAAATTGTGCTAACGGATTTAATTTTCTTTCATATACAGGTCATTGATGTCGGAGCATGCATGCTTTTTTCGTACACATGTTTACGGGAACACAGATTTTTTTTTTAATGCATGTTTAGAAATTATATTGTAGAATTCCACTAATATTTACGAACTTTGGAGCAATTTCTGAGTCATTGATTTTAATTTCTCAGTCCAGATCAGGACTTCAAGAGGACTGCACGTGATTTATAATGTTAACGGAAATATATTTTCTTCAGTCATTTTACAGGTAAACTATTGTCTAATCGCTGACCATGAGTCTTCATTCAGCAGATTTTTGAAGGAATGGATTTCTATTTCAAGAAGAAGTTTGTACACAAGAAGGATTAGCATTTTTACAGTAAAATGTACGGGACTGAAGGCCATTTTCTTTTCATAGAAATGGGATAACTAAAAAAAAAAAAAAAATCAGTTGGAAAAAAAGAGGGGGGGGTGTAGTGGTAGACTGGTTGATAACTGAGATAAGATACATTCACATTTACAACATGATAGCTGATTGGTTTGAAGTTATAATTAGTAAATTGTTGATTTGACCATTTCAGGGATATTGACCCTGCAATAAAACGCGTACCGTTTTGACCAAAAATTTCCAGTAAGGACATGACGCGACAAACGTTTCGGTTAAATTATTTTGTCGATATCTATAACTCTTTCTGGGAGAAGCGATATGAACTTAATGTAAAAAAAATCAGAAAATGACCTTGACCTTTGAATTTGACCTTATTATCTTTTTTTGTACCAAGGACCTCATATCAAAGACCCTAGGTCTCTATCACTTGTTGTTTACCAGCTACAAATGCATATCACTTAAATCAAATGCATAAGGGGAAATAACTGTCATATAGAGTCTCCGTATAGCTTCGGTGCAAATAGTCAGCCTAATCCTGAAGATATAACGAGCAATTTGGTAAAATAAATTTGTACTAATTTTTTACGATTGCGAAGGAGTAGTGGACACAAGAAACAAAGTGTTTGGGAAGATAACTCTTACAAGAAAAAGTGTTTGGTTAGACATGGTCAGTTTCAAAAGCGTATAAACTGTTCGATATTATATACCAAATATGTAAGCGACATCTTGTAAAATAACATTACTGCGCAAGAACAAAATTTAGGCGGAAGGAAAAATAATTAATAATAATCAGAACAAAAGCAATAGGCCTTTCCACGGAAAAGAGAAAAGACCTAATTAAAAACCAATTGTTCAGAGAACAATTGAAGGTTTTCCACTTCTTACGATTTATTTTGATTCGAAAATATTAAAATACGGTTTGAAATGTCATTTCGAGTGTCAAGTGATACCTTAATGTACGCTGATTCCCAAAATATATGGTTTCTTTACAATTTTGTTTGAAATAAGGGAGATAATTTGTTACTTCCGGTCTAAAAATGTCACTTCCGGTATTATTCGATAGTTTAATTGACACTGATTCTAAAAATATATAGTTCTATATACTTTAACATCAAATAAGTACAAAAAAGCTACTTCCGGTTTACACAAGGTCATTTCCGGTTGGATTTTCAAGGTCATGTAAATTGCAACCTATTGAAAAAAGTCCCATGGCCTTATCGTGTTTAAATATGAATGTCAAAATCTAGAATGTCAAATTCAACTTTGACCTTGAGCTCAATTTTAGGTCATAAACCAAGGACCTTAAATCAAATTACCCTAGGTCTTTATTCTACTTGGTAAATGAGTTATAGCAGCATACATGTAATTCTAAATATAAAAAGGGAGAAAACTCCCATTTACGGTCAACGTACCCTTGCAATCAAAATTTACGTGTTACGACATGTCGCAACTAACAATTTAGTAAAAATAATTTGTCGATATCTTATACGGTTTTTGAAAATAAGCCAAAATCAAAATTTAGAATATGACCTTGACCTTTGACCTTGACCTAATCTTCATTTTTTTGGACCAAGGACCTCAAATCAAGAGACCCTTGGTCTCTATCACTTATGGTTTACCAGTTAGAAATGCATATCATTTATATCAAATGCATAAGGGGGAATAAATCTCATATGGAGTCTCCGGATAGCTTCGATCAAAATGGTCATCCTAGTCCTGAAGATGTAACGAGCAATTTGGTAAAATAAATTTGTTGTAATCTTTTACGGTTGCGAAGGAGTAGTGGCCACAAGAAAACCGTGTTTGGGGAGACAACTCTTACAACGTACAGTGTTCGGTTAAACAGTGTCAGTTTTAAAAGCGTATACACTGTTCGATATCATATAACAAATATCTAAGCGACATCTTGCGAAACAACAATACTACGCAAGAAAAAAATTAGGCGGAAGAAAAAAAAAATAATCAGAACAAAATCGATAGGTCTTTCCACGGAAAAGTGGAAAGACCTAATAATCAGAACAACATCAATAGTTCTTTCCACGGAAAAGTGGATAGACCTAATAATCAGAACAAAATCAATAGGTCTTTCCACGGAAAAGTGGAAAGACCTAATAATCAGAACAAAATCAATAGGTCTGTCCAAGGAAAAGTGGACAGACCTAATAATAAACATAATAATAATAATAATCAGAAGGTCTTTCCCTTTTGGAAAAGGAAAGACCTTAATGAACGGTAAATGTAAATTAAAACAATAAACGATATACAAATTGAATGAACAGGCATTCTCGACACTCACTAAATAACAAGCTCTTGACTTTAGACATGAACTAACAGTATGATAGATTTAAGGATGTTTGAAAGATATCAACCTTATAGATGTTAATGATGACATCAATACAATGGTGTAACCCGCTATATCTCAAAGCCATACTTTTGGTCTAAAGTAATACATTGGTTACCATCCGGTTATGTTCAAACTAGCTTGTTCTCATCTCTTTGTTTGTATTCACGTTTTCAATCTACAGCTGTTTTTTAGGTGGAGGCGTGGTTGGTGCTGAACTATAATGTCTATAACATGTATAATCGTTGATTACTTTGATTTACTTTGTACATGTAACGTTGTATATCAATAAAAATACTTTGAACTTCGCACTTATATGTTGTTAACTGGATAATAGAAATAGCATGGTCACCTTAACTTCTACACTTCGACAATAAAATATCTATTCTGACGATGAGTACATGAGGGGTAAAAAAACTACGTCAGAAGTTTTCTTCAGATCAAGACAAAACAAGGCAAAACAAAAGATCTGGATTTTTTTGGCAGTGTTCTCAAATTTAACGCAATAATTATTTTGAGTAGGACGACTAGGAACTTTTCATAAAAAACATTTATTAAAGATCAATATTTTCAATCTTCCTTAATATGTATTTCATATTTACACTTGGTTTTAAGAAGCTATAGACTACCCAGGTAACCTTTTTGTAGAGTGCCTATCTCGAGTGCAGGAAGGCGATACCATGTTGGGTCAAACCAATGGTTTGTCAAAATAATTATTGTATTTGCTGTCTGTTATCACACAATCTTGAGAAGAAACGCCATAGACTGATTTCATAGGAATCAAATAGAATATCCGTACAGAATCAATATCGTTTTATTATGAATCAAATAAGATACTTAATATCCGATATTGAGACAGCAATTTATCGAAACCAAAACATATCAAACACCTTTGCATACACAAATTGTATCATTGTTGACTGCTTTCTAAGTTAATTTCATCGGTGGTAGACAGACCTAGGTCTGCTTGTTTAGGACTGCTATATACCTATTGATAAATCTGCTTCATAACAGACCTGTTAACAGGTTGTATTTAACCGGTCCTTAGAATAAGTTAGCGCCTGATCAGACCTTAAAACAGTTTGTTTTTGACAGATTGCCGTGTTTAAGAATTTTCATATTAGACCTGATTTTATATTATATATAGGATACAGCAACAGCAACAGCTACTGTATTTTTTAGTGACTCTCTATACATACGTCGAAAATGGGCAGTTTGGCGTGTTTATAAAAGGAAAGTTCAATTTATTGTGTGCTGGTTCATATTCTGGACGCCAGTCTATGCTCCTTTCTAATAAAATCCACATAACAAAAAACAAATATGAAGCTTAGAAATGGAAAAATATTAAATACTAAACTCGTTCAAAGGGTATCTACACGTCTCAATCTTAAAAATCGCTTATCTAAAAATACATCCATCGCTAACATTTTTTACAATAAAAATCGTGGTTACCCTTCTATCGATAAGTGTCATGCCAAAAAATTACTTACATGTCCCCGTCTTTCCACCAACAATACGGTAAGGTCTACGTTTAATGGTCGCACAGTTTCTTTAAATTTTGAAACTGATATAATTTGAAAAACAAACAGTATTATTTATTTACTCACATGAAACAAACCGGGATGCGGTATTCAGTACGTAGGTGAAACTGGACGATATTTATCTAAACGCACGCAAGAACACCTGTATCGTTTTAAAAGACCCAATAAATTCAAAAGTATCATTTATCAACATCTTAAAAAGCACAATCAGCCTATTAAATATTTAACAGTTCAACCTTTAGAAGTAGTAAATAAGCAGCCTGGTGCATCTCATTCAAAGTTTGTACGATCACGGAAAATAATTGAATTAAATTGGATTAAAAAATTACAGACAGTCTACCCTCTCGGTCTTAATGATAATATCATGGGAATTGGTTATAAATCAAGAACCAATTCTGTTAACATTTTGGATATAGTTTCTAAAACTGTTCGTAAAAACCGTTCAAATTATAATGGCATATTGTTATTCTAAACTGTTTCCCAAAATTGATCTCCCTGAAGATCATAAAAAACATTTTATTAAAATAAAGTATGTCAAATAAGGTTTCGATTTTGTAAATATTGCCGGTATTTTTAACGACCATTCTGTTAAAGAACAAATTCCTGGATATTTTGATAATACTGAACTCCCTCTTATTTGTTATATTTACAAGAAATCTACCCGAAAACTTGTGTTTAATTATAGCCAAGTCTGTAAAGATGTAAATATCAGTGAAAATACACCTACGTCATGTAATTGTAGTAATTCCGAATACACTTATGGCCCCATTTCCCATGTTCTAACAGGAGACCTTAACATCGTTCGCGACCGAGAGTTAAAATCATTCCTCAGTAAAGGACCTAAATATCGTCCCCCGTCAATTATTAATTGGAATGAGTGTCGTAATATCATCCACGATATCACTTCGTGCTTACTGTTTAAAATGGATAAAACGGGAAAAAGCTGACAAAAAATCTTTGGACTCTTTTTTTAATTCAGTAATGAAGATAGTTGATATACGTATACAACATTTTAAAGAACATTTTACTCTTTACAACAACCATAAACATCCTATTTCTCGTATCAAACATAAACTAAAAGAACTAGCCACGGAATTTGTTTTTGTCCCGGCTGATAAAGCTGCTAATAATATCATTATAGTTTGACGTAAATTTTACATTGAGGTTCGGCAAAAGGAAATCACGAATTCACCAACATTCTAACTGACTTCATTTTCAGAAAACGATATCTGTAACAAACATAAACTATTAGCTACTTCTTTACAAACAGAACCAAATACAATGAAAGTCCGAAGCTACACAAATCACCTTACAAATATAGATTTATTTCGTCTTCAAGTCATTGTTCCACTACTAAATTGTCTACTTACTAGTACACTTGGTACAATAAAAAACCTGATAATAAATTGTTCAAATAAGGTCTTTAAAAATAGTGGAATTAACTACTTTTGGAGTGTCAAAAACTCGTTGGAAGTACTTGGTAAATTGCATGCATATATTGGTGATTTTGAATCTGTTCAAAGTTTTGATTTTTCTACCCTGTATACCACTTTGCCTCATATTCTTATTAAGAAAAAGGTCATTTTTTAGTAGCAACAAACAAAAGAGCTATGTCAATTGGACATGCTTTGATACTATATCTGACCTTGAATTTTGACTTGATAACATTTTAGTTCGCTTTCGAGATTCTGTATATCGTCAAGTTATCGGAATTCCAATGGGAACTAACTGTGCACCACTTATTGCGGACCTGTTTTTGTATTGTTATGAGTTACAATTTATGACTAAAATCAGCAAAGACCCATCGAAACAACATCTGATACAAAAATTTAACAATACTTTTAGATATTTGGATGTTATATTGGCTCTCAATAATGATGACTTCAGTATGTATACTAAAGAAATTTATCCTATTGAACTTACTTTAAATAAAGCTAATACTAACAATGACCACTGTCCTTTTCTCGATCTTGATATCTATATCATTAACGGGAAGCTTAATACAAAAATTTATGATAAAAGAGATGATTTTTCATTTCCTATCGTTTATTATCCATTTTGAGATGCTGACGTTCCCTTGTCACCATCTTATGGTGTTTATATATCTCAAATTGTACGATTCGCTCGTGTATGTAACAACGTATTAGATTTTAGCGAGAGAAATTTATGTATTACTGAAAAATTATTACACCAGGGTTTTCGATATCATAAACTAGTCAAAACATTTACAAAATGTTATCATCGGTATAAGGACATCATTCGTAAATATAACTCAACATGCAGACATCTTATACGTTCGGGTATTTCACATCCAATCTTTTATGGTAATATTCTTTACAAAGCACAAAAATGTCAGTATTCACCTCAAAAGCTAACAAAACCTTTAAACAGACTTATTAAGAAGGGATATAGTTACGATATTGTTGTCAGGTCATTAAAGATTGAATATTTTGGCTTTAATATTGATTCACTTATAGGTTCTTTGCATCGGAATTAAACATATTTATTCTAAAACCAGTTGTTGGCATGACACGGGTTATGTTCTCCTCATATATTTTATGATGGTATAATACTAAACCCCTAACAGGAGGGATTGTGCCTGATATTCATATGATGAAGACATAATCTTTCAACCAGTTTAATTGAGGTCTGGAGCTGGCATGTCAGTAACTGCTAGTAGTCTGTTGTTATTCATGTATTATTGTCATTTTGTTTATTTTTTCTTTTGTTTCCTATTCTGACATCTGACTCGGATTTCTCTTAAACTGAGTGTTACTGTGCGTACTGTTGTACGTTTGTTTTTTCTACATTGACTAGAGGTATAGGGGGAGGGTTGAGATCTCAAAAAACATGTTTAACCCCACCGCATTTTTGCGCCTGTCCCAAGTCAGGAGCCTCTGGCCTTTGTTAGTCTTGTATCATTTTTAATTTTAGTTTCTTGTGTATAAATTGGAGTTTAGTATGACGTCCATTATCACTGAACTAGTATACATATTTGTTTAGGGGCCAGCTGAAGGACGCCTCCGGGTGCGGGAGTTTTTCGCTGCATTGAAGACCCATTGGTGGCCTTCGGCTGTTGTCTGCTCTATGGTCGGGTTGTTGTCTCTTTGACACAAATTACCCATTTCCATTCTCAATTTTAGTCATGTGTTTGCTAAGTCATTTGATCTAGGATAAAATGACAAACTGCGTTAACTCATGTTAACTTCCATCGGCAAATGTGCATTTTAATAGAATACTCGCCTAATGTCTATCCTATACAAAAAACCCTACTTTTCAAGTTTTTTTAAATTTCCAGTAATCCTTGTTGAACATATTTAGGAACTACCTATTGTATAAGTTATCAATTTGTTCACAGCCTAAACATGCTGAACATGCAATAATATTTCACTCTGGACATGAATCAAACTACAATCAATCATTCTATTTGGAATATTGAAGACTGTTGTTTTCATTTTTGTCTCTTTAAAAAACTCAGATGGTTTTTCTCGGAATTTCTTCGAATTATCAATAGATACCAGAGGGACAGTGAAACTCATAGATCGAAAATAAACTGACAACGCCATGGCTAAAATAGAAAAAAGAAAAACAGACAAATAATATTACACAAGACACAACATAGAAAACTAAAGACTAAGCAACACGAACCCCACCGAAAACTGGGGGTGATCTCAGGTGGTCCGGAAGGGTAGGCAAATCCTGCTCCTTCGTGTTGCTTATGTAAAAAGTCTTATTTGTAATCCTCTTTTGTGAAGATGAGTCCCTCGTCTGTTGACTTCGTTTTGGTTATAATCTGTGGGATACATTCCCCGATTTTACTGAATTTGCTTTAATTATCATCTGTACGGAGATATTTTCCCAGTCAATTGATTTCTTTTTTGTTACCTTATTTGCCAGGAAACTTGTCCAGTCTACTGTTGTAGTATTTATATCTCTGTGCGGAAATATCTATCATCGTTTCGGATATATCACCCAAGTCTACTAATTCCTTTTATTTTGGTTATCATCTTTGTGGGGATATTTCCCGAGCTTTTATTGATTTCTTTTTTGTTTCTTATTTTTGTTTGGAAATTTCCCCAGTCAATTGATTTCTTATTGGTAACCATCTGTGTGCAGAAATATTCCCATCTATTGATATTATAAGGATTATCATCACTGTGTTGATATTTTTCCAGTCTATTGATCTCGTTTTGATAATCAGTATTGCGGAAATATTTTCCCATTACTTGTTAACGAATTCCATAATGTTAATACATTGGAATGCCATCATCAAATATATGTGTTACAATATAATGGTTATTTTTAATGTGTGGTCAAACAAATAGAAAACATCGTAAACAGAAAAGAAAATAAACATTTTCCTTTTGAAATTATATGCTATCAACAAAATTTAAACAAGAACCTCGAAGCAGAACTAAGTAATGTATTGATCTTACCGTCTTCTAGGTATAAAGGATAAAATAGTGTCACATTGCTTCCGTCCAAAATTAACTTTTTATTATCATGTTTACCATATAACTCATATTGGCATCATTTCAGATCGAGTCTAGGATTATTTCTGCGTTTATTCTATGTTTCTTCACAACGTTTTCTCTCCATATGGACAGTGAAATTATAAAACAAAAAATGAATTAAGAGCTTTTACTCCACTTTTACCACTTCAACACGGATTAATTTGTTTCCATAGACTTATAAATTGTTGTATTCTTTAAGGATATATTTTTATACATGCATACTGTATGTTGTTGAACACTTGAATTCATGGTTAACAAATATTTACGGAATACAACGAAGCCGCAATTTATATTATTCGGCGCAGAACTAGTCTTATTGGCGACAAGAAAACAAAAGGCTACAATTGAAAATTAGTTGTGTAGAATATATTGGAATTGATATATTTTTTTTCTCGATAGTTTGAAAAAAAACAAACATTTAAAGGCAAAGTTTTATTCCATCGTTTTTGCAGCTTATTACTAAAATCCGTAGATACAGTTTTAATATTTGCTACCTCGGTTTTCAAATAGAGTGGTCAGGGTAGGTACTATAATTTATAGAGAAATCTGCCTCTAACTTGTATTATATCATGCAAGTGTTAAATTCAAATAGATGGGGCAATATCGGACCAAATCTTAATATCAACAGAAGTCATATATATCTGCATACTATTTGAATTATGTATAAACTGAACTAAATGTTCTTGCTAAGGATTACATTTTTTTAGAAAGAGATTATTTTAGAAGAAAGGCTGAAATCATGTTTTTTTTTATATCTAATAAACCAATCATCATTCCATACTGAATGGAAAGCTATATAAATAGGTTGAACTGTGTTATATGATAAATTCTTCAGAACAAAATAATCTTATTGAGGCCAAGTTTAACGTTTTAAAACGGAATTTGTAATTCTATGTGTGATATTTTGTTTGGGAAACTGGTAATACATGTTATAAAATACAATATCGATTGATCTAAAAAAAAAAAAAGTGAATATGAAAACAAAAATAGTCCGTTGTGCATTGTTTCCAAAACCCACAGTGAAGTATGCATCCAAGGAATCCTTGCTAGTATTCCACGAATTTTCAAAATGATAAAAAGTGAATCATTAAATAACTTGAGTTGTATCGTATTATAATTAGCTTCTTATTATCATCCACGTTTGATAATGGAGGTTCGTAACCATTCAGTTGTAAAATAACACCCATTATAACAGATAAAGGAATCAATTTATCTATTAAAATGATCTAAAATTAAATTTAACATTACGTCACCCGTCAAAGAGGTGCAATAGCTTAGCTGTAAGTGTGCCAACTGATGACGTATGTATTACTGCGCAGGAGCCGTTCCTATATAAATTACGACTTGTATGAAAAGGTATTTAATCTTTTAAATTTATTACAGAAGACAAAACTGTAAGTACGATATTCATGATTCTTTTATAACAATAAATCAATCTTTTTAATAATTCAAACTAAGTCTTTCAATAACTTTTACCTCAACTCCTATTGTAAATTCAGATATGAAGTAAGCACCATACAATACAGAAATGGCCACCATTAAAGATTTAATATGGTAGTATATTGATAAAATTATAGTTTCATTAGGCAAAGACTGAGTAGACTAAATTCTTTTTTTCTCTCTCGTTGTTTCTGTAATATGTTTTTTTCTTATACTGTTAACATAAAAAACATCAACTTGTTCAAATAATTTAATAAATATGGAAAAATGTTCGTCATTGTACATAAACCCGGTCATGTGGTACCATTGTTCGTTAGTCATTTTGTCCATGACGTTTCAAAAGGATAAATGGTGGAGTAATCTTGAACTTAAACTGCTTCAAATTACCTGTATTTTTTTAATTTGTCATACATATTTGACAAAACAAGTTTGCAGCCATTCAGGTATAAGAAAAAAACACCATTATAACAACAACAAAAAAATCGATAAATGAGTTCAAGGATCTAAAATTAGCTTTTACATTACGTCATCCATTGTAGTCTTGCAATACCGGAGTTGTAAGTTTTCCAATAAATCATTATTGCGCAGAATCCGTTTTTTGTATCTTTCGACTTGTATAAAACGCAATTCAATCTGATTATATTTATCATTGAATCTGCAAAGATCATTACTGTAAGCTTACTATTTCTGATTCTTAATAACACTATATCTATATGTAAACAATTCCTACTTATCGTATTTATTCTGTACACAGTTATCTCTCATTCAGATAAATTATTTTTGACATAAACACGATTTTTTTAATACAAAAAAATACTAAATATACTTAAAAAGATCATTCAAATATATTAACTTATTTTTCTAACAGTTTTATAAATACTGTGTATTTTAGGTCATTGGAAGAATGTTTTAAGTTTTTGGTTAATATTTCTTTTTGTTTCAGTGCAAGACAATCAATGGGCCTTCCAATTATCCGGTCAGTCGGATTTAGAATCATTAATAATGGTAAAGCGTTATTTCATTTGTTATAAGCAAATACAACCATCCTTATATTTAACGAACGAACATTTTGTCTGTAGAGATTTATACATGTCTGCTGCAATTTGAGCAACACACTTAACCTTAGTTTTAATGATTGGCTTTATTGTTACACGCATATGTCGGATTAAGTGTATTCATAATTTTTTGATGAAACATTTCCGTTTGTTCATTGCGGCAAGATTTGTGCAGTTTATCATAAACGAAAGTAAACCCATTTTTTCCTGCAAATTAAAAAAATAATTATTATGAAAATAGTTCAAAGTTTCCTTTATATTGTTACTTCTTTTTTATATTTAAGCTTTCGTTCGATAATAATTGCATTGAATTCATTTTCAGGAACGGTTTGGCGGATAAATAAGAGTGATTTAAAGAAACATCAGTTGCCAGGTACAGTTATTTTCCTTCTTAATGTTACTTCAAAGATTTTTTGCTGAACTAATTTGATAGTTAAGGGTTAGCAATTTTGATGCTTCCGCAGCTGGATTTCGTTTCAAAATTAGCTTATCAATTCTACTTGTCAGATATTGATGTACATCGAATCGGAAGATTGCACATCAAACTGTTTGCACAAAAAATCATTGGTATCCGTCATCACATAAAAGCAAGCATACAAGAAGTCATGACACTTTTAAATTACTTAATAATAATTTGTTTTACCAAGAAGTTTAAACATAGTGGATAAGTTGATTTAGTATAACGAAGCTTTGCGGAGGTAATTCAATACGATAACATGTTTTCAAATGCATTTGCACCTACATGAATATATTAAAACATTAAACGTAACTATATGGGATAGTATACAACAACCAAAGATGTTTAATAGTGTAAATCGCTATATATGCAAAAGAGGGGCGATATATACCAGATGGACATTCAAACTCAGAAGTCGAATATAACTGACAACGTCATGGCTAAAAAAGACAAAGTCAAGCAGACAAACAAAAGCACATAAAACACAACATAGAAAACTAATGACTAAGCAACACGAACCCCACCAAAATTTGGAGGGATCTCAGGTGTTCCGGAAAGGTAGGCATATGGTGTTTATTATTTAGAATAAATCTTACTATCATTGGGAAGGATATTTAAGTTGTCCCTATCCATTCTAAATGACTTAATAAATATTACACAAAAAATAGATAATAAAATATACAAGTGAACTTTGGCGTCAAATACATTCAATGTCAGTATACCCAATTGGCATTTAAGAGTAAGAGCAAAGACTTGTTGGGTTTTAAAGACAGAATAATAAGTCCGGGGAAGGTGACATGTCTTCCTGTGGACTTTTACCACATTGAACGAAATACATATTTTGTTACTTTCCAACATGCAAAAATGACAAATTCGTTAACTCTTATGATGCTCATTTCTGTAGATGTTGTCATTGAGTACTTTATTTTATTCAAATACAGAAATCGAAATGTAATGATAATTTTATAAAACATCATTTAAGAAATATGATATATATCCATAACGAATTTATGATTCGACTGCCAGTATAAAAGCTGCTAGTCCTATTCTGTTTGAGAACAAGCTTTTAAAAATTTATCTCAGCATAACATAAGAAAATGCCAAACAAATTGCCAAGGAATCAGAGTGAAACTACATATCATATAAACTCAAGTCATTTTTCTTTTTTGTGTCATTTGTAGGTGGAAGACATTTTTCATCTGGCATTAGAGACAAGGCATCCAAGTTTGGATCGCTTCTTATTGATAGTCATGTGTGGTGTGCCGTTTTATCGTCTGGTGCGGGATGGTTCGGCTTGAGAAAGTTTGTGTTTAAAATATAGAGACTGCTGCAAGATTGAAAGTAAAAAGAAAAAGTGTCTATTTTACCTATTTGAACAGTTTTTTAATCTTTATTTACGCAAAAATGTTATGTAGTACGTTCATTTTGCATTGCCATATCAAATCATTACAATAAAATATTCAGGCATTAAAGTGTCATTGGTTTCTTTTTGTCCAAATATTTGCATGCTATAGATTAGATATCTACAATTGAGTAATTATGGCCATTTAGAGCTGTAACATGTTGGTTATGCATTCGTCTATTGTTGGGGCCAATATTTTCGAATGTAAATGGTTCTGTTCGTTTCACTGACATGTATTCCATACGCCACGTTTGTAAATATTCATCAGTTATTAGGCAAAAAAATCAAATCCTTAGTTCGAAATAATTCAACAATAATTTCAAAATGTTATGCCAAATACAAATAAGACCATTTATGCCTTGGGTAACACATGCTAGTACTTTTTCGATGTTTAAATGTATCAAATCTTCTAACAAAAATTAGGATAATTTACATTATCTAGGGAATCAAATAAACTATAAAGGAGCTTGACCGAGTGTTGACAGGGGCCAAGTGTTTCCTTTTATGGATGCATCGCCAGAAATGTAAAAAATAGCATTATAGGCATAGGATTCAATCTTTTAACTAACAGATTAGAAGACTATTCTGGTACGTCAGAATCAATAACTGCAAAAACATGTTGCTAGTTTGTTGATACACTGAAATTTATTTTCAGTGACCCAATTTGCGATTCGGACCGTAAATCTTTTGTAGAGTCGAAATCAGTCGTTTTTCCTCATCTACTATTTGTAGTTTTTGTGTAAGAAGCAAATTAAAGAAAAGCCCGAAACCCTCATTTTACCAACTGCACATTACTCATCACGATTTTTCTGATTGCAAAGTTTATTTACTTATAGATGTCATTGTTATTCCTCGTAGATCCACCCTGTCCAAATTTATTTTCACATAGATATACCTTTAATAAGTTTGTTAAATTGAGAACCATTAGTTGGCTCCTGAATTTACAGAGGTATGAAGTTTATCACAGCCTTTATAAAATGTGTAGTTGTATTAATGAATGGGCCTACTGAAAAAATCTGCACAAAACGTACCAACATTTCATGAATCATGCTGATACAAAATCATAAACAGGTCAAAATTGATATATTTAAGCTATTATTGCCACTTTTCAGGTAGAACGGATCGACCGAAGGCCATACCCGAATAGATATTTAAGAAGCATTTGCATCTTTGTAGAATATATGTTTCGTCAAGCCTTAGCTGATATATAAATGTTATTGACAAGAATTCAAAATAAGGCTATCCTGGCAATTTTTGCAATTTTGCACACGATGTACTGATGAAAAAATGTCTAACATTTGGTAGATTTTGAAGAAATAAAATCTTTTAAGGAAAGGGGAGGGGATTACAAAATGCTCATACAAGTGAGCACTAGTAACTCGAATTTAGCTTGAACAGACAAAAACGCATTAACGGCTTTTAAAAAAGATAAATGAAAATTGAATAAAGATTGACAAAAATTAAAATTATTTTTAATGCATTTCAATCTATATCAAATCATTTTAATACCAGTCAAATAGTTTCCCTTGCGGTCATTCAAGTTAATTTGAGATGTGGTTTAACTGCGTCAAACTAATTAGCCACGCCCCCGTTAAACTGAATCAAACTGATGTTAAGTCCTTTTAAACTTTAAAGTGTCCGCCTTTTTGTAAGGTAAATCACTCAAGCAGAACAGCATCCTTGTGTATCTATCATCAATCCGCTCCGAGCGTTACCGATTTAAGATATTTTACTGGTGGTTAGTTTTATATATGTTTTCCAATATTTATGTTATACGTAATGTTTTATATGTATATTGGAATGTATAATGTTATACAAGTGGTGAGACTTTAATAAAAAAAAATTGAATCTGAATATATAAACATGCTTCACAATTAAGATAAACGAATGAACAATAGATATATAACTAAATTTATAAATATTGATGCACGATTTAAAAAGCACAAAGTGTTAATCTGTTAAAAATAAAATAGCTCTTTATATCAAATTATTCGTTTTCAATATTGCTTACTAGTGTGAAAACTTGTGGCATGTAAGTAAGGTATGGTCTTTTAAATATATCTGCGAAAAAATAAAAACCGGAAAGATAATAAGAAGGTCGTAATTGTGCTCATTACAAACCTAAAAGTGAAAGATGTTTTTTTAATCAATAGACAATAAGTTTTAATAGATGCATATTATATTTTCGGTAAGAAAAAACATTAACATTTATACCGACATTTAAAATAGCTTGTAGTTAAAACATTTTTTTGTTAAATAATAAAATTGATCTAGATGAGCTTGACATTTGTTGAATTCATTTAGTAAACAGTTTCGTCTTGCTAAAACTTGTAATTAAAGTAACAGCTCAATGAACTTTTAAACCTGTGTAAAATTGTATTACCGGTCACTGGTTAAAATGTGTGTTATTTGTGTAAAAGCAGCAAACGACAAATGAAATTTGAAGTGGGTTTACGAAGGGATTATCGTTATGTCCGCATGTAAAATAATTCTTGCAAGAAATGAACATTTGACGAACTGGGCTGGCTATTAAGCCCTCGCACGGTCGGCCCTGGCCCAAAAGGAATATTTAAAAAAACCCTTATTTTTATATTTGCGGCATTCAATAACGTTTTTAAGACCAAAAGGTAACTTAAACATTGTAAAGCACGTCGGATAAAATGTTTCTGTCATATAATTGTGTAAGGCATATTTTAGCGGTAATGCATATTTTAGCGGTAATTACTAGATAAAAAAAAAATTGGCTATTCTAACTTCCCAAGTTTAATCTAGGTGCTCTCGTAGGCCACGTTTAATATTCAAATAAATTTCATTGGTCGGGATTTCATAATGTGTTATATGAAACTATCTTGAAAATAATTGCGGGGAAGGGCTGTTAAAGTGCGAGAAGAAAACTCTTTTTCTTTTTGTGGAAACGTGAACGAAGGAACGTGCTACAAATAAAGACCTGCGATTGTTTGTCAATAACTCAAATTTACAAAATAGTAAACATATAACTAATGATCAATGTCAAAATTATTGGAAGTTTTGAGATCATGACATCACCTATGTAATGTAGTATAAATACTCGAATTTGTCAATTATACCACATCTTCTTATTTGTGTATTAATCATGTCAAAATTAGAAAATGGAACGAATATAGTGAAGTATTGTGTCCATGCATGACGATATCAAAGTCGCGTACTCACTACATATACGAAGAGAAGATGTGATAAAGACGTAAAAGAGACAGCAACGCAACCACACAACATACCAGAATGTGTACAGTTAGCTCTTGTGTGCATTTTTTCCTTAGGATTTGACTTTAAAAGATATTACTACTTTTGCCTGAACATACCGGAATTGTACTATTTTCTCGGAAAAGTAACGTAAAAATGTATTTATTTCCGGAAGCGTAGACTTTAATTGTGGAAACGTATTCTTTTTCCCGGGAAAGTAATGCCAAATTTTATATGAGCAGTGTATTTGTTTCAATGTCAGTATATAAAGCATTAACTAGTGTTAATGTCTATGGATCTTTACTTTGTTCCTCTAATGAGATCCTCATTTACCCTTACATTATAATAGTTTGTGGACCCGTATGTATTTAGGGAATGGCACTCTCCGTGTATCGTACGTAAAAAAAACCAACTTTCGTATATTTTACGTTTCAGAGTCCTACATGTATGTTGAATTTTACTCAGAACTTAGAAAGTTGATATCAGCGCGGGTTATGCTTAAAGTTGACATTTTATTCTATATGTCAGATAACCTACTTGTTTTTAAGTAGGATTGCTGTCTGATTGACGAATAGCCGTAATTCTATCTCTATATTTTTATTTTTATTTTTATTTAGGGATGCATCCAATTGCACCTTTTCATTTGAAATATATTTCCGTGACGTAACCTCAAAAGATTAGTCACTTCAATAAACAAAATGTAAGCGAAAATGAAACCTCTTCTCGCATGTTGCATTTTGTGTAATTGTACTCTTCGACAAAATTAAATATAAAGAAGCCACAATTTGGTTCCTAAATGGATATTTTTTAAAACCCTGGGCCTAAAGCTAGGTAAAGCCTATCTCTTGATAAAGTTTCTTAAATTCGGCAAATTTTAGAGACCGACCGTGCGAGGGCTCAGTCTGTATAGCCATTCAAGGTCGTTAAAACTTTGATCATCCTTGTAGAGATTTTTTGAAAATACGATGGTTGATGCCTTTTTTGAAACTAAAACATGATCAAATATAATTGGTGGCCTTCTGTTTTCATGTTGTTGTCTCTTTTACATATTCCCCATTTTCATTCTTAATTTTAGATAAAGTAAAAAAATTATGATAAACAAATGTATTCGTGTTGTCAGATCAAAATACATTTAACAAGCCAGTGCGATAAAATTCCATTCGTTACTATTACGTAAAATATATATCACGATATCTCAGTAGCATGGGTTCGAATCCCGGCGAGGGAAGAACAAAAAATTTGCGAAAGCAAATTTACAGATCTAACATTGTTGGGTTGATGTTTAGACGAGTTGTATATATATATATAAGTCCTGTGTCCAAGTGAGAAATAACTACATGTGGTTTGTGTATCAGGGGAGAATTGACAACGGGTGGTATGTATACTAAAATGTTTATCGTCTTCCATTATACATGACGTTGTGGATGAAAATTATTGACAAAAGAATAAAGAAAACAGAAAATAACTAGACAAATACATAGAAAAGAAAATGATGAGGTTCTAGAATACATGGAATAAAGAATGATCGGCAAAAGGTATAACGAATAGAAAAAAAATGCCTAAAATGATAGAATACAGAAATAATGAATCCCGATTCAGACCCTCACAATCTGACGATGACATTTAGCTTTAGGGCAATTATGGGCAAACGACCAACAACACAGTGTTTTTTTTTTTTTTTTTTATGAAAGTTCACATACAAGCTAATTTTTACAAAATCAACTTGAATACGTAATAAAAACTATATCTATATCTTCATGTGTTGAATTTTAAAGATAAACGGGTTTGAAGTTTTCGACATTTACTAAATATTTCGGTTTCTTGAACATTTATGTCTCCTTAAATTGTGTTTCAAAAGATAAACATATGCGGATTTCGGTAAAGAGATAAGGAATATCTTCGTTACAAAATTGGGTTCTACATTTGTGTTACAATCTTTATCAAAAATCCTTTTTGTTAAAGAAAGAAATTGATTTTATAAGAAAAAAAACGGCATTTTTGTTGTTTATTTATCTAGTTGAAAAAAGTCGGTTATTTCTTCATAAAAGTTGGAACGAATAATCTTCATCAGAGACATATAGTAATTGTATGGGTGTATAACGTTTCCGCATTTTTAGCAAAAATCCAGTTCACGTTTCCACTTTTTCGTGCATTACTTTTCCGAAATAAATAGATACCACTTTTCAGCATTTTTACCTGTATTTCACCTGTAAAAAATGGTAATAATGATATATCGGTATAAGACTTTATTATCAAATATGGTCATCTCCTCCCGACACAGATACCAAAAGAACCACAACTGGGCCGGAATCGTTTCTCCCAGTTCTATCCATGTCACACAATTATATTTATTTTTATGGACGTTTTACAGAAGATCCAAACAACAACTTACAATGTGTACATCAAAATTCGGTCTTTATCAGCAATAGCATCAGTTCGTAAAAATGATCGCGAACGTGCTGAATTCGTATACGAACAGTTTGTCAAGTATGGTAGAGAATAGAATACGAGGTGGGGGATACATTAAAAATTTAAATGCGGAAACGTAAATAACCTTTAATAAAATCAATGTAAAAACAATGCGGAAAAGAGTACTATAAAAATGCGAAAACGTAAGAATTTTAATGCGGAAACGTAAAACGCCGAATTGTATTATATGTCTCTGTCTTCATACAGTATCATGCCAAACGCCATTTTCAAAAAGAGGGGGTCCATGTTCTCGTTTATAAGCTAATGGTTAAATCTCGAAAAGATGCATTTTTTCACGATATTTCACAGTTTGACGTCGCGAAAAATAACATTTTACGGAAGCAAATAATCAATTAATGTGTCGATAAAAAGAACGAATTCTACAATATATAAAATTCTGTCAAAAGTCATTTCCTGGGTCAATATTATAAAGTTTATCCGAAAAAGTGATAAAACTGATAATAACATACTAATTCAATTTCATGCAATTAGGTTTTAATGCTAAAAGTTTTAGAAGAAAGAGTTAAATGTCTTCTTTAAAATATTTACATTAATTCTGCGAAAGCATCAGAGAGAGATAAAACAAAAATGCATGCAACCAATTGAATAAAATGGAGAATGGAAATAGAAAATGTGTCCGACAACAATCCGACCAGAGAGCAGAAAAGGTATATAAGGCACAAAATTTGCACCATAATTGAGTTACCTTGTTTTGTAACCCCCATTGACATAATGGTTACATTGGTTACAATGGTTACACTCATACAAACTATCATAAATCATATTATTCAGAAATTCTTTTTGGGGATCATTAATGTACGTCCAGTGGCATATATATAACATGCATGTCGGAACAGGAAAATTGACATAAGGTACTATTAGAACCATGTTCATATTATTATACATTAGAAATATGTCTCTGATTATACCCAACAATTGTGATGATGACGAATTTCTTAAACTGTTCGAAATAATCTAACCGAAAGATAAATCTGTAATTTTACTTTGTCCATAACTTCGACGAACCAAATTAAAGCGAGTAATACTTCGACCTGTTTTTAAATCAGATTGGTTTTGAATGTTTCTCTCGTATATTCAATATGTATATACATGTATATATTCTAAATTGAGACTATCTAGTATTATTATAGTTCCATAACATTCTTTCAAGGCGTATAAACCAATGATCGACAAGTGCGTACATTTTGTGAAATCATTTATAATGTGTATGTTTCAAATGTCCATATCTATTGACAACGAGTATATACCCTTGGAAAATATGTAAATAGATTTTTATTTTATCAGATCTTTTTTGGGGAATTATTAAGATTTTCATAAATATCTTTCTTAACACCAGAAACGTTATTTATAAACAAGCGTATAAGTAATGACTATAGTATATCACTATCGGACACGCAAGACAAAGATGTATATTACACCTGATATTTTCAAAATGGAAAGTTAAAAGTTATCGGCCGTGTACACTGATCAATACCCTCAGAGGTCAAGTGATGCACCAACTTGCTTTATGTAATTGTGTACTAAGAGTTTTAAAGTCCGACAGGAAATCGCTTGAATACCAGGACGTGTCACCTCACAATACATCTGGGAACAATTTCTTCAGCAATGCTGGTGATCAGATGAGGGAAGATCCGAATTTATTTCAAGAAGTTTACAAATTAAACCGTTTTACATATATAGAGAAATTATGAACAAACTAGACTTTCGAAAACATTTCTACACGGAACACTTCTTTATGACTTTGAACTTTGACTTTTTAACTAATTTGCATTAATATGACATTTTCAAAAATTTAATAAAAAATTAGTTTCAAAACGATTCCTTATTTAAAATTTAAAAAATAAGTTATTATTTTAATGTGGCACGCGCTCTTCTTGTGTAATGTCTAATCACCTTGTTAATTGATCCAATAAATCTTTAAGAAATAACTTCAAACTAAAAAAAAATAATTCTTGTGTTTTCGTAATTAGAAGAGATAAAGAGGTATTGATCTTAAAGTCATATGAAACCTCAAATTAAAAAATATGCATATGTTTTTTATAACAAAATGGATAGTTGTCATTATTAAACTTGTGTACAAGTGTTATACAAGTGCTCAATATCCATGCTTCTTTGTTGATTGATTTGTTTGACAAACAACATCAGATATTATAATATCTTGTGGAAAAACTACATTTGACGGTACTTTTTTTTTTATTCATAACACTATCCCACCATGGGCTTGGCGCACAAAGGCGGCCTAGGTGGTGTTTAGAAGCCCTCGTTAATTCAGTCTCCTGATATAAAGGCTCCAAGGCAGCACATTCGTAGAAATACCGCAAAGGACCTCCTTCGTACACTAAGAAGAAAAATGTGCACTAAGGACCTGATGGGATGATACAACTTTCACAAAGGACATGGCATATAGAAATAGACTTTATAAAAATACATTATTTTAAATTTTATGATCATATCTTTTGTGAGGGGGGGGGGGGGGGGGTTGAGGAGTCCTGATCCCGAAATCCCGGGCTTAAAAACATGAAATCCCGAAGTCCCGTCGTCGTTAGCTTTTACAAAAAATCTTCTCCTCTGAAATCACTGGGCCAAATTTTAGTTATAGAACGGTAATTTTGTTCAACCGAAATACTTTTAATGGGTACACATACTAGATTTACTAAGGATAAGATTATAAGAGTTTTATTTAGGAGCAAGAATATATGGTTTACAATATTTTTTAAATGCATCAGTGTGTTATATTAATAACATAATTGAATTTTATAATTATACAAAATACACATATGGCGGAGAATGACAATAAAAAAAAACCAATGACATCCGTAATAAAGGTAACTTTCATAGAAGACAATTTAATATGATTATTCTCTTTTTGAAAATAATATTAACCTCTTGAAGTCTTTCTATATCACTTCTATAATCGGGTTTTGAAGAATATGTTTTACTCTCAAATGTTTTTCAAGGTATAATGATAGTATGTAAACTATAGAGTTGTAAATGTGGAAATGAAATCTCAGAAGCATTTTTTTTCTCAATTCCTATCTCAAAACAGGTTTCTTTAAAAAAAAAAAAAAGTTTACTAAAGTAATTTCATTCAAAACAAAATAAAACAAAGGCAAAGTAAACATAAAATTCAGTTTTTAATTTTTCTTTCATCAGCTTGAAATAACAACATCCTAAACCGTTAGGTTTATTCAACAACTATCATTAATTAATCAATTAGTAACGATCAAAAGACGATTGTTATTTGGATATGGTTGATTGAACTTAATGATTGGGAATTTGCAATAAGCCGTTGGTCACGTGCCGAGTGGCACGCGCTGATTTAAAGTCATTTTACTTCAAAATTACAATATCTATTGATACCAAACTTTATATTTATGAGTTATATACTTATATCCATGTTCTTTGTGATCTTAAAACATCGTTTTTGTGTCCTTAGTGCACTAAGAAGTCCTTTGCGGTATTTCTTCACACCGTTTCATTTTAAAGATACTATGTAATATGTTTTTGCATTGTTTGCACATTGAACACAAACAAATCTAAAAAAATAAGAAGATGTGGTATAATCTCTCGTCAAGAGACCAAATAACACAGAAATTAACAACTAAGCGTGTTTTGCCTTCTACTATACATCTGATGGTGACTTTTAGCTTTAGGGCAATTTAGTGACAAGAGAGAAGATATATAAATTTCTGTAGAAAAATCATTTGAAAGGTAAATATTATTAGGGTAATCCGGAAAGCTGATGAAAATACTTTAGATACACAATGTATTTCTTTTTAATTTATGCAATTCAATTTTGATACTACAAGTTTTTAAATCAGTAATATCTTACGATTCAAATTAGCGTTAGGCAAACTATAAGCAATGTGTCAGTATTTCAATTAGTTATAAGTCCTAATGAGTGACATTGGCCGATCTGAGCTGTGATACTTCTTATTTAGTTTGATTTTTAGATGATCTGTTATAATACTTAAAGTGTTTTTGACATTTGAAATAATAATAATTCGAACTTAACTATTCATTTTCTTACTAGCGTCAACAACTGGTAAATGCCAAATTTGTTGGTAATTCGTATACTAGTAAAATTAGAAGATACGGGGATGTCGTGTGACTCGTGTCTGTGGATTGGATATTAGGAAGTGATAATGAAATGATATCCTCCTGGGCCTATACCATGTTTGATACACGTTGCGTTATCGTTATATCCGAGACAGTCCATGCAAAAAGGTACAAAAAGTCTCGTTGAACTTTACAGATTACGATATTAAAGTTCGATAAAATATTTTCAAATAAACAGCTGCGCCATGAGCGCATGATACGCCCGTCGTCTTGTGTGTGAATTGTTATTCCATTATCATAAATAGTTTCTGACATACGGCCTGACATGCAAAAACCCCCTTTTTTTTTTACAAAAAACTCAATATATCTAAAATAAAATTTTGAATCAAAACCAAAAAGTATACAGATCTTTAGATTAATATAACTAAGGAGTGTGTAAAATTTTAAGCAATAATCATAAATCGCTTTTGAGATACGGCGCGACATGTGAAAACCCCCCTTTTTGAAAAAAAAATAAATCAATATCTCAAAAATAAATTTTTGAATCAAAACCAAAAAGTATACAGATCTTTATATTATATAACTAAGAAGTGTGTAAAATTTTAAGCAATAATCATGAATAGTTTTTGAGATACGGCGCGACATGTGGAAAAACCCCTCCCCCTTTTTTAACAAAATACTCAATATCTCTAAAATAAAATTTTGAATCATCACCAAAAAGTATACAATTCTTAAGATTAATATAACTAAGAAGTGTGCAAAGTTTTAAGCAATAATCATAAATTGTATTTGAGATACGGCGCGATATGTGAAAAAAAAACACACACCTGTTTTAGTTACTAAGTCCCGTAACTCAAAAAGTTTTAATCTTATTTTTACCAAAAAGTATACAGATCGTTTGATTATCATAAGAAACAACTATGTTAAGTTTCATAAAATTTGGATAAGTCGTTCTGATGTTACGGTGCGACATGTTTACGCCGGACAGACAGACGGACGGACGGACGGACGGACACCGGACATTTGTTTACCATAATACGTCCCGTCAAAAATTGACGGGCGTATAAAAACTATTTCTATCAATGTCAACATTCATAAAATTGTGAATTTATGTAGTAATCGTAGATCAGCGGAATATAACGACTGAATTATTCGGGTTACACCACCTCTATAGTCTGTTATCTAGTTTTTTTTTTGCCTCGCTTCTTATTAACTTAGTTTCCCCATAATTCTCAAATCTGTAAACCCCATTCATATACTTATAAATGTTGGTCCCATTTATAGCCTCATACATGTAAATGATAATTGAAACAACTTGAAACAAAAAACACACAAATATTAGTGTATGCATGGGCTTTTAGAGAAATATTAGTCCCCGAATCTGTTAAAATGTAGATCTTAATAAGAATATAATAGCAGTTTATCTATTATTTTACATTCTTAATAAAATGTCATTCATTCTTTTCTGGATTTAAGGGGGGGGGGGATGAAAAGAAGGATGGGCGGATTTTTTTTTTTTTTTTTTTTTGACAAATTGTTTTTTCTTTGAATATAAGGGACGAAAAAATAATTCATTTCGTCAAAAAAATCTTGTTTCATTGTATTAAAAATAAATAGATTAATTTGTTGCTGAATAATTTCACAAAAAAAGACACTTCGAAAAAAAATATGAATATGTTTAACCTCGCCGCATTTTTGCGCCTGTCACAATTCAGGAGCCTCTGGCCTTTGTTAGTCTTGTATAATTTTAATTTTAGTTTCTTTTATATATTTCGGAGTTGAGTATGACGTCCATTATCCCCATATTCATTCCCAATTTCATTTACAAGAAAATTAAATGTGAGTACTCTATTTTGGTATGAAGACATGTTCCATATATTAATACAACATCAACATTCTTAAAACTAATGTTTAGGCACTTGCTGATTTTCTTTGATTTTGCCGAAAATCGGTGACCCGTAAGACACGTGTCAAAGAACATATCTGATAACACTATTATCTTGAAAAAATGAAAAAAATAATTATTTTGCATGAGGAAATAACCCATTAGATATGTTTGCCATAAAAATACATTGGGACTTATTATTGTTTTTTTTTAATTCAACATCTATAGTTGAAAATCTTAGGTGAACATCGGTTAATTGAATGATAGAATATAGAAATTGTTTTAGTTTTTTTTTTAATAAAAAAAAATGTTCCCCCTTTCGAGATTGGTCATTACATAAGTGTGTGCTAAAGTTTGGAGACCGAGGACTAACAGACTACGAACAGCAAAAAGTGGATACAACATTTGATATGCATGAAAGAACGTTGGACACACAATACTGATTTCACTGAAAAATTTCAACTAGCACATGATACCCTATGAATTTATTTACATACTTGAACTCTTCTAAGGAATATAATTCTGGACAAAAACGAATTCAGTATATGTTAAATGGACAAACAAACAACAGCACTCATTGATGGATACACTTGCGGCTTAATTCATTTTTAACGCACAATTTGAATGATTGATTAATGGTTGTTTAACGTCCAGTGGCAAACATTTCATACATGTTCAAGGCGAGAAGTCGTTTCAGAAATAGATTAGGAATTATAAGGTATACCAAAATGTTAAATGTTATCATCGTTTAGCAAAAGGAAATTTTCTTAGCTATTAGAATTGGTACGTAAATATTTTTCTTACAAACTTATATCTTTTGCTTTAAAATTAACACATATAAGGTTCTGATCTTATTAAAACAATGTCACTTAAATCTCGAGAATTATTCGTGTATTTGGGCTTTTGAACTCCGCTGCATTTGTTTGCATCTGCCCTAACCTGCTGTTTAGTGGTTGTTGTTTGATTATGTATTTCAAAAGTCGAATATATAGACCGTTAGTTTTTCCGTTTGAATGGTTCTACACTGGTCATTTTGGGCACCTTATAGCTTGCTGTTCGGTGTTAGCCAAGACTTTGTGTTGAAGGCAGATGAGTAAAATTGTATAGTTTTACACGTATGAATTTAGTAATGACTAGCAGAGCACTATCAGTCTGATAGTATCAGACTCAAGACAAACAGTGTTCATGTATATTTGGTATCCGGTATACGAGTACGGGGCGCATTTAAAACTGTTTAAGCTAAACGAAATTTTAATTTTCCAGGCGAATTAGACCAAAATAAAAAAGATATGTTTTAATGTGAATTTTTAAAAGTTCGGGACGGAATTGGTTCAATTAAATTTGCTTAACGTACCGTGGCAAATATTATTGCATATTCTCGACGAAATTACATTTTTGATCAGACGATAACTTCATATAGATTAATTTTTGCGTACAATATCCATTGTCATTCATCAAACATGCTCATTTTGGTCCCTTTATTGGCTATTAAATAACTACCAGCTTTCTCGTTTTCTTTCAAGCAAAATAATTTTTTTTTATCACAGTCACTTTTTTTTTTTATCTCAAGAGCTGCTGCGTGTTTACAAATAAAAAAAAAGAACTAAAATAAATTATACTTTTCGCTGCATTTTAAAAATCTGGCATCATTAACTATAAAAAACTTAGTTTACACATGTATTTGTCATTATTTAATTTTAATGTGAATATTTGTAAGAGGTACATTTTTACTTTTCTGACTAAAATCGATAACGCTCGGAACGGTTAAACGATAGATACACGCGGATGCTGTACCGCTTGAGTGATTTACCTTACAAAAAGGCGGACACTTTAAAGTTTGAAAGGACTTAACATCAGTTTGATTCCGTTTAACGGGGGCGTGGCTAATTAGTTTGACGCAGTCTAGCCACATCTCAAATTAACTTGCATGACCGCAAGGGAATCTTTTTGACTGGTATTAAAATGATTTGATATGGATTGAAATGCATTAAAAATAATTTTTAATTTTTGTCAATCTTTATTCAATTTTCATTAATCTTTTTTAAATGCAGTTAATGCGTTTTTGTCCGTTCAAGCTAAATTCGAGTTACTAGTGGAGAGGTTTAGCGCTATAAAACCAGGTTCAATCCACCATTTTCTACATTTGAAAATGCCTGTACCAAGTCAGGAATATGACAGTTGTTGTCCATTCGTTTGATGTGTTTTATCATTTGATTTTGCCATTTGATTAGGGACTTTCCGTTTTGAATTTTCCTCGGAGTTCAGTATTTTTGTGATTTTACTTTTTTTTTAAGCATTCAGTCACTTTTTTACATTATCTATGTTTTTCAAAGTTTATGTTTTTATGAAATTGTTTACCATTTCTCAGCGGGATTATAATTTTACTTTAATTATTCATCCCTTACTTTTATTAACTTTGTATTTACATTGTATCATAGATCAAATTTATTCGGTCAGTGTATGTTCATTTGTGTTTCTACGTCTTTTGATTGAGTTAAGCCATTCCAACTGATATTTTATAGTGTGTCTTTCTAAGTTGTGATGTTACACTTTTGTTTCAGATAAGGGTGGAGGTTTGGCACCAGTAAATCTTTTAAACCCGCTGCAATTGTTTGCACCTTTCCGTAGTCAGGAATCTGATGTTCAATAATTGTCGTTTGTTGATGTGGTTCATAAGTGTTTCTCGTTTCTCGTTTTTTTATAGATTAGACCGTTGGTTTTCCAGTTTAAATGGTTTTAGACAAGTAATTTTTTTGGGCCATTTATAGCTAGCTGTTCGGTGTGTGCCTAGGCTCCGTGTTGGAGACCGTACCTTGACCTATAATGGTTTACTTTTACAAATTGTGACATGGATGGAGAATTGTCTCAGTGGCACTCATACCACATCTTCCTTTATCTACTTGTTTGATTATATGCTGCTTAACAACGACGATTCATTAGCAGCAACATTAGTTTAACGGTTTCCGATTCCGTAAAAATATGCAGAACATGCTATTCAAAATGAAAAAAACCCAAACAATTTCGGAATCAATTGGTTTAAATGAAGCGAGACAGGGGCATTTAAACATGATACACATATGCTGCAAAGTATACACCACCTGTCATCTTCATCCACACTAAGTCCAAATGTTAAAATATGTTTGAGGACAACTGGTTAAGTTCCAAATTAGAGGACTATCCTGGTATGTTATAAGTTTAAGACAGCCACAAAATACAATTTAGTTTAGACGCAGACATTTCATATCTTTGAATGTATGTTTTCGCAATTTTGGCTGCTGGATCTCAGTTAAAGACACGAAAATCCAATTATTTCCTTCTTGGTTACTCAATCAATTTTATTTAAATGACGGAACTAGAAACAACTGTCATACAAGAGAGGGTTTAAGCTTGATATAAAACCAGCAAACTCATCATTTTCCTCGGAAAATGTATGTTACAAGTCGGGAATAGCACAGTTGTTTTCCATTCGTTCCGTTGATTGATATAGTTGTACAAAGCAGAGTTAATATTCATTTTGTTTCCATTCGTTTTTAAATTGTGGCGTGATGTTGAACCTCGATTATTGTCGTTCTTTTTCAAAGACATGTTTTTTTTTCTAGTCAGGAGCACATCCCTATCAATTACGTCGTTCAATGTGAATATAAACAAGCATAAAGCATTTATCTTAAATATCAATCCAAAACTTATTTTCTTTCCCTAAAAAGTTTAATAGAAGCAGTTACAGGAGTCACTTACTTATCTTTTACAGTAAATTCTATAAACCTTACAAACTTCAGATTTTAAAACAAATAGAACATTACCGTTTTTGTTTAAATAAGTTAGATCTCATAACAACCTTTCAAGAACATATTCTTTTTTATTTTTTTCTCCTAAGACTATAATGTGAGAAATCTGTATTAAACAACTCACTATGTAATTTTTAAACTTTTATCGTTTCCAATGAAACATACACCTTGTTTACACTGTTGAAAACTGGAATTTATTGCAATCTTATACGGAATAATATATTTTTTTCCCATTCTGAGGGCTCTTGTCAAGCTTAAAACTCTTACTGTAAAATGCTAGCACAGGTGACTTGTTTGTTTTTGTTACCGTACAGGGGGGGGGGGGGGGGGGGGGGAATATTCGCCAGCAAAAATCAATAATCACAACTGTTCTTAGAAATAAAAAAAATCACAGGTGAATACATCTACCATATATAAGGATATTCTTAATTATTTACTGAATCAGTCCATGTGTTTAAAGGTAAGAACATGTTTAAACTTCTATCATAGATTTAAAATTCTACCCAATATATTCGAACTGAACTTTTTAATTTTATGTTTTAACATACTAGTATTACTTAATATTTAGTATATTTAAAATTCAATATAATTGATTAAAGTAATGTTTATGGTGTCAAGATGCTCAAAAGAGGAAAGAGGGGCGAGAGATACCAGAAGGACAGTCAAACTCATAGATCGAAAATAAGCAGACAACACTATGGCGAAGAGTTCACAAGACACAATATAGAAAAATAAAGACTAAGCAACACGAACCCCACCAACAACTGGGGTGATCCCAGGTGCTCCGGAAGGGTAAGCAGATCGTGCTCCACATGTGTCACCAGGAAAGCTGGACTTGTATTGTAACCTTTACTTTACTAGCAATTGAAGATAATTATGTAAAATAACGTTTAACTAATATACAGAGCTGTCAAATCAAATCTTCAATATCCTTAATACCACTTAAATTTTGTAATCCGTAATGTGATCCTCGTCTTAATTTTGGTTTAAATAAGAAATAAAATGTTAGTACTAGAATTCAATATCGTGTTGTATCATCATGTGGACTAAACGTTATGCATTTTATCAAAAAACTCATTAGTTTCATTTTGTTTAAGGTTACATTGAAATATTAAGATACATGTTAAAAACTATAAAGTTTTGAATACATTTCAATAATACTAATATTACAATAAATGATTAAATTCATTACTATAAATTCATCAATTATTATTATTATATAATATTAGTGTCTGTTGCATAATTGATCAGCTAAGGATAATCATACTTTCTAAATTTGGACCAATTGATCTAACAGATTTCTGTTTCTTTTTTTCCTGGAACTTTATTTTCAAAAGTTCCAAGTCCAGGTTCAGAAGTATAAAATATCATCTTCATTGACTAAAAGTGTCTGGTATCCTTAGTTAACGGCATTATCATATGTGTTAGTCTCCATTGTAGCGTACTATATTTCTAAAAGCTCTTGCCTCATATCATTTATTAATGACAATGTTCTAAAATGTGGCTATTTTGACTGTTATTGCACTTTAAAATACTTTAAAAAACTATTAAAAATATAATGCATTTTTCATAATAACAATATCTAAATCTAACATATTTAAGTCTTGAAAGGGTATTGTTTGATACATTAACAACATTGATTGATTGTCTAGTTTATATGGCCAACAAGTCATTCTTTTTCATTTGGTTAAAGAGCTCATTTTCATTTTAATATGGGAAGGTTTCCTTAACTAGTTTCATACTTATTTAATACAAACTTGCGGATTTACTGAAACCTATTACATTTCATTTCCACATTCATTGACCCTTACCTATTTTGAAGTTAGCGTATGTTTGAGTTTACGTGAGGTCATTGTAACACTGTCAACCGACTAAGGATTTTGTTACAGGCATCTGTGAATTTCTGTTTACAAATACTATACTAAGCGTTGAAATGAACTTGATAGAATATTGCTGTGCTTTTTTAATGTTAACTTTTCAATTTACACTGTTATACTTAACGCATTTGTTTCAGACAGAATCATATGATGCAATTTCTTAAATGTGTCAAAGCGTTTGTAAACCATTTTCGTCCCAAGTCGTCGTTGAAGAGTTTAGGTGAGTAAGTAAATAAAGGATATAACATGCATAGCTAAATGTAGTTTATATTTATACATATAGTCGTATTTTCAAGTACTTAGTATTATCAACTTATATCGGGTCACATTCTTAAAAAATTATCTGTTTCAATGCTATAAACCCTGAACAGCTTCTCAAATAAGATATGGTCTATTACAATACATTTCGAATAATATCGTGGTTTGTGTGATGTATTGACCATGTCGTGAAGCTGCAATAATAGATTTGAAGTCTACAACTCAGTTGATTGAACATTTGTATTATCTTATTAAGAACACCTTAGTTACACTATATGCAGAACTATAAATAACCGTCTTGAAATCCTGATAAAAAAACGTTTAAAAACACGTTTCTGGTGTATAGTTTACACAATTCAACACATACAGTAGTCTAAAAATGTAAGTAAACACTATTGGTTCTGATTCATGTTTTGAAAATTGCATTGTTTTAATACATTGTGACCTGGATGGCGAATTGTTTTTTTTTGGCACTCACACCACATCTTCTTATTTATAAAATCGAGGAAGGTCATATGCTGTGCCGATACATATGCTAAAACGGTTCATATAATTTTATCTGTTAACCTATCGTTGCACAAATAATAATGCTTTTATATGTGTTTTTGTTCCTGTTGAATCGTCGTAAGAACATCTGTTATTTATTAAATATGCTGGCTCATTATTACCTTTATTTATTACCCGTTGAAACCTTTGACAGTACGATCCGTCCGTTGATTGGTACATTGAGAGTTAAAGTTTCAAAAAATAAGACTATTGAATATGTAGAGACTTGACGAATATATCATCTAGATAATGAAATGGCAGACTTTTAATAGTTTGACTTTACAAAACATGCACCTGTTATTGTTCAAATGCATTCATGTGCATTTTTTTATGAAATATGTTTTCTTAATGACAAACACAAATGAGTATGGCTAACCGTTCTCGTTAAAACTCTGTTTAAACCCTTGTTTAAGAAAATAGACACTAAGAATTAAAAAATCACTCGGAGATTTAAAAAATAAATTAAAAAAAAAACACAATGAGATTTAAATACCTAAAATAATACACAAGAAGTCGAAATTACACACTGATATTTGAAAAAAAGATGCAAAACACTTCTGTGCGCAACAATCTAAGTGTGTAATTTTAAATTCTCCAAATTCTCCAGTGTGTGTTTTTTTTTTTAGTTTATTTCATTTCAGTGTGTATTTTTCAATTCTCAGTGAGTACTTTTTTTGGAATCTCAGTGCGTCTTTATGAAATCTCAGTGTGTAAATTTTCTTGTCTCTTCCTCCTCTCGCTAGATTCCATTTGGTTGACAACGCTGAAACGAAGATGGACAAAATACACGAGTTATGTTATATCCTCATTCAACATACACATTTTTTTCGTAAAAACTAATCCATCCCATCAAAAGTTTTAATAATATTCTTGCTGACAGTTGTTTTTGGGTAGTGGATCATGTCCGAATAGGGATGGTTATATAGAAGTATAATGCGCATTGCTGTACTTTCAACAAGCTTTCTAGTACAAATTCTTTTAAATATATCAGGGTATCTAGCAAGCATCATTATATCAATTTCAACATTCATTATACACTTTAAAACGACCCTAACAGTTTGGCAAGTATGCATTCACTTTTAAATTGTATGCGGTCATGCAAATTTTAAACACTTATCCTGACTAAAGAGACATGTAAATATCTGGAAAAGATTGAATATGTATCTCGATAAATAAATAAAGAATCGGAATACATCAAACACGTGCTTTGTAAATGTATGTAAATTGAATCAGTAGTTTTTAACAAATATCAGTAATCAGTAACTAGAATCAGATTAAGTTACAGATTCATTCGAAAATATTCATCAATTATCATTATACTTCTAAAACACATCAGTAAACTTTAAATATTGTAAAAGGTATATGTTAATCAATACGAAACATCGGTAAACATATAACAGTGATCGGTAAGCTATTAAAAGAGAGGCACAAGATATAAGAAAAGCAAGCAAACTCATAAGTGCAAAATAAACTTACAATGCCTTAGCAAAAAAGAGAGAAAAAGAAGTATACAAAACATAACAGATAGTGATGGGCCCTGGAGCAACTCAATTTAAAGAGGTCAAACTCTGACATACAAAATGTATGGCTTTGTTGTATCTATATATGGTGTATCAACCAGTGCCGTCGTAGTTTAAAGGTTGTGTTTGAAACCCAAAATTGGTATGGACAAGTAGTTGAATCCTTCATATTCCAAGTTATGCTATTAAGGGAGTCAATTCTACTAATTTCGCTCTTAGGATTTTCAAATACATAACAAGGTTTTATTCAAACATCGAAGAGTTCCCTGATTAACTAGAAATATACAAATCTGAATCTGGTTTTATATAGAAAAAAATATGATTCATAATACATGTACAAATTTCCCTAATAAATATATAGCATGTTCTTATGTATAGGAATAGAAACGTTTTTAAAACTCAATTAAAAAGATAGAAGCCACTTATTTACAACCACTGGGTCTATACCACTGCTGGTAGAGTTTTTATATTCCCCGAGGGTAGCACCAGCCCAGTAGAGGATCATTGATATGGTCATAATTATAAATTAACTGTTTAGAAAACTTTACATGTTTGAAATACTTTACCTCAGGAATAGATTACCTTAGCTGTTTTTGGCAAAAAACTTTTAGGAATTGATGGTCTTCAATGCTCTTCAACCTGTAATCCGAGCAAACATAAAATGATTTTTAAAATGTTATTAAAATGTTATGTCGAACGTCGTGAAAATATTTTTCAACACATGTTTTCTCGAAATATTTTCTAAACGTTTGAAAAACATTATGAACATCAAATAATGTTATAAAAATGTTTTTCGGACATTTTCCTTCAAGTGCTTATAAAAGTGTTTTCAAAATGTTTTAAGAAGATGTTTTTATATGGAAAAAAGTAAAATCACAAAAATACTGAACTCCGAGGAAAATTCAAAAAGGAAAGTCCCCAATCAAATGGCAAAATAAAAAAAACAAACACATCAAACGAATGGATAACAACTGTCATATTCCTGACTTGGTACGCCGTAACTGTCTTATAGTGTAAATATTTAATGTGTTTTGTTGCTTTGTCTTTACTTCCTGTCATGTCCTCTTTATGTTATGTGTAAGTTCCCTTTTTTCCTGACACTGCATCTCTGTGTTATGTGAAACTAATTGTTTGTTTGGTCAAACAATTATATTATATATCGTTGCTATTCTTTGTTATGTGCAATATGCATTACATTATGTTGTATCTCCTGTATGTTCTGTGAATACATCTAACCGTTATGATCAACCAACTTTGCTTTCTTTCACATTTCCTTCAGTTGTGTTTATTCTTCCTTTCAGTAACTCCGTTAATAACTGCGTCCTTTCTCAAATGTGATTGTTATGTTGAATGTTCTAAATGTTTTGTTTTGATACATCTTTGTTATATGAAAACCTCATCATATCATATTCTTATGGCTTTATGTTGTGTTTATACATATGTATCTTCAGTGAAAAATATAATACATCATGGTATGGTTATATGCGTTTTGCCGAACAATTGATATTTTCTGTTAACAGTCATTACTTCATGTGCAAATGCCTATTACATAATGCGCAAACACCCCTATCACATTATGTGCAAACATCTATCACATTATGTGCAAACATCTATCACATTATGTGCAAACACCTACTCTACAAAAGTCCAAAAGTCTGAAAAGACCAATGTTTGTCTTAATTTGCATGATAATTACTCGACATTCTTTAAAAGTATGATTTGTGTCTGAATTTTTTTTGACAAACTGATTTATATTAAATTTGTATGAAATTTACTCGACAAATTCTCGACATTCTGAATATGGTCTTAAAATTTCTTGACAAATTCTTGACATTTGAATATTGTCTTGAAATTATCTTGACAGATTTTCGACATTCTTATTTTTTCTCAGTATGGCTTGATATATTCTCGACAATTTGAATTGTGTCTTAAATTTACTTGATAATTCTGAGTTTTTCAACTCATGACCAATATACATGATATAACTTTATCTTTATTTCTCTTTATATAATATACTGTTAATTCAAGTTACACTTATTACAACAAAAACAAAAGTTGGGCATGTAAATATCTTTATAATTAAGAATTTGGGTATATAAATATTTTTATAAATACAAATATGGGTATGAAATTTAAAATATAACAAATACAAATGTGGGTATGTTGATTTAAATTTTAATGTGGGTTTTTAAATAATTACAAATGTTGATTCACAAATCAAATAAATAATTGCTAAATGATTAAAACCAATCATACTGTAGACATATATCATTCTTCATGCATACTATTCAATGTAAATATGGTAAATAGTCAATTATTGTACTTTGATGTGGCTTTTTATACTTAGCAAAATATTATTGGATCCTAATTCTTCTAAATTTAGTTAAGCGATAATAAAAATAAATATATAACAGCAAAAGAAACAGTCCGGAATGTGTCTTATCACAGTTGAGGTGAAATGTATACTTTTGAGATATTGTCCAGACTTTAAGACTGTCCAGAAAGTGTCAAGACATATTCAGAAATTATTAAGAATGTCAAGAATATGTCAAGACTGATCGAGACAAATTTAAGACAGTCAAGGATTGGTCGAGACTAATCAAAACTCTTATTAGACGATACAGAAAGTGTCAAGGAAGATTTTGACAATGTTAATACTGTCAAGACTTTGTCAAGAAACAATCAAGAACTTTATTAGACAAATTCATATTTTGTTTGGAATTTTTAAATATATTTCAAACAAAGAAAGAATTCGAGTAAAACTTCATGCACATTCAGACAAAACATGGTCTTTTCAGACTTTGTGACTTTTGTAGTGCTAATATATTATGTTCAAACAGCTATTACAATATGTGCAAACACCTATTACGTTTCGCGAAAACATCTTTTACGTTACGTGCGAACACCTATTACGTTATGTGCAAACACCTTTTACGTTAAGTTAAAACACCTATAACGTTATGTGTAAACACCTTTTACGTTCGGGTAAACGCTTGTTTAACACAGATTAAAACAAAACGCATCAATGATATAAACATTTACAGTATAGATTGAAATATGAGAACATCAAAAGAATGTAGGATGTTAAAAACAAAATGCAACCGCATTTCTTTACGAAGAATGTAAACAGAAAAAAAAACTGATGCTCTCTTTTGCCTCCACCAACCGGGCCATTAGCCATAGCTTGCATACATACTTATTAAATATGGTTTTGGAAGGCGGCTAATTATATTTATTAATTATAGACTTTTGATGAGGACAATACGTTATATATGGACCTGTTCAGATTTTATTAACCGAGTACGAAGATATTTGCCCACTCCCTCTTATCTTGGATTCTTTTTAAATAAGCATGGAATTTTTGTAAAATTTAGTTCGAGCCCCAAACTGCTAATTATAAAACCAACAAATGTAGCTCCACCCTTTTTTAAAAGTTCTGGTTCCGCCACTGGTCATTGACTGAGTAATCAAAAAGAGCAAGAAGTAATGTAGGTCCATGTGTTTGTTTTCAATGATATTTTAGCGAGGAAAATGTTCTCTCTTCATTTGTTATATCTTTAACATAAAGATGTTCTCAAATTGAAAATATAATAAATACATCAAGGCTTTTATATTTTTTTTACAAATGTCTTATTGTCCATGTTTTATTTCAATCTTTTTGAGAACTAAAAACGTATCAATGATATATTGTACATTGAAAAGATATTTGAAAACTGCACTTACACGGATGAACAAGAGGATTCCGAAATTCTAACAAAATTTCCAAAACATGACAAGTGAACATCCTTAATTCATTATCAGTATCAGGAAAATGAAAAAAAATAACTTTTCCATCCTTTCTTTTTGTGCTTAAAGTTTGTCTCAATTTTCTTTTCGTTATATAGGTGCTTTTTTAAAAGAATGTTGCCTAAATATTTCGTCGATTTCAAGGCGATCCAGATTTCAATTTACGAGGGATTCCGCATTTTTAGGATAATTTGGATTGAATCATATGAACTACATGCCTCGCTAGCTATTAATATATTTTTTTTCACATTTTAACAGCAGCCAAGGAAAGGATGACCGACATTTCTAAAAAAAGCAATATTTAAGGATGTATTCTTCTGACGTTTCAGTCTCGTCGAAATCTCGTTCTGGAATTATTTCCAAAACATGTGATACGTCGAAAATATCAATGAATTTAAAAAATGTTATAATCAAACTTAACTCTGTGAAGAAATTGTGTATTTACAATAAGTTGTTTTTGATAAATAAATTTTTCAAATTTTAATGCCTATCAAGTCAGTCTTTTTAGCCAAAATTTTGGGAAAATGGGTGAGGGGTACAAGAAATGATTTTATCAGAAACATGTTCATTCCATATCACTTTTTTCTTTTCAAATATCTTAGATATGTATTTTTTCAATCATTTATAACAAAGAAGTTGAAATAATATGCATTTTGTTCCTAAAAAAGAGAAAAATCACAAATTTACAAAATTGACAGCATGGTAAATTTGACACTAAAAAGCATCAAAATATGGTTAAACATTCTTATATTAACACCTACCTATAGTTTGTTTAAGTTAAATTTATTCAGATTGGTCCATTTCATCTTTATTAAAAGTATGAAGAAAAAGTTTAATTGTGGAGGTGTGATTTTTTTCACGATAATAGCCCAAAAATTGTTAAAAATTGATGAAAAATGGGAAAATCATCAAAATTGGGTACTTTCAAAGGGTCGTAGAAAAAAAAGAAGTGCACCACCATATGATTTTTTCTTCACCAATAATTTTTTACAGTCGTATAAACCTAAAAATCAGGTTAAGAAAAAAAGTTTAATTCTAGAAATAATTTGCTCCTCAGAGGTGTACATCCTTAAGGAAACTGTAAAAAAAATGTATATTTTAGAACTATTACATGTAGATCCAATAGAATATATTTGTATGCAATTGTATATTCTTTAAGATAATATTTCCCAAATATGCAGCAAATCCCTTATATGAAAATTTGGCTTAATTGTGTATTTAGCTAAATTTATCATACCATTCGAGTTCATAACTTAACGCATCGAAGCTAACCGTTTTAATACAGTATCCGGCAATAATACTAATGGAATAAATGACTCTGTTTGGAAAAGTACATGATGTTTCTAATTTATATGACGATATTCGTTGACAGGATGAACAAAAACAACCGTGGAATAATGTATTGATTATATATAAGCGATGCATCTAACTGTTACCCTTTTTTAAAACTGGTGAAAAAATGAAATTGGGTATAAAAAATAAATATATTAGCTGACTATGCGCTATGGGTTTTTTGTTGAAGGCCGTACGGTGATATATTTGAAAATGACTGTGTCATTTGGTCTCTTGTGGAGAGTTGTCTCATTGGCATCCATACCACATCTTCATATTCTTATAGTCAACAAAAGAAACGATACAACACTGTAATAAAAAAAATATGGCAGAAACCAGTAACATTTTATATAGGATATGTAATTTTTTTATCGTTCTTCATGACACGTTTAGGACAGTTACTGAACCAAATACGGATGAATCATTAAGTCATTATCTGGAAGTGCAGTGCGGGATTTGATAGCGAGTATGGCCAGTGAAGGTGATACTAGAATGCTGATAATAACAGATTATCGTTGGTCATCTCAACAAGATTGATTTCCCCGCTTGAGCCCGTCAGCGAAAGTGAGAAAAGCAATCGAGTTGAGATGACCAATGATAATCTGTTTATCGCTATTTTACCTATCACGACGTTGTTAATTTCCTTGACAACAGTCACATGCACCCTTAGTTACTAGCGATAATTTTTTCATATCAATCGACTGTGCTAAGAAAGAAAATCAGTCAGTAGGATCAAAGGAAAATTGCGTAAAATAGCGATAACACATATTATTTAGATTTATATATTATATAAAGACTGTTATGGGAAATGAACGACAATAAAATCAAAATTTTTGAAGGATTCCTTAGCTGCGACATAAATAATGGGAGACGTCATTGCATTGGTAGTATTAAACTGGTACACGAATCTTGATAGAATAGCCTACTGAGAGGGTAAATTAGGGACAATATTCAATTCTTATTCACAAATAATCAATAACCTTAAATACTAAATCATCCTGAAACCTGTTTTATTTCTAGTTCGAGGTTGCAGTCTGGAGAAACAATGGGAACTTTTAACTAGCTGTCAGTAACTGCGAGTACTGTGAGATCTGTACTTAGTGTTTGTTTGTCGTTGGGATGTACAAGTACCCGGCCACGTTCACTCAGTGTTTTTGTTAAATGTATTTCTAAGTGTATCCAATTGATGAGTTAAACCTTTTTCAACTGATTTTATAGCTGTTCTTATGATTTATTGTTACAACACTGTCCTAGGTTAGGGAGAGAGTGCGGCACCCGCTTATATGTTTAACCCCGCAACATTCTATATGGGCCTGTCCCAAGTCAGGAGCCTGTAGTTGAGTGCTTGTTGTGTGCTGCTGTTTATCACATGCGTTATTTTTTTTATTGTTTTGTACAGGTCTTGAATTGAATTGGTGCACTACTGTCCCAGGATTAGTGGATGAGTGGGCGCCTATTAAAATGTTTAATCCCGCCACATTCTGTATGTACCTGTCCAGAGTCAGGAGCCTGTAATTCAGTGGTTGTCGTTTGTTGCTGTGTTACTATTTGTTTTTCGTTCATTTTTTGTACATACATTAGGCCGTTAGTTTTCTGGTTTGAATTATTTACATTTGTCATTTCGAGGCCTTGTATACCTGACTATGCGGTATGGTCTTTGATCATTGCTGAATGCCTTACGGTGAACTATAGTTTTAATTTCTGTGTCATGTGGTCGCTTGTAAAAAGTCGTCAGATTGGCATCATATCACATCTTATTTTTATATTGTAGTGTTCCTGTCGGCTGCACTTCTAGGAAAGTACTGCAAAATATTTACATAAAGTATAGACATCCAAAATTTAAAGTAGGGTTTACCAAGAAATCTTTCAAAAAGGAGACCCCCATTCTACTGTTTTATCAAGATATGAATTAATTCTATAATTATATCACGGACGAGACAAGGTGTACAACATGATGAAATTTCTAAACAAATATCATGAACTCAAGACATATCTATCCATTTCAATAGGAACTATCACCTGAATTTGGTTGTTTTTTGTTTGTTTTTTTTTGTTGCTTTGTTTCTTTTTCTTTTGTTGTCTTTTGTTTTTAGTTTTTTATTTCGCTTTTATATTATAAAGTAACAAAGTCGACCTGTCCGTCATAGTTCATATAATTAAGCTCAAAATTGTCGGAGGGGTGGGTTAGTGAGGGGAGCGGGCCGATGTAGCATGCTCTTCCTATATGAAGGTACATACATATGTGCCACTGGAATGGGTGTTTTTTAAAACGTCAAATATAACAATAGGTTGTGACTTCACAATGGTAATAGGTCAATTGGTTAGTAATTTTTATCTTTCGATAAGATTTTTGTACAAATCTTGATTCATCGATTAAAAATCAAGAAAAAATTAAAAATTGAATATGTGATATCTGAGAAATATAGAATAGAATATCTTTTATTTCCATAAGAGGTACCCTCAAGGGGCAAAGTGCATGTACATAATATGACAATATAGAGTTACAATTACAAATACAATAAAGCAGAACAGCAAAACAGTATTCTAAAGTTAGACATTATAAATATTGCTACAGTATCCCAATATTATATAATAAATGTTTACTCAAGGCAGATGTTTTGATAAGAAATAGCCAAGTTGTTTCAAAATATTAGTAGACTCACAGTTTAATAACCAAATAAATTTATTAACCATATCTAATGAGTAAACATTTTTACATTCTATAAATATCAGATCAAATAACAAATCTCTATCCTTAGAGTATGCAGGACTTGCTATAAGAAAATGAAGTTCATCTTCCACTTTATTTAAATCGCATTTAGCACAAATTCTTTGATGAACTTCTAATTTGGAATATCTCCCAGTTTCAATTTTGAGTCTATGAGATGAAATCCTGGATTTTGTAATAGCTTTTCTCAGATCAAAATTGTTCAAGATATATAAATAATTTTTTTTACAAAATGATGTTTTAAATTGACTTAATTTTCCTTGGCTATTTTGGCTATAAGCATTCTCCCAAGAGTTAACATAGGATACTTTTAAACAACTAAGTAAACATGTTCTGAATTTGTATTTACTTAAATTAATAAAGTTACAAGGCAGATCAATAATTTTGCATAGGTGTCTGACACTGCTATACGAACTATTGTGATTTTTATCATATAAATCTTTAGAGGTCTGTAAGGCTTTATACAATAAAGAGTCCTCAGGCATATTTTCAATTCTAAAATAATAATTCAACAAGTTTTTCACAATACTTATATAAATAGGAAATCTACCCAGTTCAGATAAGTACAGCAAAATTGCTGCTCTTTCTATTTACACCCAAAATAAATTTTGTTATTTTCATGTGTAATTTATCTGGTTCAAGATCTAAATAAATTTTATCGAAGAATATACCATTTCTAAATTTACTACTCCTTGGGTTAAACGTACCCCAAATTTCAGAGGAATATAAAGAAATAGGTTTGATCATGTGATCAAATAGATGTAGACTGGTAGTAATTTTTGGATGTGAACGAATAACATCTTTGCATAATTTATAATAGCCATTTAGACTCTTTGTGTACAGTTCCTGTCTTGCATGGGAGAAGACCCCTGAAGCAGAAAATATAAGACCTAAATACTTATAGTCCTGTACACATTCCAGTTCAACTTGCTGAAGAGTAAATTTTTCATTGATAAGTCTACACTGCTTATTAAATACTAAAATTTTTGTTTTATTGGTGTTTATGTTTAAGCACCAGTCAGAACAAAACTTATCAACATTTTTTAATTTAGATTGAAGACCATCTGATGTGGTAGAGAGCAAAACAAAATCGTCTGCATACATTAAACAATTAATATTAGTATCACCCAAGGTCAGATCATCAGCCTCATTATCAATATATGATGGAAAGTCATTTATAAAAATTTTGAAAAGAATAAGGCTTAGGTTATCACCTTGTCGTACCCCTAATTTAACTCTAAATGAGTCAGTTAAAGTTTTCCCAGCTTTTACACAAGTTGAACTACATTGTACATGTTCTTTATAATGTTGTAAATATTCCCTCCTAATCCCATTTGTAATAGTTTAAATTTAATACCACTATGTATCACTGAATCAAACGCCTTTTTAAAATCTATAAAACAGGCATACATTTTTTTACCTGAGGAAAATACAGAGTCAATCAGATTTTTAAGCAAAAACATATGATCAGATGTTCTTGACTTTTTAACAAAGCCAATTTGAAACTCAGTAATTAGACTGTTTTGTAATAAATATTTGTCAAGTTTATCATTTAAGATTGTATTAAAAAGTTTACCAATTGCACATGTAATTGGATGCCTCTGTAGTTTGAGGGATCAGTTGGGTCCCCTGACTTAAAAAGGGGTAAAGTGTATCCTTCAGCCCAGCATTCAGGATATTTTCCTGTGGTAAGACAGACATTAAATATTTTTTTATAACATGAAACTAAACTATTGGCACTTGCCTTTAGCATTTCATTAGTTATAAAATCTAAACCACAAGCTTTATTGTTTTTCAGCTGTGATATAGCTTTAAGTATTTCAGCATTAGTTATTGCAAAATCAAGTTTAGAAGAAGTGGAGTGTTTCTCAATACTTTCGACTAATTTTTCTATATATTCATTACGCTTTTTGATTCTAAAGAATTAAGTGACTTAAAATGATCTAACCAGATATCAGCTGAAAAATTTTCTGAGGGATCACATTTGTCTGATTCCTTGAGTTTTTTTAATTAGATCCTAGTAGACCTGAGGATTATTACACTCTTGATTATCTAACTGATTTAAAATTTCTTCTCGAAATTTTCTTTTTTTATATTTTCTACTTTTGTTATTTTGTCTCAACAATTTATAAAATCTACCATGAATATATGTATCATTCGGATATTTAGAATATAAATCTGCATAGGATACAACATTCTTTCTCATTTTTCTAAGGTCTGTATCAAAAAACGTTTTATTTGAGTATATTTTTCTTGATGATTTTTAGAGGCTGATAATAAAATTTCATTAAGTTTCAAAGCCAGCTCATTAATATCAGAGCTGTTATCAAAATGTGAAATAAGATTTTTGCTGTCTTTATCTTGAGAAAATATATGAATGGGTACTGATTTTGCCATGACATATTTGTATTGTCGTTATTTCACAAGACTTCAATATATAAATGAGGTTGTTGCTCATATGTACCTTAAAACTCATGGCGAGAACCCCCCTCTCGTGAAAATGTTTAACGTTAATACTAAAACCATATTGAGTTGATAAATGAAGGTATATAGGCTACACATAATATGCATATACACGTATATGTATATGTTTTTGAATTTGAGGCGCAGCTAAAGTATATCTATATTTATATAATAAGCCGCCTTTCAAAACCGTATGTAATAAGTTACATAGTAAGTATGTATGCAAACTATGACGACCTACATAATGACCCGGTAAGCGAAGGTGAAAGAGGGCGTGAATTTATTTTCCGTTCACTTTCTACGTAAATAAATGCGGTTGGATTTTGATTTTAACTTATTACAGTCTTTTGATTTTCCTAATTTTCGATATTTGTAAATATATATGTATATCATTGATGCGTTGTATTAATTTGTTTAAAAAAAAGCATTTACCATAACGTAATAGGTGTTTTCACGTAACGTAGTAAGTGTTTGCACATAATGAAATAGGTATTTGCACATAATGTAATAGGTGTTTGCACATAACGTAATAGGTACTTTACGTAATAGGTCATTGCACATAACGCAACAGGTGTTTGTACATAACGTAATAGGTATTTGCACATTATGTAATAGTCATTTGCGCATAATATAATAGTCATTTGCACATAACGTTATAGGTGTTTACAAATAATGTAATACGTGTTTGCACATAACATACCAGTAGATTCACATGACATCCTGGATATTAACAGATAGTATCAATTGTTCAGCAAAACGCATATAAGATATACCATGAAATATTATACTTTTCACAGACGATAGATATGTATTAACACAACACAAAGCCAATAGAATATAATATCATGGGGTTTTCATAGAACAATGATGTATTAAAACTAAACGTTTCGAACATTCAACATAAAAATCACATTTGAGACAGGACGCAATTATTAACTGACTTACTTTTAGGAAAAATAAACACAACATAGAGGAAATGGAAAGAAAGTAAAGTTGGTTGATCATAACGTTTAGAGTTATTCCCAAAACATAGAGTAGATACACTATGATATAATGCATATTGCACATAACAAAGAATAGCAATGTCATATCATATAATTATTTGACCAAACAAACCATTAATTTGACATAACACAAAGATGCAGTGTCAGGAAATAAACATAAAGAGGAAAGGACAGGACGTAAAGATAAAGCGACAAAACACATTAAATATTTACGCTATAAGACAGTTAAGGCATTCCATAGTTTTGGTTGATATCTATATCATATTAAAATGAACTTTTCTGTACTTTAAATTGAGTTTCCAGCTTTTTAATATAACAAAACATTAAGTAAATATATACACAGTTATAAAAAAAAAAACACATGAAAAAGAGTTGGGATTACAGATGTGTCCAGTCAAGAGGCTGTTATTTCATGTAATTTATTATACTTTTTAATTGTTGTTCGTCATATGTTTGTTTAGTGTTTTACATAAATCAGGCTGTCTTCGGCTGTTGGTTTTTATGGTGGGAGGGGGTTATTTCATTATTTTGTATCTAAGGGCATACGATTCAGAACAAGTAGTAGAGGCAAATAATAACTTATCCAATTTTATTCACTGTTTTTGAGATATTACTTATAATATAACTCAAACTTCTAGCTAGGAAACATACAGTTGTCATCAAATAAGTTGTTGTATTTGAAAGCATTTTAAAAGGAAAGCAAAGATGTTGTTCATGAAAGAACACTGTTGGACTTAAAAACTTGATTAAACTTAATAGATTGTTTCTATTTTGTCACCAAAAATAGTTATTTAAAAATCAAGAGATCTTTCTGTATTGTATAAAATAAAATCCCCAAAAGAACTGAACTTTGAGGAAAATTTAAAACGGAAAGTTTTAATCAAATTGCAAAATCAAAAGCTCAAACACATCAAACGAATGGACAACAACTGTCATATTCCTGACTTGGTACAGGCAATGTCTTATGTAGAAAATGGTGGATTGAACTTGGTTTTATAGCTAGATAAACTCCTCACTTGTATGACAGTCGCGTCAAGTTTAGTTATATTTATAACGATGCGTGAATAAAACAAACAGACATAATAGGCAAAAATGTCAAAAAATGATATAAAGCAGTCAACATTGTGTTATAATCTTAATCACAATAAAATCTAACAAATATTAAACAAAGGAGAACAAAAAGGCGTATATCAAATTTTACAACCTCATTCATTGCTTTCTTATTTTTGTATTTTATTTATATATGTTAAATCCACCAATAAAGGATTGAAAGATTGTAAGTACTGGGACCGAATGGTTAGATTAACATTAACTTTAACATAGAATCGCGCGTTTGATTTCAGAATGTAAACGTCACACAGTTAGGGATATTAAATAATTTTGTCGTTCAAAGTATGAAAAGAATATAGTCTATAGTTCTTTTAGGCATATCATCTGCAGAATGTACATTAGAAGTTTAACTTGTCCTTCTTGCCGCTTGTCTATATGCTTATTGAGTATTTCTTCTAAAAAAGAGCCACGTCATTATGTATCAAAGACACACAAAAGGGCATATATATAGACAAAGCATTAGCAAATACGAAAGACAAGAATACACAAATTATAATAGAACAATGACACAATGGCGGGATGTTTAAGTACAGAGCCACGTCATATGTTTCAAAGAATCTTGAAAAGTCACACGGACAAAGCACATACGCAAAAATGAAAGATGATACAAATAACACAAAGACGGGATGCATAAGTACAGAGCCACGTCAAATGGATATGCCATTAATCTGTAAGTTAATGTATTGTTTATACTAAACATTTGAATTAAATCTGAAATGACAGCAATCCTGTATGAAAATCTTAATTAAAAACAAATATTTTCCTCCTGAATAGTTGTGGACATTCCAAAGTACCAATGCCACTTTCAAATTGTAAACCTGCATTTTGAACTAATCCTTTGTGACTTTTTTGTTAGCTCCTGTTAAAAAATGATAATTACATGTTGCGTATGTATATAAGTTTAAGCAACAGTTTATATTGACTTGCGTGTAACTCAAGTCTTAAATAGTCCTTGTTATATTCATTAAGAGAAATTCACTGTATTGCAAATAAATCCTTGCATGTGTACGCTGATTTTACTAAAGAAAATCTCCATTGTACAGACAAAAACAGGTTTTTTTTATCAATTTTTTTTTTCTTAAATTTTAAAGACATTTTGCCCAGGCGGCCACACATTATCAGCAGTGCCATGATTAAAGTTCACTTCAATTTCTATCTAAATCGAAAGGCTGTTCTATAGAGAATATTCAATATGATATTTGACTGAAACAACTCACGCTAAACATGCATACTGCTCAAACAACATGGCCAAAACGTCTCAAAAGCAACTTCACACTAAATTGTATGCCATTAACATGTATGATGGACACATTGGTCGCTATTCTCACTAGGTTTTGAGTCTACTTGTAATTGGCTATTTTCATATATAGCTGAATTTTGACTCACAAGTGTATAATTTTTAGACAGGCTACTTACTCTGCTGTTCTTGTACTCAGTTAAATTAATGTAAGAGCAACTGTTAGAGGTAAAATCAAGCTTACAATTGGTACAATCTGAGAGAAAAATAACTCTATTAATAATTTTGTCGTGTATAGACATGATAGAAACCACTGGTGCTTAGTGTCCATCCTACATGTTAATAGCATACATTAATAAAAAGTATTAAAATGATATTTTTTCAAAGTAATTTTCATTTTTCGTATGATTTTCACATTTTCCTAAATATTAAGTTATGTGTAGTCCATCGTCTACTGTTAAAGTGCCTTCATTAGTCAGATCTTTGTACTGAAGGCGAACTGCTGACAAGTTATGTTAACCTTTAATATCATGAAACATGCCGACTAGTAGTAGCTATATGGTTGAGCACAAGTACAGGATGTTTGTCTTCAAATATGTTATTTTTCTTCAAATTTCTAGCATGTATTATTGTATTCATAGCTTTATGTTATTGTCTATATGTCAACAATAACATCTTTCCCTGCCTAATTGTATGCAGCAGTATATTTATTTATGTAGTTACAAATAAAATTTTACACTTTCGTTTATAATAACTGAGTTGCCAATTATATATCATTTTCACTATGTTATCTTGTCTTAATTTTGTGTTGTTCAATTGGTTCAACCTGTTCTTGAAAAGATATTGATGAAAGGTGCATTAGAAGAGGAATAACTGTGATGTATTTGAAAAGTGGTCGGCGTCCTTTAGGAATATGAGAGCCGAAAATATGTGTTGTGTATATGCTCAGATCTGCGGCGTCAGTTAACTGCATATGACACTGTCAAATCCTCAATTGACATTATCCAGTCTGCAACCTGCAGTACTTTAAAACCGTAATATATGTGGAACAATGATGACACAATTACGAGTGTCGATTTTCATGATATTTCATGACATTATCAAAATGTTTTCAGTTCCAGAATTTTATTTTTGCAAACATTGCCTAATGATACCGGTTTTCTATGTGAGTTCAAATTGAACAATCTTCCATATAAACGGTTTCGTAATGTTAGTTGGGTTTCTGGTCAAACGCTATTCGAAAAATGGTCAACATGGGTTTTACAAGTGCTTTCTAAAGATTTTTGGTTTTTTATGCTTGTATTTGTTTTAATTCCCTAGTTAGAGTAAGACCACATGCGTAATGTGGTATTCATTGTTCGTGGCACATATTCGTAATTGATTGAATACACGAAATTTTAGCCATGTTATTTCAAATCTGATTCAGGTTATGTATTTGTTTTCTTCTAATAACTGATGAAAATCCTTTCACTGCATTTTAGCTAGATTTGCAACGATGCTCTTGACATGTATACCTGTACTCTTTATCAGTATACAGATGCTTGTTAGAAGTATAATGAAACTTGTTAGTCGTATGATAAAACTATTAAAAAGTAAACAGTATTTGAATTCGCCTTATATGTGTATTGATGCTCATTTTACTATTATTTAAACCATTGATAGAAGTATCTACCATGTTAACTAAATAGAGTTGATGTAAGCAATTATAAGCATCCGTACGATTTAATGTAAATTCAAACGAACCAGACTTCTCGCTTCGTAATAATACAACACAACGATTGAAAAGATAACAAATATGAAAATATACTTTAAATTTGTCTTTTTTTTAGAAAATGTAGATAAAGTTTGTGATATCATCACATCAGTTAACAGCCTTAACATCGGAGCTCTATTCATAGAAGTAGACAACGCAAAATTCGAGGTAACAGTTTTTATTCTCTGTATTTTGTAATTTTGTAATTTCTTTAGTTCTCATTTTTGGCACATGCGATAATCATAGTTAATTTCCTAGCTTGAATTTGTTGTTCATCATACCCAGAAATCTAAGAATTTCCATATTAAAAATATCCATACATAATGATTCCTAAGTATCTTCAAACTGTAAAAGGGTTTGGACTTTCTCATTAGTTGTTCTAGAATACCCCTGAAAAGAGACCTTAATTGTCACAATGCGCATTTGGTGCAGTAGAACTAGTACCACTACTTGGTCGATATATCTGCTGTTTAACTGCCAGTCTTCTAGATTATCACAAGACCAGTAGCCCTATTTGATACTAGCATTAAACTGGATAAGGTGTATAAATCTGCTGTTATCAAGTTATGGAAGAGATTTTCATCTATGAAATGTATTTCTATCAAGCATAAAAAGCATGTAAAATCGAGTTAAAAGTTGGTTTTATCAGATGTTCAACGTTTGTATTAGCCTTCGGACTTTACAATATTGTAGTCTCATGCATCACTGAGGAGACACACATTATCAAAATACGCATCTGGCATCTGGTGTTATTAAATAAACCGTGAATGTATTGAGTACTGAATATTCTAATGATCAATTACTACAATCAAATAAAGATTGATGATCTTATAAATAACGCAATCGATTGAAATATCAATTTTAGCAGTTGATCACAATATTCTGTGCTTAGCCTAAATGGCAATGTACGTGTATCTAGAATAATTAATATGTGATCTAGAATACTTTGTGTGCGAAATACGTTTCCTATATTGAAACCATTAACGCTTTGAAACACGAGGTAGAAATGTATATCAACCAGAAAGTACATTGCCAGTGAACTTTTAAAAAGTTATTTAAGGGAAAAACTTAAATATACTATTATACCGGCAGGTTTTAAGACATAAAAAAGGTGGTTGTGATTTAAACAATAGTTAATGGGACAGCAATACATTATATATATCAAAAAATATGAAACAGGATGTGGTAAATGTATATTTATGTATACATGACAAAAAGAAAGGCGAAGGATACTTAAGGGACATTAAACTCACACGTCGAAAATAATCTGACAAAGCGATGACTAAAACAGAAAAAGACAAACAGACTATAATATTTAAAGTTACCTGTGTACATTATTTTAATTAACGCGATTTTGTCCCAGGTTGTAGTTGTCTTTTCGACTATGTTTTACATATTGTATTGATATTGCTTCATAGATCAAATTTATTCGTTCAGTGAATGTCTACTCGTTTTTGTAAATATTTCTTTTTGACCGAGTTAAGTCATTTCAATTGACATTTTATAGTTTGTATTTCTATGTTGTGCATCTACACTGATGTTTCAGGTTAGGGTGAAGGTTGGCACTTGATGAAACGTTTAAACCCGCTGCAATTGTTTGCACCTGTCCTAAGTCAGGAACCTGCTGTTCAGTGGTTGTCTTTGTTGATGTGATTCATAAGTGTTTCCGTTTCTTTTTTGTCATACTGTGGATTCATTATTATTCGTTGGATACCAATTTTCGTTGTTTTTGTGGGTACAGGTGAACCACGAATTCAAATATTCAACGAATTACACATTTGCAATAGGCTTTGTATGCAGAAATTGTGAAAAACCACGAAATTAAATACCCATAAAAATGCTGGTTTTCCTAAATCCACGAAAATAAATGAATCCACAGTATATAGATTAGACCGATGGTTTTTTTGTTCGCATTTTTTACTGTGATCGATATCGTTAATTGAAGATGTTCTTTGTTATTCTGCGGTTTACATGGTGTAATGCACTTTCATATTATTTATTAATGCGTTTCTCGATGCTTAATGTTCTTGCGTTTATTTGTACTGTAATCCTGTCACGTAGTTTAGTCATTTTAGCGAGGTTCAACTAGCCATAAGACCAGGTTCAAACCACCATTTTTTCCTAACATCCTGTACCAAGTCAGGAATATGGCAGTTGTTATCAAGAAGTTCGTTTCTATGTATGGTAACCTGGAGTTGTTTTCTCTCAATCGATTTATTACTTTTGAACAGCGATATACTACTGTTGCCTTTATTTACACTAGTCATTGCGGGGCCCTTTATTGCTTGCTTTTCGGTGTGAGCCAAGGCTCTGTGTTGAAGGCCGTACTTTGACTTATAATAGTTTACTTTTTACTCATGGCGACTTGGTTGGAAAGTTGTCTCATTGACCCTCATACCACATCTTCTTTTATCTAATAACACCAGTACTCAAAACACAACATAGACAACTAAAGACTGAGCCGCACGAACTCATAAAAACATTGGTGATGATCTCAGGTGCTGTGGAAAGGACAGCAGATGCTGTACTTTATTTGGCACCTGTTGTGTTGCTCATGTTCGTACAAACCCAGTAATAAGTCTAATTCGGTAAGTCATATTCTAAGAAAATGAGACGGGGTTGTAGTTACAACAACTGGAACATATCTGTTGGCATCTGGGGAATGGATATTCCATAGCGGTTAACGAACTCGTGATTGCGTCCGTACAATTAACGAAGGGACAATTATAACTTCACCACTTGGAACTCTTTGTTTAAAAGCTTCCTTGTGAACAGCAACCCTCTATCAAGGAAATCGTGATAGGAAATACAAGACCTGGAATAAAGTATATACCTGAATGCAGGCGCTGCTTGAATAATGCTAAATAAAAATGGAAGGTTCACAATTGAGCAGCTGATTCCATCTCTTGCCGTAAAGTTTTGAATTAACCGACCATAAGTGTCAATTTTTAGATGATAGTCAAGATATGAGGCGGCCTTAACTGTATCTGTTGTATCCTTTATCTGAAGTTCGATGGGAAAGATTCGTTCAACATAGTCACCAAAGTTGGAATTATTTATTCATTTATGTAGCGGAAAGTTTAGTTAAAGTATACAGTTAATTTCTTTTCTTTCTTCCTGAAATATTACTTTATGAAGTCAACCTCGTATGTATAAAGGGAAAAGTTCACAAGTTAAAAAGAATGGGATTATAAGATCATAGCAGAAGTCATCTCTCACATAGAAATTTCATAAATGTCAACAGACTTTGTACCGCATCCTTTAAACTATCGAAAGAATGATTTCAACTTTTCCGATTAGAACAAATTGTTCAATAGTTCCCTTGTGAGTAGACATTCTCTATCAAGGAAATAATGATAAAAAATGCAAGCTCTGTAAATGCTTCGCTATTGAACAAGCAGAATACTAATATCTATACAATCAAGTACTTAGAGAGTATTGCAACGGATAACATACATTGCATTTCAAATCTGTAGTTCCAATTTGGTCATAGGGGTCAAAGTCGTCCTGAAAAGGGGAACATATCTTAAGAAGTAAATACATCAATCCTCTTAATGGTAAATTGTCGGTGATTAAATTTCAGTGAATTTAAATCACCTTAGAGGAACCTTACCTCATCCTTTCTCTCGAAACTATCTCTAAGGTAAATAGTTGACATTTTTGCAAATTTCAAACGAAAAAGGCACTTATTCTCTTTATAAGGATAATTATATCAGTTTATTTTCACAGGATCTTAACGAATCATGTTTACATAGTGTAAGTCAAATGAATAAGTCATCTGAGTTTGATCTCAATATTTTAACCCGCTACTACATAAACATGATACAGTATATATGTTAAGCATGCTAGTTCAGTTACTCATACTTTATGGCAGAAAGTAAAATAACAAATGTACCGAACTCCGAGGGAAATTCTAAACGGAAAATCCCTAATCAAACGGCAAAATTAAAAGCTCAAACACATCAAAAGAATGGATAACAACTTTCATATCCCTGACTTGGTACAGTCATTTTCCTATGTAGAAAATGTTGGATTAAACCTAGTTGTAGAGCCATCTAAACCTATCACTTGTATGACATTTCAACAGTAAAAGCTATTTTCATACATATTTCCTAAAACCAGAAAGATTTAAACCCACTTGGGTGTTGACTGGTGTGATACATATCCAAATGCCGTGCATGCGTACAACAAGATTATAAGACAAATTTCATGAAATCTATATGAACACAAACTAAATCCCTATTGCTAATTAGTTTATGAAACAACTGATGTTATTCGTTGATATAACATTTTATACATTATTAGTCATTAGAGATAATATTGATTACCTTAATGGATCTAGGACTGTGCAGTTCTTAGTAGTATATGGATATAAAACAACTATTAACTTTTAACTGCAGGCCATATCCCAGGGATTGACTAGGGCAGTGAAATATGGTCATTCGGTTCTGACCAGAAGTAAAACCCTTGAAAACATTAGGCGTCCCATTGGCTGTGTGGGATTTAACTCGCAGTTGCGTCCTATGAATACCGTAGCGTTAATTTGTAATCGTCCTTAACAAACATAACATATTTCCCACTGAAACGGAAAATAACAACAATTATAAATTAACCAATCACAATCAGTCTAGAATTAATATACGTATATGGTTGTATTGGAAACTGTTAAATATACTTTCATTTTTAACCGGTTGAATTCATTTGAATATGAATTATTGATTGCATCCATCTGGTTTATTTTTAAACGTTATGTTTTGTAATCTTGTGAATTTTATAAAATGTGATCAGCCATGACATTTCTAGGCTTATGGCGATTGACGTCATAATGGAAAAAAACGTTGATGTAAATTCACGTAACGTAATCGGGGCACCTGTTATTGAATGTCCTATTATATCATGCGGTAAAATTACGTTTAATTATTTCTTGATTTGAGGACATTTGAAACGTATGTTAAGATATAAAAGACAAGTAAATGTTTTACTTAAAATTAATAATTAAGGTTAAACCCCGTTCAAAATCCTGTTCTAAATTCACACAATTTATCTTTTAGATTTTATTGCATTTATCTGAATTAAATTTAATTCTTAAAGGGTCCTGAAAATAAACTTTTCCTTAATAGAAATAAAAAAAAAGTTTAGGTCATTATTATTAAGATTGCCGATTCCGATACATTATTGCTATGGCACCTGAATGGTTGATATAGAAATAAAAATTTGTTACTTGTTTTTTCCAACAACAACAAAAAAAAAACACACAAAAAAAGCAACAAAAAAATGACAAGTTTCAAAGATAACTATAATAGATGAAAAATGCAAAATCTGATTTTGACCCTGAAACCTCCATAAGCCTGAAATATTATGGCTGATCACATATAACTTCATTAATTGCAGTATCTAAAGCTAACAATATGTTTACCTTAACATTACCACATCTTACTTCGGTATGAGAAAACAGTTCCAATTATTTTTGCAGAATGAGAAAATGAAAACACATCTTCGGCATGTTCCATCAGCATCAAAATCAATGAAATACGTATTGATTGGTGATGAAAAGGACAAAGAAAAAGTCAAATCGAGAATAGAATATGTGTTAAATGAACCGAAATGGGATATATGGAAATTTACAAAGAGTAGTGAATCAGAACCTTTAGATATTTTATGCATAAAAGCAGTAGCAGAAGTTGACAGTTTAAAGCCAGAAGCTGAATGTATCCATTTAATAGTTTGTTCAAATGCGGAGAACGTTCTTTCAACAGAAAAATTGTTCCTGCCAACTGAACCGTCAAAGCTAACAGCAATCACCAAGAAAAGCATAATATTGATAAAGAATGAAAAAATAACAGATGAAGAATTGATACAAAGTTCATTGAAATTGCAAGAATTTTCACAACTGAAGTCATTCAACCAAGAGATTTTGACAATGACCTATCCAATAAATCATACTAACGCACCTGTTTTAGCATTATCTGTATTTGCAGCAGGTTTCCTTTTAATACAGAAAGCTATGCAAATAATCCCTAGAAAAAGATAGTAATTAGTTATAACATACAAAACAATTGCAATGTGAATATGTATCTTAAATCAATATTTTCATGGAATTAAAACAGTCTGATGTTATGTTTATTACCTATATATTAAATTACCATTTTTTCAAAAATTATATTAAATTGGTCTATAAGATTACATTTCTTATGAACATCATTATATATGTATTATTTGTTTATTGGCAAAATTTTGCATTCACAATGATAAGATAAAGATAAGAATACCGTTGCCTCCTGTAAATTGCTACATGTTGATTCGTGCTTGTCAATGATTTTGTTCAAAAACAAACAACTCTGAAAAAGTGTGCACCTAAATGAAAATAACGACTTTGTGAATAATAAAAGCAAAAATTTGTATTGACCAAAAAATCACAGAAAGTCAACACATTTTCCGATTTTTCAAATTCTGTTTTATTCGTTAAGTATAAAATACCGAAGGCTTGACATACTTCTTCAAATTCAAACATCTGCAGATACTGACTCTACCTACATGTAAATCATGGTAACAACAAAAAGAACTAAATTCATGTATATTGAATATGATTTTTAATGTCATTCAAATGGCTATAAAGAAGGTAAAATAAATCTTCATTAAACGCATTGTTGGTGTTGGTTTGAATCAGATTATTGATGTTCTGCTTTACCCCTAGACTGTGTGATCTGCTAAACAAGAGTTAATACGCTTAAATATCTCGCCTATTTTACTGAGCATTTAGTTCCTGTTGAAAGTTTTTAATATGAAGATTTTACTACAAGTATCACATAAACTTAACATTATCAATGCTCTATAAAAATGAGGTCACTGTCAGATGAACCATGCCAGACAGATATGTTCACCTTTCACTTATTTTATACACCAAATAGATTGACCCTATTGCTTGTAGTATTTGAGAAGTACACCAAACCACAAAAACTAAACATTTTCCAACGAACGATGAAATTGATGTCAAGGTAAGATGAAACCTGACAGTTTGACATGTACACCTTTCAATCGTTCCATATACCAAATATAATTAACATATTGCTGATAGTGTCTGAGAATCGGATGTGACCACATTACCTTAACCTTGATCACTGATCCATGAAATGAGGTCGAAATCAGTTGAGCTCTACCTTACACAGACTTTTATACGTTGCAAGGAACCGACATACCAAATATAGTTATCCTATTACCCACAATAAGTGAGTGTTTCACATAACAATTTATTTTTTCAAGCAGTCACTGAGTCAATAAAAGTAAGTTCAAGGACAATGAATATATGACAGACCGAATATTTGTTACATAAGGTATCTGCATACAAGGTATGAAGCATCCATGATGTTCTACCTTCTATCATATAAAGCTTTAAACAAACATTTACCGCCGTTGACGCCGCCCCCGGATTGTAGTATCTAAGTCTCACATCCTGTGACTTTTGTAGCAGTCAATACAAAAATGTCTACTCAACGAAATATAAGTACTTTTAAAAAAAAACATTCAACATGGGAAAATAAGACAATGATTTTTAGTGGAATCTATCTGCTGTATAACCATCTCAGCTATGTGTTACTTATTTTATTATACCGAATTTTCTGTTATTATTATTTTTAAAAAATAAACTAAGACGCCATGTTCATAACAACCATATGTATTTAATAAAGTTCGCAATTGATCACGCGTCAACGTAATGGATAATAGGATATGAGCTGTAGGTATGAGTAGAATACCTTTCTCATATTCAATAATCAAAAACTGGCATGTTTACGTGAAGTATTATACCAGAAGTTTACCCTAAGGACTAAGTCATTATTGTTTTCAAAATTAAATATGAATAGTTAATATAATTAATGCAAGCTATAGATGTATAGGACATTTTCACATCGTCTTGGTCTCTATATTCGAATTTTATCTCAAACTTAAGCAGAAGGTATTGAAAATATATTTCCTGGCCTGGTCAAAGCTGATAATTAATGACCTTGCATAAGACAGGATGAAAATGAATATTATGTTAAACTTTTATACTCAAAATGCATGCAACAATTTTGATAAGAGAGCAAATAATTATTTGCTGTGCTAAGCTGTGAAAAAAAACACAACATACGTAGCAAAATTTGAAAATAAGTTCGCTATCAAAATAAAACTCCTGAACCCTAACCAAAATATAATGGTCTGTCCCATAATGTGCAAAGATTATTCAAGGAATTTTTGAAAAAATGCTACATTAGCCGTATTGGGCACAACTTTTTAGAATTTTGGGTCCCTAATGCTCTTCAACTGTATACTTGTTTGGCTTTTTAACTATTTTGATCTGAGCGTCACTGATGAGTCTTATGTAGATACCTTTGATAACTATTATTTATTTTACACATTTTTTCAAGCTCTTTAGCATAGATTGTTTTTGTTATATATGAGAGCATGAATAAGGGTTCTGTTGTTCCATTTGGACACAGCGAGATCGACATTGGGATAAATAAGTTTTTCATAAAGCTGACTCTGCGCTAGGTATAAACATATCGATAATTTTATCACACTGTTGCTTACAAAGCAAAAAAAGCTTGTCACATTAGAATGTTTTAAAAGTTATTCGTTATAATATTTGTATGTAAATTTCCTGCGTTCTATTTCTTTCTTATCGTGATCAACTAGTTTCCATTATGAATGATGTGTACACTAATATCAAGGATAAATAAATATATAATTGTCATTTTAGCTCTATGAATTACATTGCTCCTTTTTGCAAAATTAGACATAAGATACAGGTACATTTAAAAAAGTCAGTTTTAAAAATATCGAAACTACCAATGTATGCATATATACAAAACAAGTCTTGCATGCACGTTATTTTACATGTATTACACATCTATAAAGTATTATCGACAAAAACATTTCATTCAGTGGTTGGTGATCGCAAGCTAATTGATTTTCGAGTTTGTTGCCGAAGTTTACCGGATCGAGACATTGATAAACAATAAGAACAGAGCACTTGTAAAACGTGACAGATAAGTGAATTGAAAGAGCCATGACATTTGTTTTATATTTTTCTTACGTTCCTATTTGTTTATTTAACTATCCCTTAACAGTTGTTAAATGATTATTTTTAATTAAATTTGTTCTTTAAAAATCTGTTATTACTATTTACCTTCAAGAATAAGTTTGTTTACATTCTTTGATCGCGGTTTTCCACTCGCACTTGCGATGTATGGTGGTCACTGCATACGGAAAAATATCGGCGAATTAGCGTCTGAGAAGTCAATAATTTAATATCGGTACATTTATAAAGATTTCGACAATGTTAAGGATTTTCTTTTATAAAAGGTTCACGTTCGCTTTAAAGTAAAACTTAGCCATTTACGTATATAAAACATACTAAACTTTTTTTTTTTAAATTTAAAATTTCATATTGACTTTCATACAACATGCAAATATCATTTTTTTTTTATTCAATTGATGTTAAAAGAACAAAAGCATGCATCAACACATTTTTATTGTTGCCATGTTGTTTTCTTAATATATCGTGGTGTATTTTGTTGTTATCACTTGCTTGCTGTTATATAAAACGATATAACACTATCAGACTATTATTTACAGTATAAGTTTAACAGAACACTACCTAAACGGTTATGTTTTCGATGGGTGGTGGGGTGTTTGTAGATACAAAATACACTACCGAGACAGCTTATAGTTTCATACGCTTACACTAAATGCGATAATGGCGTGCTCGTTCCCGTTTCGACCTTTCGAGTTTTGAATCAAGCAAACACAATATTTCAATTCTCAAGAATTTCCAATTGTATTAATATGGAACGCCACAGCTGTCTTATGTGCAACTCTGATATTACGTTATGTTGTTTTATTATTACTTGATGATAGTTTGTCTTTACATAATATGGTTTTGACATTACGTAATGATGTTTTGATATAACTCAATATGGAATAATCATTACTTAATGATATTTCGATATAACATGATATGGTTTCGTATTGACCTGAAATAGTTTTGTAATTACTTAATATGGTTTTGCCATAACTCGATGTGGTTTCACCATTATCTAATGTGATTGTGTCATTAGGCAATGTGGTTTTAAAATTACTTGATGTGTATGTGACTTAACGTAATGTAGTTTTACATGATGTGGTTTTGTTATTTCGTAATGATGATTTTCCAATTCTTTATATGGCTTTAACATTACGTAATGATGTTTCAAAATTGATGATTTTACACTACATAATGGGTTTGTTTCAGTATTTGATGTGGTCCTGTCATTCATTGAGGTGGTTTTCCCATTACTTGATGAGGTGAAACCAAGTGACCATTTTGAAAAAAAAATATGTTCTATTTTTAGACCGATTTCCATATGTCGTTTGTTTAATGCGCTTCGGATGAGTACCGCTATCCAGTAAGTTAGAGTTCAAATTAAAGTTCAATTTGTTGTTAAGAATTATTTGGTATAAAAAAGGGGAACGACAGATAAAAATTTAAGAAAAGAACTAAAAAAATACAGTAATTCGGACAAATAGGAATATCCCCAAACTACTTGGTCCTGCCGTTTTTTGTTTAGTTCTCAAATGGAAGCAGTACATGTATCATAATGATTTCGTTAAAGATTTTAAGGAACCCTGTGTCTCGCCTTATAATTCTGCTGTCAGTGTAAAAGCGTAATGTTGACTGTACATTAATCTGTACATTTATGTGTTAAAAAAATAATTAAAATCAAAATGTTTTTCTGTAGATGCTTTTATCTTGATCTTGAAGAATAACTCCTATACAAGTTGTATAACAATTCATGGAGGTTTACAAATTTATCATGTCAAAACAGTTTAATTCGGTAATATTTAATTCAAAAAAATATGGTATGATTGTCAATAAAACAACTCTCAACCACATTCCAAGTTTCGATTTGAACTTCGAGTTTGAGTCACATTTAAAGGTAAAGTTCCGAGTTGCAATTCGACTTCAACTTTGAATTTGAGTCACCTTTCGACGTAGAGTTCGAGGTAGACCCTTATTTGAGTCTCATTTAGATTAAGATTTGTAGTTGAAATTCGAGTTATCTAATATGAGTTCTATTTAAAAATCTTTTCTTGGATCAATGGCTTTTGCTCGAGCTTCCGAAAAGAGGGCTCAGAAGTCGGTATGCGTACAAAAGATAAACAATGTTACAGCATACAAACATAACATAGAAATTTAAATAAAGTTAGATGTGGTTTGATTGCCAATGAGACAATTATCAACCAGAGTTGAAATGCAGTGGATATAAACAATCATAGCCAACCGTAGAGCCTTCGACACACCGTATAGTCGGCTACAAATGACCACAACGTGGAAATGTGAAGCAATTTAAACAAGAAAACTAACGGTCTAATTTTTAACTAAACAATCTACGAAAAACATACATGACACAACATGAAACAACGACAAGCATTGAAGTACAGGCTCCTGACTTGGGGTTGGCATATAAAAAAGTGCATGCGGCGGAGTTTAACATGTATGTGAGCGCTTAACCTAACCTAACCTCTGCTGTAGTGTTACAGCACAACATAAGAAGAAAATTGAGTGGATTTACTCAATAGATCAGTAGGACTGGGTAAAATAAATCCATCGGGGTGATCTCGGGTACTTCGGAAGGGTAAGCGGATTCTGTTCAACGTGTGGCACCCGTCGTGTTATTCGTGAAAGTACAAACCCAGTGATTTGGTTTTATTTGGTAGTCAACATTCGAGGAAAAGATGATGGGATTGTGGTTACGACAACTGGAACATATCCGTCGTCACATGTGAAACAGATATTCCAAAAAGTTTTTTTTTTCAATTAGTGTGTGTTATATCAGAGAATGCAATTAATAAAAATAAAAGTTTAATATTCATATATGTTCAAATGAGCATACACGCTAGAAAAAAATATCGGAGAATTCTTATTTTATAGAATTGATGCTTTGTCGCTTAGTCCCCCACCCCTCTTTTTTTATCTATAACTTTAGTTCAAGTTGAAATAAAGTGTCTCATTTGTTGAAAATACAGTACAGTAAAAGCCTTTTGATATGTGTCGAGCCTCTGACACTAATGTAGCGACAGTGAGATACAAAAAACTTATATGCCGTCGTCGGTAGTGGCGTCGGCGTCTTCATCATTTAGATCATTAGGTTTCTCGTTTGAATTGTTTTTTACATTTTTCATTCGGGACCTTTTTAAGCTTACTCTGTGATATGGGTTTTGCTCATTGTTGAAGACAGTAACATATTGTTATTAACTTCTACGTCACTTGGTATGGGGTTGAGAGTTTTCTCATTGACAATCATACCACATTTGTTTTATTTCTATATAAGTTTTTTTTTGCATTAAATATTACCAAACTATCATCAAGTAATATTAAAACAACATAACGTAATATCAGAGTTGCACATAAGACAGCTGTGGCGTTCCATATATTAACGACAAACAACTTAAACGTTGTCAGTCACATGTCACGGCTTGTAACAGCACGAACCTTTCCTGCATATTAAAGCGATCCAATAAATGGCTATATTTGGGTGATCCAATAAATTGACATTTATTTGCTTAACTTATCTTTAAATGTAATATACAAATATCTATAATATTCATACATTTATAGAAATAAGGAATCCGACAGTTTTAATCACATTTAATCTGTTTGCACCTGTCAATCCGCGTTGACGAAAAACAAAAGACAATATTTCCTATTTAGTTCGATTGTTGAGGTTATTTTTCTTCAAATAGCCTACATTGATAACCTGGCAGTTCAAATTTTCACCTTGCTCTCTATCTATTATAGTTTATCCAAAAACACACCAATATGTCGAAGAAAGAGCGAATTGTTTCGAAGGCGAAAGAATAAAACATGTGGCATGCATAATTTAATCAACACAAAAAGCCACTATTTTTACAAAACGCCAACAAATGTAAATGTTTGATTCAGTATGTAGATATGCAAAAATTGATGATATGATAACTATAGAAAGAAAAGAAACACAATTGAAATATGATTGAGTAAAAAACAGTTATGAAAAATGACAAGACATACTGCACAAATTGTCTGAAATGGACGTATATCAATTTAAGGAAATGTTTAACAGATACATGTACATGTAGGGCCATGACACATGATTGCATTTGATTTAATTATTTCCTTAATAATGAGGCGCTCAGTACACGAAAGCTTCGGAACAATTTGTAAAGTTTAAGACATCTCTTCAGACGCAAGTATGAGTTGGATGACTGTTCTGAAAATAATATGTTGTAAATGACAAAGTAACATCAGCTCGGTCCCTTTTTTTTCTCTCATGTGATGATGTGACATTATCGGATATTATTGATGACCTTATGTATAGTGATACGTGAAAACATGACGGGTGCAACTAGTTGAACAGGAATTGTTAGTCCCACTGGAGCTAGAGATTTTCCCAAGATTTTATTGGAGTTTGTATTAGTCAGTTTTTAGAATTGTTTGTAGCAATTTGTGGTATTTCTTTTTGGATTTCGCGTCATCTTTTGCATTCTGCCATGATGTTTATATCATTCAGTAGGTTCATGAGTGTTTACTTTCCCATTGTTATCTTCCGTCACTTTTATATCAACTAGAATATGTAACACCATATGATACTTGTATGTTTCTACATGAAAAGTGGAATTTGATTAAATTCAAATTGAAGATATCGAGTGTATTACAGATACAAATATTTAGTTGTTCTTCAACATTGATTTCAAGAAAACGATTTGGATATGGTTGATCCCTCGTTTGTTTCTATAACATTCTCAATTCAACGATGACATATATAGGCGAGTGACATTCAGATCTAAAAATATTTTAGAGGCACCTATTTAACACACGGCTAAATTATATATCTTTGGAAAGGGAAAAAAGTGTAGATTGCATTTTGCCCGGTCGTAAAAGTGAAATATGGTGCATATTTTTTTTAATCCGTGTCAAAAGTCGGAAGAGAAAATGTTCAGATTTCACACCATTTTAGCATTATGAACCATTTTGAAGCTGTGGAGTTATGAAATCGGCTTTTGTTTACTTCATACAATATGATAACATTATTTCTCCGATTAAAAAGTACATACGCTACACGCAAGAGCGGTAAATGACGTCATTTTGACGTTTCTACTCTGATATGAGTGGAACAATACTTTTGACAAGATATGACTGAATACGAATGAATTTACCTTAAACGTACTATTTCATATAGCAACTTTGATTCTAGCATGAATCTATAAAGAAAATCAGGATTTTTTTAAGAGACGAGTATAATAGTGAGATAGATATCGAAATAAAAGGTTGTCAAATGTAGACGTTTTTTGGCGCATCAGCAATAAAGAGGGACTCATGTTTAAATAAAGCCTACCAACTACGTCAACATAGGATACCGTATGACGGGTATTCATTCTATATTTATCTATATTTTTTCTTTTGTTAGATAATTGTTAGGGTATACCAAAGGGTTATGATTATTTGAATAAGGAGTTTTCAAGTCCAATTTTTATCTAATGGAACGTAATATTGAAAACATAATCACAAAATGCGACATTTCATCTTGTTATTCATTATCACTGAAACAATAGTTTAATTAATATTTTAAAATTGAAATGAAGTTTCAAGAGTTTTCGTCGTACTCGTCTGTTGACTTGTCAATATATTAGAACAGAAATCGCTTGCCTGACAAGGACATAGTTCTGTGCAACAGAGGTTTTTTTCAACACAAACACATTCTCAACTGCAAATCTGTTTTCCTTTGCAAGAACAAATCAAATCATGGAGACATATGTCAGTGAACAGAACTGGGATTGGACCATTGTAATTTTTCCCAACCGTATTGAAAGGGTGAACCTGTTGATGGCTTTGCTTGATGTGATGCCATCCATATGTTTGTTTGTATGCTGGCTCTTAGAACGTGCTGTTTGAATGACAATTCGTTCGGTGGAAGACGAACAAGGGAGCAGTCTTTGCTAGTTGGAAGTATAACACGTAACTTGTTCAAAGCGTTGTGACTTGACTTATATTTGCCTTTTGGGTCATACAACTAAGATACCAGTTTTCTTGCAACACAAATAGAGGTGTCAATATCTGAGTAACTTCGTTGTGATAGACCCGCCTGTTGTGCAGATGAAGACTTCAAAAGCTTAAAAACAGACTATTTCCCAATGTCAAAGAGACTTGATGTGGTGTCACAACCAGTAAAAGCATGAACTGCAGGTAGAATTTTACGTGTCATGTTTGTAAAGGAACTAACCAACTTATATACGGGGATGTATTGCCTAACTTACTTACCACTAGTGACAGAACCCATGAATAGCCATAGCTGATCTGTATTAAGCATTCGAGGAAAGTAATGAACAGAGAGAACTAAAAAATCAGTGTCAAAACATTTGACAATCGTTCTCCCTCAAATATTACACTTCTTAAATTGTTCGTCTGCATGGAGAGCATGTAAAACGAATCTTGGGTCGGATTCTCTTGTGTGCTGAACAAGCTTGCGCAGTCAGTTAATTGGTCGAAGGTTATTTGTTTTTACGATTTCCTGATTTTGGAAAGTCCTACCTAGTTATAATGTTTGTCTGACAGGCAGTGGATTACTGGCACAATAACATTTTGAAATAAATTCCCCGATGAAGCAGATCAAAGTCTGTTGATTCCGATTTTTTGCCAGGAATGTTCTCCAATCTGGAATACTGCTTCCTTCAATAACATGATATACCTTGGGTCCACCAGCTGCTTGAGACCGACACACTCCATTGAATGAACCAGCATTTTGACGAATAGCAAAGAATCCATCATTAAAGCATGCTTCAAACTCTGTTGGTAGATTGAGCATATCAAGCAGGTATACAGAAGTCCATCCAGAAGAATTATTCGTGGCAAAAAATAATGGGAGCATAGCTCGGACTGAACTCAAATCTAGTGACCATATCTCTCGATATCACTCGAATGTTTTGTTTTGTCCTTTTTGGTTAATAGCTTGTCATCCTTTTGATAAGCTTTGGATTTTCAAAGTTTGGCTTCGAGCACTACTGAAGACACATTAATTGTCGACATGTGCATCTGGTGCAGAAAAAATGGTACCGTTTAAATTGTAGCTTGCTACTCACAGAATTCAGAAACATGGCCTTAACCTGACTGTAGAGGACAAAGCACAGCTCCATTCATGAAATTCTTCCATTAGAGGCGCTAAAGGGTCCCGGGTTTGCTATTTTTTTATTCCATGAGGACATACATTATTAATTTATCACAAGAAAATGTAGCATAGCACATCAGAAGGGCGTTCGAAATAGTATCTTATATGTTGATTAGATGATCTGTTGTCCTTCACCAATCAAAATAAGAGGATACCCGTAGCGACATTATTGCCTCATATGTAAGAGTAAGAGCTCGAACTGCTCAGTGGAATTGTTTTTCAGAAAGCATTTGTTCAACGGTACATGCTGCGTATACTCATCTAGAAGTTCTGATCAACCCCCAACACCCCAGAGTTTTCTGATAGAAGCAATAATGCAATAAATACGGTACGGAATCATCCCAAAGGAATGATATGACTCTGGAATTCAAGAGTCCAAGACCATTTGATCTGCTGTGCAATGGCATATAACTGAAGTGAAAACTGCTGGCCGGCTATAATACACATATCAACAAAACTTTTCGTGGTAGTATAAACAGTAGCCATATCGCTTGGTTTGGAGTTGACGACGATAGGTGCATATGATACTATACTGAAGAGATCTAAAGTACACAGATGTTTTACGATGATAGCTTATACAAAAAGGAATAATTTGTTTATCTCCAGTAGGCAAATGGTTCCCAATTGGAAATTCAACAGTATGTTTTGAGAGAAGCATTAAAAATACTAAAGCCATATCTGATGTTTCCGCACTTCGGGCATACCAACTGGTGATTATTTTCATATGCATCTTCGTGACGTATAGGTTCCTTGCGTTTTTTTGGTTTGTCGTATTGTAGACAACTGATCAGAGCAGATCCCCCAAACGTATCCGATTCCCTCAAACGTGTCTATTCCCCCAAACGTGTCCGTAATATTCAATGTTGCCCAAACGTGTCCGATTTCCAGAAACCACCAACTATCATAAAGTCGTTCTGGAAAGAAGATATGACAATTGCAATATGCAATAGTTTCATCGACCACATCTTCAAAGTCATGCCAATAGCAGTTGTGATAGGTGGATGAGCTACCGGAGACCTACCCGAAAAGATTTTTCCAGAGAGATCAGGCAGAAAAACCCCTCCACTATTTTGATACCAAATTGAAGACGCCAGAGTACCAGCTGATATGAAGATGATTGATAGTCAACATCTATTTAAGGGCTACAAATATCATACGAAAAGAGTTTAAAATTGTTGTCATCAGTAACAAATCAAACTAAGCTTTCTTCCAACTTCTTGTTACCTTTGACCTTTTTCTCTCACTCATCCTCACGCTAATTTACTTTGATAATTTATAACAATTTTAAAGTAGAAATTACAATAAAAAAAGATCACCACTTCATTTGTTTCAAAACATTTAATTTTCATATTTTAACGAAAACAAAACACTGTTTTTAAAATGTGTATTACTAACGTATTAATTTCTTGTTTAAATATTAACTGAAAGAAAGATTTTCTAATAACAACTTCCTTTTTTAAATGTTTCGTTTATTCTAGCTAATTAATTTCTGTCTTATATTCGAATAAATTAAACATCTATTATCAGTTGTCAATAGAAATACCGGAAACAAAGAGAGCACATAAGTCATAAATCTCAAACAATAAAACAAATTAATTAATGTAACACGGGTTGATTGTACTGTAAATAATGATGGGAATTCAAACAAACGAATTGACTTTGTAGCAATTTTAAGAATCAATTGCTCAGAAAAAAGTTTAAAAATGAGGTGATCATTACGTATTAAAGTCGGTAATCAGTCGTAATTATCTCTTTGAATTATTTGCAGCAAAAAAAAATTTGATCATAAAAATAAAGTTGATCTGTTCATGGATTTATACTACATGTATATCTATCCGTAATTCGTTTTACTTGTATGCTTTTTAAAAGGTCTCTTCGAGATAAAATATTTTCAATTAATACAAATAACTGAAATTTTTATTAAAAAAAATCATATCTCAAGGTTAAATATTTCTTTAATGCTGCGTCCGAAAATTATATATAAGTTATATTTATTTATGATTGGTATTGAACATTTATTTCAACATGAGTGAGATTACATCATGTCACCAAATGAAAAAAAAAATAACCGACTTCGATTTTAAGAAATCATCACGGTAGCACAAGCTTTAAGAGGAGCGAAAATATATAAATAACTGTAAACAGAAATGAAGTGTTAATACGGGGTCAATTGTTTGACTTGCGGATATTGACTGACAGGTAATAACAGTTGAGACACTAGAGGGGAGCGTAATATTGATGAATAAGGCCGTGTTCACATTGACCTAAACTCGGTGTTGTGTTAGTGTAACTGACACTTATACTAAACACAGTTACGTTCCCATTGATAAAAACTCAATGTTTACATGTAGTTTAAATCATGTTTTGTCTACACGCAGTCGATAGTCAATGTAGGCCTTGTGTAGGTTAAGTGTACACAAAACCAGGTATTAAGAACATGAATTTTACAATGTTTAATTAACGAAAAAAAAAACATTTTTGAATACAATTGATATTTATAACAATTATCAAGAAAGTTCCATACAGAATTTTTTGTTTAAACTTGATATATTGCTTTGTTATAAAAAAAAACTCTAGTTAGCTTTATTAACGCCATCCCACCCCACCCCACCCCCCTTTTCAAGTCAAATGGTCGTTGCCTAACTGCTAGAAAAGTTGTCCGAGAAATGTTAATTCGATTCTTTGTAATGTCTAATGAACATTTAAATAACATATAGTTTACAAGTGTGAACAAATCTTATGTACAGGTAATTAAACCATGTGTATAGATATGAACAAAGTTAATTTGTACATTACATTAAACTAATTGTAAACATGTTTACTGTACATGGCGTTTGGTGTGAATACGGCATAAATGAATAAATGAATGAACTACGGGAAAAGAATAATAAAGTCCAAAATCTAAAAAAAAGTACATGAAATGTTTTCATTTCGAAATAATCAAATATTTTATATAAAGAAAAAACTACATTGTATCACTTATAATTACATCTGCATACAGGTAAAATTTCAATTAGCTACACATTGTTTTGAGACCTTCCATCGGGTATTACACAGATGATATCAAACCAGGTGTTAATTACGGTCAGGTAACTGTCCGACAGTCCGGCATCTTGCCGGAATCCAACATATCTCATTATATGTCAGGCTACGTACTGTAGGAGTCAGCATGAGGTATCAAAACTACTGAAATTTTGTTGAGAGACAATGTTTTGAGTAAAAAGAGGACATGCTGGCAATCTGAATGTATGCGGACAAAATTTTGTATTCACATTGTGTTCCAATATTGCTGTCATTTGTATTATACAATACATCCTGACATAAAATATAACTGAATTATTATACGGCTATATAGATTTACATAATGAAGTGCAAATATGGTCAGTTTTGGATGATACAATCAAATAATTTTGCTATACGGGTAAGCCTGAGGCATAAAAGTACTAAAATGTTGTTACGTATCAATATATTGAACAAAAGGAGTACATGCTGGCACTCTAAATTTATGTGGACAAAATTTTGTAGTCATTGTGTTCCAATATTGCTGTCATTTGTATTATACATTCTATCCTGACATAAAAATATTGCTGATTAACTATGTGGCTATATAGATTTACATAATAAATATTGTTATTTTGTTATAGAGTCAGCCCGAAGTATCAAAACTACTGAAATTGTGTTGCGAGACAATATTTTTAAGAAAAAGAGAACATGCTGGCAATCCAAATGTATGCGGACAAAGTTTTGTATTCACATTGTGTTCCAATATTGCGGTCATTTGTATTATACAATACATCCTGACATAAAATATTACGGAATTTATTTTACGGCTATATAGATTTACATAAAAAAGTGCAAATATGGTCAGTTTAGGTTGATACGGTCAAATAATTCTGATATACGAGTCAGCTTGAAGTATAAAAAATACTAAAATTTTGTGACGGATCAATATATTGAAAAAAAGGAGGACATGTTGGCTTTCTTAATTTATGCGACAAAATTTTGAAGGCATTGTTTTCCAATATTGCTGTTATTTGTATTAGACATTCTATCCTCACATGAAATTATTGCTTATTTACTATGCGGCTATATAGATTTACAATATAACTTTATATCAAGAAACAGATACATTAAACGATATTTTTTAAAAATCGATGAAGAGTGGTCCTGGTTACAAGTTAACATAGTGTTGATCAGACCAGCCAAAAGTTAACTTGAGATCAGTTCTGGTTCGATCAATTTGTAGCTTATTTTCCTTGGCTAATTGGATAAAGAAAACTGTGGCAGATTGTCCTTGTTGTCTCCCTTGAACAGTTCCTTTGTTTAACTTTTACTGACAACTATTTGATTGAATTGTTTATGACCAATATTTTGAAAGTATGAAATCTATTTATATACAATATTCAGCTCTATGCTGAACAATACGACCATGCTTCTATCTCATTGAAATAAAAGGTCATTACAATTCTTACCCATTGTCATAAATCATCTGTAGCCATAAATTGGCATCCCTCCTTTATCAAAGGTAAGTAATTGATAAATGAAATTGATATCTGGTATAAAATTCAAGAAATTCAACTTTTTCTATAAAGATTAACAAAAATTGCATGAAACATTCTTATATTGAATATATTGTTTACGGTACAAGTTTGCAGTGGTACGAGTTCTGAACGGTACGACTTTGCAGTGGTACGAATTTACGTTGGTACGAGTTAATTTTTACATGTAGTGGTACGAGTTGACGTGGTACGAGTTTGCAATGGTACGAGTTAACTTGCTTCCGGTTCGATCGGAGTTGTCAAAATCAAAGTAACTTATGTTACTTTATGGCAGAACTTGTTTCAAAGTTAACACATACCAGCAGCGGACCTGTTTCTAAGTTAACTTTTTCGGCAGACATAAAAACAGTCAAAGGACCAAGTCCGCTTTTCAAGTTAATTATATTGTGGTCCCATGACTGGTCAGCGCAGTCCTAAATCCTGTCACAGGTTGACTTAAGCTTTGACCAGTCCAAATGACTGGTTATTAAGTTAACTTGCTGTACAGGTTATGACTGCATCCATCTGTATTGTTATATTAACTTTAAAAAAAAAATAAACAAACTTGAACGCACACCCGAGATATGCGTTACATACAATCTATGTATATGATTAGCTATGGATCTTTAATTGAGTAGATAGCACGCATCGACATTGTGTTAGGTATCCAACAAAGTTAGATTATTGTAAATTGAAGGTTAGAAATTTTTCATACAATAACATCTTGAACTAATTTTAGCCAGACTATTAAATTCTGTGGTATTTGACAACCTGCATGTAGAGAATATACGGAGAAGTGCTAAACGTCAAAATGTAATATTGGGAGGGGAATTATGTTTTCGTCATCGGTTAAAATTGTTATAAACTGTCTACTTAAATTTTCAAATATTTGTGCAACCTTGTCTAGTTTTCATTTACCAAACAAAAAACGATATTACAATAACATTTACAGCTCGCCTTTCTCATATGATATGCAAATAGAAGCGGATGCTTCGCATGCTCAAGTCAATAGTTATTCCTGAAACACATTTCACACACACTTAATCTTACATGACACAAACATGCACAGTCATGCAGGATTCAAAGATTAGTTGATTGCAGTTGGTAAAACATATATATATTTGTTTTAGATTAACACCTTTTATACGTTCAGGAAGGATCGACGGTTTTTTCAATTCCAGTGTCAAATATACAGTAAATTTATATTCTGATCAGTATACACAATATAAGTATGTACCATGCATTGTGATTCGACTGCCACACTATTTTCAAGTCTTTTGTTTGATACTGTCAGGTATTGAATACACGACCTTTCACATTTGCAGAAAGCATGCTACAAAGATTTCAGTACAATAATGCAGATATACTATAAGATTTAGTTCTAAATATTTAAAAACCCAATAGGGTATCCTGTTGAAGCGGTTAACATTTCAACACTATAGTTTGCATATACGAATAGGTAAGACTAAGATGAACCTAGCCGGTTTTCGTGTTTATAACGCATGTCAAGACGATGCCCGGAAATACCGTGCGAAAAGTGTAAATATGCAACCACGTAAAGCATGGTGAAGTCAGAAGGTGAAATTAATCTGATTCTTCTTCTAAACAGAGTTAAACGCTTTTTCGCGCTTTAGAACTCTTCTGGCAAAATTCTGCGAGTGGTCGGAATGAGGCGTGTTGTAAGAAGAAACTTCTACCCAACATATCTACTTTTATGGACAGTCCAAATATTCTGACGTTAAGACGTTTTATGTTACAAGTATGATTGCAATCATTAATCATTACAAAAATTGATTAAGATATTATTCATAGTAAGAACAATCAGAAACAAGCACCTGATGTTTTATATCAGTGAAGTTTTGAGCAGTCATTGTCCTAAATCCGACATCGGCGATTGTTACAACACTGTCCAAGTTAAGCGGATTGTTGTGCGCTAACAGACATGTTTAAACAGCCTCATTTTATATGTTCCTGTCCCAAGTCAAGAGCCCGTAATTCAGTAGTTGTCGTCGGTTTTTCTTTTTTGTTTTCTCTTAGTTTATTGTTTACGCACCGTTCTGATTTCGCTTAATTTTTAATTGTTTTATATTGTTTTAATTGCTTTAAATTGATGGCTTACTACACGATATACCATTACAGTATTATTTATTTCAATGCTTATATTCTGCCATTGTTTGATTATTGTTGCAGTGTATGGGGTAGTTGTTATGAAAGTGGATAAAATAAACTTATAAATAAGTTATTAGAGAAATCTGCTAGGATTATAGTAGAAGCTGACATAATTACATCCTCCAGTTTATTGTTTAATAGTTTAAACTGGTTAAATGTGGAAAAACGAATTCAATATCAAAAGGCAATACTTGACAATGTATTTAAATCATTGAAGGATATGGTTCCTAACTATTTACAAGAAAACTTTCATTTTACTGATTATCAAAATTATAATTTACGTTCAGCTGATGAACAATTATTAAATCTTCCGGAGCCAAAAACTAAGTTTTTGAAGAAAACATTTACATATTCTGGTTCTTAAATACGGAACAGTTTACCACAAGAAATAAAGATGAGTAATACACTTGTATCTTTTAAAACAAAATGTTACAAATTGTTCATAAATTGTGCAAATTAATATGCTTTTTCTTTAATATCTATATACAATTGTATATTGTGTATATATCATTATAATATTGTCATTATAATATTGTATATATTTATTAATATGTTATTATTATCTTGAGGACTCTCAGGAAGATTAATTTTAACTAATGGGATTATCCTCTTGAAATAAAGATTATTTATTTATTTATATATTTATTTATTTATATACAATGTATGAGTTTAGGTCATTGGTGACGGTCATGCTGTGAATCCATGTCTGTTGGTCTCTGGTGGATTTAGGTCTCATCCCAATTCTTGTACAAATCGGTTTTTAATTTTTAATTGTGAGATAATAAAAATCTATAGAAGGCAATATTATTTTTAACATATCATCATGTCAACATAACCATTACACTGAGATTTCCCTAGAATCATGGTCATATGTTTATTGATATCATGGAAAAATTGTCACACAAACTTGCATAAGGAAATCTGTTTCCAATTACAGTAAATGTATTAGCAGATACGACATGAATAAAATAAGATATCGAAAATAAAAAAAGAACGCATTTCTTCATCTCGTAGTTTTTGCTTCATATTTTCAATTTTCTTCTGCTTCTTAAAACAAGGATTGGCCAGATTGTATTATTTACATAAATAAATAAATATATAATTTGTTCAGAAAATAGCCTTTTCCCTTAACATTTTTTAGGTATTGTACATCTTTTTAATATTTTTAACCTTGATCATATAACAAAATCTTGTATGTGGTGGCGTTGTTGTGCTCGTAAACAGGAAGATGAAAACGGGAAATAAACCAATTAGGTAATAGTTTATATTTAAGAATAACCAACTAAAAAGTTGCTGTAAATGCAGTGCAGTTAGTTCCCCCTGAACACATCTTTTGCAATCAGAGGGAGGTAAACTGTACGAACATAAAGATACAATTTAGGATCCTAATGGGCAAACTCAGTACAATGTCTAGTTGTAGATGTATGCTAAACATTTACAATATATAAAAACTTTATTGCAAAAAGTAAAAACCCTAGCTATATAGATAATGCAAATGAATATAAACAATACAAATAATCACGAATGTACGAATGATAAATACCTGATTAAACAGTTTAATTGCATAATACAGCATATTTGATGTATATAAAAATAAGGAGATATGGTATATTTGCCGATGAACAACTATCCACCAACGTTCAAATGAAGTGGATTTAAGCAATTATAGGCAACCGTACGGCCTTTAACAATGAAAAAAAACCAATACCGTATAGACGTCTACAAAAGGCCCCGACCTGAAAACTATGAAACAATTCAATTGAGAAAACTAAAAGCCTAATTTCTTGATAACCCTCGAGAATGCTAAATTATGTACGAGGAAAATAGGAATTTGAATGTAAAATAAGTTATATTAGGATGGATAAGGGAGTAAAGAATTATGATCAACTTCTTGAAATCTGACAAAAACAAAATGTTTTCTTTAATAAATGATTCATTAGCCGATAAATCAAACCTGAGACTAATATACTGTTCAACACTGTAGTCTCAGATCATACTACTCAAAGGTCTATTAAACATCATACAAAAAGTCATGTCATAGCAATTTTCCTCATAATCGGATAATTCAGTGAACAATGAAAAAAAAAAAAGATTAGAATAACTGGAGTACAAAATTAATGCTTTATTTTATTTAAATTTGGGTAGAAATATTATACTTTCTCAAACATATACATTTTTTTCAAACGTAATTAGAAACCGGTTTTATATAAAATAAAGTATTATCTGAAACTAATTTCCTTTAAACTACTCCTAACTATATGTATACTATAAAAAATAAATCTCATTAAAGATGGGGTTTAATGTGATCTAACAAGACTTTAATTGCAAATAAACATAACAGAATAAATTCTCCTAAGTTAGAAGTAGAACATATTTTAGATTCGCGTTATTCGTTATTAAATTCCAACTGTAAAACATTCAATAAATTCTGATAAACTTGAAATATATTGTATTGTAAATTTACTTTAATGTGAATTAATTTTCAGATCTAAGTAATTCAGTAATTTCTGACAAACTTGTAGTAGAATTTGCCTTAAATTTCAAGTATATTTCTAAACTTAAGTAGAAAGGAATTAATTGAAAAAATAAATTTTAGTAAACGCATGCGTTCATGCAGTGCTTTGACCAGTCCAAATGACTGGTTATTAAGTTAACTTGCTGTACAGGTTATGACTGCATCCATCTGTATTGTTATATTAACTTTAAAAAAAAAATGTATATCCTTAGCTATGGATCTTTAATTGAGTAGATAGCACGCGTCGAAATTGTGTTAGGTATCCAACAAAGTTAGATTATTGTAAATTGACGCAAAAAGCATCATATGTCATCAAACACGATGTTTTGTCTTTTGATCACTATTGCCACTACTTTTTCTTGAGAAGTATTTTTTTTTTAATCAAATGATAATATTCATTGTAAAAGACAAATTCTTTAATAAAGACAAATCTTTGCTGAACTTATATCTATCTAAATAAATTGTGTGTCTGTAAAATAAGCAATATTTACACCAAACATGTTTAATCTGTCCTTTCTCACAAGAACACTTTGTAGAACATGTCTAGAATCAGATGTACATGTCTAAGTAATGAGATGTACAATTACCATCTATATGATACACAATTCACTACTAGTATCTAACATTTAACAAAGACTTGAAACTTTCATTTGTTTGTGAAATAAAGGTGTCAAAAACTAAAACGAGTTAATGAAGGATGCATCAAATATTTAATCATGTCTTTGCAATTTGTGTGAGAACCAAAAAAAAACATAACAAAAAACATGTAGTTTTTAGAAAAAAATCCCAGCGTTCAAGATCACAATAAATATACAGTAAGTAAAGATTCAATGCTGAGATCAAACAATGATGATGATATGTAATAATGAAAATGAAAAAAAAAGAAAAACACAATGAAGAAGAAATTGACAGGATAACAGATCATACAAAATACATTGTCTCTTAAGTTTGTTGTATATTTACTTAAGGCACTATATGTTAGATTTAAATATAGGTTTTGTCTGACATATATTAAGAAACCATCTCAAAAGTTAAATGTAGGATAAATAAGAAAAATAATTCATATAGCTTGTTCATGGACCCATATTTAACACCAACCTCCCTCCCCCCCCCCCCCCCCCCCCCACCTGTGTTACTTAATGTAAGCTGTTTCTAGATTTCTTTTCTTTTGATTTGAGACCCATATGATACCAATGCAAATATAATGTCAAAGTCCGAGTCAGCCTTTTCCCCTCCTATTATAAATTTCAAATATCTCTAAAAGGAGCACCATAACCTATCAATATTTTTAGCTTATTTTGTCCTTAACTTAGGCTTCTTGATTTTTTTAATTTCACCTAAGTACATCCTTTCTATCTTCTTTGCTTATATGAAAAAGTCGGCAAGAAACAACTATTATCTATGTATTATAGAAAACTAAAAATTGAACAGGTTGATTGACAAAACTGAAATAAAGTATCTTTTCAAACTAACATTATTTTTATTTTAATGATATCACCCATGACAGAAAAAAATAGGAACTTGGAAACAGTCCATTAAAAACAAACAAAGTAAAGGAACGAAATTGACCATGATCTACAATTTTACAAACAAATCACCTACATTTTGCCATATAATTATTTACCAATTTTCTTGTCAAGAAGATTTAATAGGGTGTTACATTTTGGATTGTTTTTGTATTAGTTTTGATCCTAATGGTGTACTTTAGTAGCAAATCGTTTTGCTTCGTAATAGTAGGTGGAAAGACGTATAATGAATATGTATTATGTTTTGAAGATAAAATTCTAGTACAAGTAAAACAAAAGTGGACGAAGATATCAAAGCATGATATTTTGTGTATGCTTTCAAACTATTTATTCAATAAGTACAACATGTAAGACACTAAAGATATTTTATGCCACAAAATATCAATAGATAAAACAAGTCACGTTTAAACTTCTTATGATATATAACCTTCAAGATTGTTGATCACGAATGTTTTTTTTACATAGTTTGATCCATATAAAATTCTTTCACAGCTGATTTTTCACAATATATTGTAATATATTTGAATGTGAGTACAATTGCATCTGTTAGATGAACTTGATAATATAGTATCAAGTAATTAGACAATGGTTATAGTATTTAACGTTGGACTCAGACACATCTATTATGCAATTAAGATAAACATCGAACTTAAATTATGATATAGTTTGAAAAGAATAAACATGTCGAGTTCCAGATGAATGATCTGCCTTTATAGTAAAATATGACTCAGAGGGCATCACAAGACATCAAACTTAACGTGTTCAAACTTTACTCGAGATTTCTTTTGAACATCACCTATATATTATAAAATATGCGTTTTTAAGAATTCAAAAATAAAATCTAATTTTTCTGCTGATTTAGCATTAATCCAAAGTAGATCTTTTAACAACACAACGATTAATTCGCCTTTTTTCGGGGAAGCGTTTAGTGTAGCAAATTTCCAAGTTCATATGTACTATCTTTTTGTATCGAGACTTTCGTACATGTAATAAGGGATACACTATCAAGTTAAAAATATAACAGATGCTGTACCTTTACACATACGTAAGAGTATCAATTGATTGTGTTGAAAATGATATGTTACTTTGAACTGATAATAATGCAGTGACAGAAGTGTAAAAAGTCGTCTAGACTTCGAGTTTAATCTCCCCAAATAAAGCACGGCTAAAAATGGTCTTAACCTAAAGACAAATATATCTTCTTTATTTGCTGCCCTGTCCCAAGAATTTCGAATGGTCATATTTTTCTAAAAAGACGTTTTAATGAGAAGCCGTATATTGGAAAGTTTTCAACCCCTCTTTTCAAAATGAAAATTTGAATATATTTCCTTAGCTATTATCATATATCAAAATAGTATATGCAGTATTCTCTTTTCTTTTAATCTATAAAATTTGCTAAGTTTTGGCTGTAAAAAAGTGAAGTAATTTTTATTGCAAATTCAGACATTAACTTTAGTTTTTTCTGTATAGTAGTAGTAAAACATATCCCATAATATTCAAGTATATAGTACATAATAAAACAAGTTACTGATAAAAATTTCAAAACCTAAATATGAAAAAGCCTTAAGTAATCAACTGAAAAAGAATAGAGTAAAAAACTTCAATTTCAACATGGAATTTAATCACTTCCTTTCCATCGCATTTTGTGAATTATTAAAACTTATTGCAATCAATTGATATATGAAATTACTACCTTTTTCGCTATTATATACAAATATATATTTAATCAATTGCACTTATATATGGTAAAAAGTGTGTTTGTATATGTTTATTTTCTATTTTTTTTGTGTTATAACCCGTCAAATATACTTTGTCAGAAGTCTTATTGTATAAATCAAAATAAATTGACGAAGAGTTTCAGCTAAAATTCCGCGACATGTACAATTTGTCTTGCTCCTTCAAGTCCTAAGAAAAGACGAAAGTCGTTAAATTTTATGCAGTGAATGATATGCCAAAAACATCAAATAAAAGTTTGAGTCAATTTACTAGTATCTGCAATGAATAAAAGATTGGATGAGGTGTATATCAAGGTTCTAGATGATTTTTTATTCATTTGATAGTTTTGAATTTGAAGAATTGCAGGCAATTTACCATCGTTCATGCTACAAAAGTTACACAAGTAAAAATAATTGTTCCTTCTTTAAGTGTGAAAAAGCTTCAAACCTGACATTTAAGGATGACAGACAATTATCGGACTGTTGATTCTCAGTTTCGGTTGTCTGTACGCGTTTCAGAATGCAGACTGGAGTTCTTGTATATTTTGTTTCAACAAAACATTTAGGAGGGATACAAAATCTCCGCAAATTTGAATAAGATTAAGAATGTTTTAGCCGTGGCAGAAAGCAATGACGACAATTTGAAAGTTGAAATAGTTTCTAATCCATCTTTTAATCTTCAAGTACTATATCATTCTGGTTGCATTACAAAAAATATTGCTCAAAACGAAAAAAAAAACAAAACAAAAATCTAAACACCTGGAAGCAGAAATCTCAGTTCACGATACTGCTTTAACTAATTTTATATTGGCTATTGACAACAATTTAATGGTTATAAAAACGTTTCCACGTTAAAATATTCTACTTGGAAACTGTAGTATACACTCTCTGATTTCTACAGAAACTCAGTTGTCATACAACCACAACAAAGTCTTTTATTTTGCGTAAATGCTTGGCAATTGTTTAGTCAATAGTTTCTGTTGCAAAAAAAAGTTTCACTCCTTTTCATTTAGGATTGGCTTTATAAATGTATCATGAGTTTGTTTCAAATCACCTTGTTGAAACATTGAATGCTAATGGATTTTGTGCTTCGTAAAGTGAAATGTGACGCTATCTAACGAGTATTGCCAACCATGAAATTGAGTAAAACCCATCGTTTGTCAATGCTTGCCTGCAGTGTAGGCTATTATAGGATGTGACACAACATCGGCAATGTTTGGTATAGGTAACAAAACGGATTTTAAAGTTCTGGAGCAGGACTGGTGTGTTGTGATGTGTCCGATTCAGTAAACAGCAAAAACTGTGATGTTGATGAATCTCTTGCAGTTGCAAGGAATCTCGTGGCTATTCTGAATGGTCAAAGGGGAAATTCAAAAACGTTCACAGTACCCTAAATAAATAGCGTATAAAACTTGCGACTTCTTAAGATGTGTCTCTGGCAAGGCTTCCCCCTTATGAATAAACATTCCGGCAACATTTGCTTCGAGCATCTTTGCAGACAAAGATATGGATGTCATCACACCTTCCTAAACCACCTACTATTTAGTATTAGATCTTCGTTAAATTTTGCATGGATTGATAGGAATGGTTTAAAGCCGGTATTTTTTTAGAGTCAAATGTCTTCGGACTTCCTACAAGACCTTGTCTGTACTTGTAAAAGAAAATCTGTGTGCTAAATAAATTAGTTTGCTTTGAGCAGAATCTGTCATGTACAAGCATGTGTCCATGACAGGCACGTGAAATGTGTAAAAATATTTATACACGTCTTGTGATGGTTGATAGAAATGAAGATGGTAGAGATAAGGTTTGATTTTATAGCTTGTTGTACTGGTACACACTGTCCCAGGTAAGTGGAGTCTCTGCGCGCCTTCAAACTAGTATCGTCAGATTCTGTTTAAGGCTGTCTCAAGTCATGAACCTGTCATGCAGTGGTAGACGTTTGTTTCTATATATTATTTTTTTCTCATTATTTTGTACATTAAATCAGGCATTTGATTTTTCGTTTAAATTCTTTTACATTTGTCAATTCAGGAATTGATGAGTTGACTCTGCGGTAGGGTTTTACTCATTGTCGACCTATAGTTGTTACTTTTTACGTCTGTTTATCTCTTATGGAGAGTTGTCTTATTGGCAATTATACCACAGCTTCTTTTTTTTTTATATTGAATACCAAGGGTGTGGTACGTTGCAAGGGAAAAAGGGGGAATATAGGTGCAAAAACAGTCATATAATAGACAATAACCAGAGTTAAATACACAACAACATATAATGCTATGAAAGCAGCAATAATTGTGAGAGAAAAAAACAGAAGCAACGAGTAGTCTATAAAAAAAAGAATTATCCACAAATTCAATTTGAGGTCATGTTTTACTGTAGTGTACTATTGCTTCTGGTTTGATACCTCACCCTATATGCTAGTTTAAAAAATAATTTTTAAGTATTGTCCTTCATGACACTTGATTTTTTGCCTGAAATTGAAACTATTTATAAGGTTTAGGGCTCTTAACATTTTATTGATTGAAAACTGTATTTCTTATGGGTTTTTTTTTAAAACGTCGTTTTAGGATTTTTTTTATAAAGAAATATCATTGGTTTAGGTTTATGTATAAAAACAAACATTACTAAAGTCAAATAGTATCGTTTGTATTGAGGTAGAGATTAGAAATAGAAAAAAATGTCAAAATTGAAACCCTTCAAAACTTTCAAAGAAAACCATTGATACAGCTTAAAGAAGAAAGAAAACAATTGAATTAATCAACAAGGCAATACCATGATAGAGTGAAACAATTAAGGATTGGTTTCAATGCCAGCAGGCAAAAAATGGATATATGTTTTCTGTAACTGACTTCAACTTTCTTTTGAAAATACGAAAACACTATAGGATTAATTCTTGACCATAATATACATACCAAGCTTAACAGTGTGTCTATCTCGTACCTAACAATTTTTAGTTTTGCAGTAGAGACATTTTGTTACTTTAACAGTAAAACTGTCAATTATAAAGAAAGGTATATCATATATTATCACTAAAATGGGTAAACGATATATGAATCTTGTAATGGGAACTTGACATTTTGAAAAGGAAATTATAGAGTTTGTAATTTAAACGAATTTCAGTCGTATTGTCAATATTAATTTCGTCAATTATGACGTATCCGTCTTGTGTTCTTAGTAACATCATTAATTCAAAATGAACAAATATATATATACAAATTCACATCAAAAGTCTTTTAATAGCCTACATTGTCAGTATGGCACTTTATATTTTCACCTTGCTCTCTATCTATGACAGTTTAAGCAAACACATACCAGTATGTCGAAGAAAGAGTGAATTGTTACGAGAGGGAAAGAATAAAACATTGGCATGCAACGAAAAAAGCCGCTCTTTTACAAAACGACAAAACAAGTAAATGCTAGATTTAATTTCTAAATATGCAAATATTGATGATATGATAACAATAGAAAGAAAAGCAACACAAATCAAATTCGATTGAGTAGAAAAAAGTTTTAAAAACATGACAAGACATACTGCACAGATTGTCTGAAATGGTCGGAAATCAATTTAAGGTGAAAAACAGATACATGTAGAATTGGGCTGTCACGTATATCAACGTTGACAGTAGATATGTGTTCTATACTGAATAAAGGTGGGTATAGTTAAATGCAAAACTTTTCAAAATGTAGTGCGTCATTACATTGGTGACATTGATTAAATACATTGAACCGTTTTTATTATTGTTTTATTATTGTTTCAAACAAAGAATCGTAATAGATTAAAATGCATGATGTAACAGGAACTATTCAAACGTTAACAAACAAAATAGGACTCATGACTAAGAAATATGTCAAATACAATCTAGCTATATGCCGAACTATTAAAAAAATATTAAGAACATTCTAAAGACCGAACTTGTGTTAAAAAGACAACTTATGAAAAAGGCATTATGTGAGAACTAATATGATATGTTTTTCTTTCGGTCGACAAATTTTCAGACTTTTCTTGAAAAACTTCTTTTCTAAAATGACCATTTATTTTGTAAAAGCAGAATAAAAAAAATACAAAAAAATAGCCGAACTCGATCTATTTTGCAAACAAAGATTTCTGTCATACATAGTTCTATTTTAAGATGAACTCATAGTCGTTTCTTGGAAGCGTTCAATGAAGAAAATTTCCATAGTCATAAAGTCAGACTTTATACAAGTCAACGAGTTCAGTCTGCAGACATAACGTATGATTTAAAGTGTGATAAATACAAGATGAATGACTTCAATTTATATAGAAACTATTATATTACGCCTATATCTTTCTAATATGATAGTCAGGAAACTAAAACAAATTTGTATTTGCACGTAATTATTTGGATTAAAGGGCAACACAATGCTAAGTGGTCATTTTTCAAATTAACGTTAATTAAAAAAATGTTTGAAATAAAAGAACGAACATTTGAAAAATGCAATACTTAAAAACAATTAGAAATAATAATAATAATAAGAAGAATAATATCTTTGATATCAATCATGTCGTAATATTTTTTTTCTCAAATTGAAATTTTCAGTACGATGAAGTAAAAACTCTGAAAAAAGTAAGTGCTCATCAAGATTTTATATATACGATTGCAATACATATCTTGATACAAATGCTTTTTCTCAAATCAAATCAAAGACTGCCAATATATTGGCAAAACTTTGTCGTATTTTTGCATGGAAATGACAACATAACCAATGAAGGGGAAAAAACATATAAACATTGATAGTGCAAAGAAATTTGCAGAGTTGGTGTTAGACGAATGTAAAAATAGGCGGTATCATCTAATACAGTCTTGTATTTGTTCAATTAAAATCATTAAACAATTTAGTTGTATTTAATCTATGTTATATGTTTTTTTTAAATCTTCCCTTCACAATTAAAACATCACCAATTTTTAAGATCTATAATTAACAAAATTTTGAATGAAAATATTTTTCTTGATATTGAGGATCTGTCAAAGGATTTTACTTTACGTCCATATAATATTTTTTTTATATAAATATGTAAAGTTAAGTTGTATTAATGTATGCAGCTTTAATTTTTTTCCGTCGAATCCTTTTTGGAATTATTTTGTTTAAATCTGTTGTTTAGAAAAAAAGTCTGAAGTACGATGCAGTATTCTTAGAATGTGCAGAGCTTAGATATAAAAACTTATCCCATTTCCAATTTTTTTATTCTATGATATTTGTATTGTATCTATATAACAGTCAGGAACGTGTCCATCCCCCCAAACGTGTCCGATTACAACAAACGTGTATACATGAAGTCGCTGAACTGCAAAACATGTCCAGTTGCTAAAGTTCCTTTTATAAGCACCCAAGTTTTGTTCATTTAATAAAAAAAAAGGCCAAATGTGTCCGGTTTATATGAAATGTCTCCTTTTTAAAAGCAAAGAAACCTCTTCTGCATGAAGCAGGTCGTGTAATACCCTCAGGTATTATGAAGACATTTAGGTATCATTGGAGAATATTAGTAAAATAGAAATCACTCAGTAAACAATGATTTAAACTGTACAAAACAAATAAATTGCAATGTTTTGTTTTTTTTCTAAATACACATGACATATTTGACACTGGAAATAAACCAATCAAAAGTCAAAAGTTAATTATGTCTTGCGTTAGCTTGCAACTATGCTTAATATAAATAACCAGTGTTGAACAAATTAATGCTAAAAATTACCATTTAACTAACAGTGAAAAACCGTGAAAACCAACAAGATAGAATGTATTAAATTTGTATTTATGAAATACCTCTGAATTTGACAATGATAATCATATTGATAAATAAATTATTATAACCGCTGCAAGAAAAAAAAATTACTTTTTATGGTGCGACTCTTTTTTTACCTGGTGTCTGTTTATTTGAAACCAGAAGTCACTGTTGCCAACATTTGACTATACGGATAACTATATCTTTCCTCCAGATTTCATTGGGTAGCTTTTTCGATGTTTAAAGAATCCAACCGAACCCGAAGTGTTTTATCGTATCCAATACTATTGCATTCCGAATATCGCTATCACAGAATTGCCGTAAACGTTTTAAGGTGGTTCCCGGTTGACAATTGCACTTTGTTCATTTTTTAAATGTAATATAATACACACAGATTCCAGTTTATCAACGTTCTTGACTTTATGGAGTTATATTGACGCTAAGTGTTTTGAGACGTTCTGACGTTTTTATCTGTACACGTTTTGGCAAATAACAATAATCGAACACATTTTGGGATGTGAAATGGAACATATTTGGGAAATTTATGATTTGAAGGACATGCTTAGGGGAAATAGACACGGTTTAGGGAATCGGACACGTTTTGGGAGATGGACACGTTTGGAAGTGTTACATTCATAGCCTTTATAACACAAATATTAAAAACAAGTTAGCTAGATTACCGTCACAGAGAGTTGTTAGAATTGATAGCACGGCCCAATTAGATTAAAATTTGCCACAGTACTGATGTGAACGTTATGAACGAACACAATTGCGATCAAGACAATCTGGTTCACTAATTAAAATGTAGGTTTTCTATTAGAAGATAATGTGAAGAATATTGCAATGTATTAAGGTATCTTGATTGTCTTTTATAAACATACACATACACATTAGAAATAATTATGAGTTCTACGACACCATATTTCATTGAAGGGAAAAACTACAGAACGACATTAATATTACCAATCTTATAATAAAAGAGAAATAAGTCAAGTTGTCATGTCGACATTTTCATTCAAACTTCAGAATAATGCATACAAACAATAAGCATATTCTAGAAACAAAATAAATAAAAATTGAATGAGGTGAAAAAGTAGAAACTAAGAAATCAGAAAAATAAGGCGGCGGTAAACAATACAACAAAATGATGTCTTTAGCATCATCAACTAAAATTCAACAAAGATACCAGGCCTATAACAGGTATAATTTGGAACGTCAGACGCGCTTCTAATCTACGAGGTATATGAGGTTTGTCAGTCTCACTCGAATCCAAGCAGTTGGAATTGAAAATACAAGGTTTGATAACTTTAGATTGTACAAATAATCATCGACATTATACTTTTTCAAAGTATTGCTAGTAAAATTCATTATTTCGTACTCAAGGGTATTAGTAGAGACTACATCTTTAATGTATATCACCTATGTTTATCTCTGATGGATATGCTGGTTCATACTATATACTCTGTGTCATAGCAAGGTCAGATAAAAAAAAACATGAACAATGTTCATCTTGAGATAGCATTATTGGGCATTCAAATTATTTTCACTTATTTTTTCAACTCATATTCTTAACCATATTATCTATTGAAATACAAAGTGATTTTACAATTTTTTGGAAGACACTTGCCAAAGTTATCAAATATAATTTGAATTATTTTCATCGCAATAAAATGATATTTTTTTAATATTATTATAATTAACAATCAGGAATGCGTTATTGTCAGACAGTGTAACGTATATTGTGCAATAAAACCAAAACACAAGACCAAACTTGCATAACAGTTTGTGAATACAAAGCATTTACAAATCAAATGACAACCATCGAATCAATAATTTTAAGTCACGAAAATAAAAAACCAGAAACTAAAAACCATTTTATTATTTATCATAAATTGACACACTTTAAATTTTTGTTCAAATTAACTTTTCAACGTAACATTAGTACAATTTGGTAAAAAAATACATATAAAAAAAACAATCAAACCATAAGCAAAATCAAAGTACTTACGTACTATTTACTCGGAGTAAGGTAGATTCATGGTATACCGCCGTCTTGAATTGTACAATCGCAGTAAATAATCGGTAAATTTCTTTGCCCAAATCTGCACATTTGGAGACAGATTTGCATTTTATTGGTTACACTGTTTATCTATATAAAGAAAACTTAGTGATTCATTGCATTATCGAAAACGTTTTAACAAATGCCAAATATTTGTGTATTTAGAATCAATTTTTCAAATAAGCCATGTAAGGGGAGATAACTCTTTTAGTACAAAATGCATACTGAACATACAGGGAAATTTTCATTTTTTACTTGTAGCGAGAACACAAGTTGGGTGACAACATATTTTTCTTTTTATTTTCTTAAAATTTATTATAAAATGTATCTTCTCATACTTTGTTTCAAAATTCTACTGCATAGATTTCTTTTTATGCACAAAAATGTGTTTTTTCAAGAACAATCTAAGCAAATTTTGTCAATTTTGAACGACTTGAAAAATAGCGCGGTGACCCATACTCTTTATTATTCTTTTTAAAAAAGCATAGTAAAATCTTCAGTTTGACAAAGTTTACGAACATTCTGTCAATTTTTTTTCTATACCCCTGAACTACCTTAAGCTTATTTCATGATGATTAATGGCAAATAAGTCAGATAGTTTTTAATATTTCTGCAGACAACAAGAAGAAACGTGCAGTTGTTTTTCTCAAGTCAATAAGTATCTTGATAACAAGTTTAACCCCAACATATTCTGTATGTATGTGCCTGTCCCAAGTCAGGAACCGGTAGTTCAATGGTTTTCGTTTGTTGCTGTGTTACATATTTGTTTTTCGTTCATATTATTGTACACCAACTAGGCCGTTAGTTTTTCCCGTTTGAAACATTTTACATTTGTCATTTTGGGGCCTTTTATAGCTGACTATGCAGTATGGGCTTGCTCATTGTTGAATATAGTACGTTGACCCATAGCTGTTAATGTCTGTGTAATTGTGTGGAGAGTTGTCTCCTTGGCAATCCCAGGACATCTTCTTTTTTATATTAGTGACAAAGAAAAAATCGACCAAACAATACTGTAAGATAGAATCAGTTAATTGGATTTTGTTTTTATTTATTTAAGACAACTTTGATGTTAAATGTGGCTGACACAAGAGTATCTGATAAACAAGCGTTATATTTATAGACGATATCTTCTAAGCATTTTACTTCTATCAATGTGTATTCTATTTAAAAGAAATTAAAACTTTCTTTGTATCATATTACAGAAAAATGTTAATAGTTTAACACCATCAACATTTATATTTCTTTCATTTAAATTATAATGGATGGAGTATCTAATTTATGTTATCATTATTTAAATATCATGGGAACTCCCAAATATCTAACAAGAATAAATATTTTACAGATTATATTTTCAAACCAACTTCATTTTAGTAAATGTCACAACACAACAATGTAGATAAATTTACACCCGTGAAACTGGTTAACGTCACCTGACAAATAATATATTACAGACATACAAAAATTATAATTTTATTCAAACGTTCATCCAATTTCAGATCATAATAGAGTTTTAAACTGGGTAATTTTTTTACACTTGAGACAACATGTAAAATATATAAAACTTTACTTTCTATAAATAAATATTTAGATTTTTAGAAAGGGGTTTGAATCATATATGTGAATACCTCTATCATGAAAGAATATTCGTCAACCCTTTCATTCATGATTTTCTAAATAGAACAAGCAAAAAAGAAAAAGAAAAAGAGAAAGAACATAACTAAAATTTTGATTTTTTTGAATGCATGTTTCACGTTTGTGGAAGACAGTTTATCACAAACAAAAAAAAATAACATTTTGAATGTTAAAAAAGCAAGTTTTAAAATTCAGGTCATCACATACCAAATATCGCTATCACAGAAAGCCAAAAAAAAACTGATTGAGGTATAACAAGCATGACACTTACACAATACAACAGTTAACACTGAACACAAAGACTCTAGTACAATTTCTAAAATTCAAAAAATGACGTAGGTTTTATAGCTATTTACAACAGAGACTGTCTTTTCAATATTGTATAAAGGCATGTCAAACTAAAACTTGTCACAATAAAGTACATTATTAAATTTCTGAAAAATGTTTTAAAAATATCTTAACCCATTTCTTTATTGTTGCACAACTGGTTTTCCAAACCATATCGTGATATGTTGAAATATGAGTAAGATGCATGTATTTCTAATTTGTTTAAATGCAAATAAACGAAATTGAACACATGACCAAGATTTTATTTATATGCACACTTAGATACATGCCTAACTAGGTATGAATCATTTAGAAAATCGAATATGCCGAACCTATGTTAAATTCCTTTTAAAAAAAAAATTTGCCGAACTCGAATATGCCTGACTAACCTATTTTCTTTAAAAAAAATGTTTACTCCGTTTAGTTCTCGGAAGCCCACTATGTAGAAATTTCGAGAATCATATAAACAGAGCTATTTAAAACGTCAAGGTTGCAGACATGAGGTGCAAATTGTATAATTTGAATAATATAAGATTCAATTCTGAAAATAGTTAGACCTTAACTAAGTCCATATTATCCTTGTTGGTGTTTCAAAATGAATGATCAGAAACAAAACAATTTTTTAAATTATTCAGATTCGGTGATACCATAAAAACAATGAGAAACTTTGTATTAATTTTAATGACAAAAAGTAAAATCACAAAAATACTGAACTCCGAGGAAAATTTAAAACGGAAAGTCCCTAATCAAATGGCAAAATCAAATGATAAAACGCATCAAACGAATGGACAACAACTGTCATATTCCTGCCTTGGTACAAGCATTTTCAAATGTAGAAATTGTGGATTAAACCTAGTTTTATAGCGCTAAACCTCTCACTGGTACGACAGTCGCATCAAATTCCATTATACTGACAATGATGCGTGAACAAAATGTCACAAATAGGGGTACAACAACAACACGAACCCCACCAAAAACTGGGGTTGATCTTTGGTTTTTTTTCAAGAATGTTTTTCAATATAATTTTAATTTATAACTAAGGTACACAAAAATGATGATCTGTTATAACGATTATACACCACAGTAGCAAAGCAGTTTTTTTTCTTTTACAAGATGACAAGACATACTGTACAATTTGTCTTACTTGGTAATATATTTCTTAAAAAAGATATATGTTCGAAGTCTTTTCACAAAAAAATAAAATGTAGGATTGGTTGACACGTATATCATGTCAGAAAGTTTAAGAAGGACGAAAGATCAAATGGACATTCAAACTCATGATTCGAACTGAAGTTGCTTTGGTTAAATAAGAAAATGATGAACAGACAAACAGTTAACAAAATGATACATCGTAAACTAACATTGACCAACACTAACCAATAAAAACCTTGGGGTGATTTGTGATCTATGATCTATGATCTCGGAAAGGTAAATAGATTCTACAACCGACCAGTTGCTAATGTTATTACAACCAGGTGACCAGTCTAATTCGGTAGTCACATTTTGGGAAAAGGGAACGAGATTGTAATTACGTCAATTGAAACATCTCCATCGTCATTTGTTAAACAGATATTTTATATTTCATTACAGTCAACCAACTCGTGATGGTGTCAAACTAAAACTTGCCTAAAAATTGTACGTTGGAAGAGCGATTTTGTTTTTGTTAGATTTTTTTATAATCTTGACACATATATTTTTATTATTGCACCACCGGTTTTCTAAAATATGTTGAAATAGATAGAAATACTATTAAAATACATAATGATACAAGAACCGTTTCAATTTATACATGTTGTAATAAGGTAAATATATAGCATGACAAATGACATCAATAGAATGATCTGTTGACATATGTTCTGACTTTTCTTTGTTAGATTATGTTTCTAAAATGACCATTGATGTTGAAACACACATTTTTGACAAAGGTAAACAAAGATTTGCTTAACTTGAATTGTTCTGTCTGACATTGATTTTTGTTTATTAGATAGATATCGTTTTAGCAAAGCTTTTCAGAAGCGTTCACAAAGGAATATTTCAAAAGTTTAAAGTTGTGACTATTTTAAGCTAACAAAAACAAAATTTAATTACTAAGGGGAATTTGAAGAGAAAAATATATCATAAAAATTTGAAGAAACCCGATTCAAATGCATATACAGACAAAAACACCGGACGATTTCTCATGTTCTTTTATGCATGTGCGAATTGGAGGATTTGATGATCGATAAGATACATCTGCATAAACAGTTTGCTAATATCATCTCATCAGGGATAGATGGACAGTTTTAAACTCGATTAAAAGTAGATTGTTTTTTCACCAAACAATACAGGTTTACTTTGAAACTACAGTTCCAAAATTATTAAAATAAACTAAATAATTAATTAAAATGGGAAATGAATATTGAAACTACAATTTCTTTTTCATATATCTGATTTGAATTTTCATAGAATTATTAAGTGTATCTTATATTAGCATCATGTGTGCTTTATTTTGGGTTATATGTATATCTCATTAAAACGAAATATTAATTTATAGAAACGTAAGGGAATATAAAAGTACCCTTTATTTCACATATATTATGCTACAATTGAACAATCATATGTTAACCTCTGTTAATGTCCATTCTGTTTACGTGAAGCTATATTACTTTTATTGAGTTTAACAAATTGAAACCAGCAAACCATTCAGGAAAGTTGCCAAAGTACAGAATCTACATTTACGGAATTCATCTCTTAGGCCCGAGAACACAGTTATTTCGTAGTGCATTTCTTTTAGACAATAAATTCAAATTAAAAAAACCGCACTTGCTCTATCTCAAAAAGATTTTTACAGTGTAGTGTATTACTATTGATACAAATAATATCAAAATCATAGAAACTTCTACCAGCTCTTACTCAAAATATTGACAATTCTGTGTTAAGGGGGGCTATTACTCATTACTCTTGTTTTTATTCAATATCATCTCTCCCTGGCATAAAGGTTTGTCGAATACGATCGAGACCAAATGTGTATAAGGTAAAATAGCCAGATTAGGAAATGTGTGAGGGCATCATAACCAAATATCGACTTAAGGAAATATCATTTAAACTTCTACGAAAGTTGATGCCGAATGATACTGCAAATTTAGCTTTGATATAAGTAGTTAATTACAACATAATCATGGTACACTGATCAACGGATGTTAGGTCGATGGTTCTCTCGGAAACTGATAGTTCACTAGCTTTTGTCAAATATTATACATGGAATTAATATATAAACCAACATTGTGCAACTGAATAATCCAGTTAATAATCAGTACTGAAATAAAAACAAATAAACAAATTGTCATACATAATAAAGACCTTCTATCAAAGCAATCACTTTGTCATAGTTTGCCATGTTATGACAACTCTATCAAGAAACGTTTCAAGATACCAACATTATAATAAAAGGAATCTTCTGAGTTATTGTAACATGTGTAAGAAGTACACAACATCGGTGGCCTCATTTCATATTTTCATGGTTTAGTGTTTGTTCATTTTATGTCGTTTACTTGTATCACTGTTTAAGGTTCAAAAGTGTCTTATTTAATTTCTCAAACTTTTAAACCTAACCTTTACAGTTTAAAACACAATTCATCTTTAAAGACGATCTTCATCCAAATTTTGCAAGAAAGTATGTTTTCTAATGAAAGGACATGTCACGAGACTTAACTTTAATCCTATGTACAATTTTCTTTATTTTTAAATCATTGCAATAATAAATGAAAAACTTGATTCAAACTGATTCAGTTGAATAGAGAACGCTTAGATTAAGATTTGCATCATTTTACTATAACTAATAAGAGGAAACTGATATTTTTTTTTCAAATATGTATTTGATAATCTGACGAAGTCTAATGGACAGTTTTATTAAACAATTTTAAATTTGATTCACAATTTTAATTGTTTATGTGAATGTTCAATTAGTTAACATAAACATAACATTAGAAACTTTCGAGGTCTACGACACACTATTGTTGTCAGTGAAAAAATATATAAAGACATATTTATCGTCAGACTTACAATTAAAGAGACATAATTTGGATAGTCGAGCCGAAATTTGTATCTACACATGTAACATTTTAAACTACATCTAATAATTAGCGTCTGGAATTGAGTAAGAAAAGAAATTAACCATTACCAAGAAACAACATAATTCGAAAATAAATGAAGAAAAAAGGAGGAACTACGAAAACCAGAAAAAAAGGCTTTGGTAAACACTAAAAGATGCCACGCTTAACATTTAGTAAGTCAGACGAGCTTCCAATCTAATGATAATCGAATCAATATAATTAGATAGAAACACAAAATATAAGCTTGAATCTAAAGAAACTACTAATGTATATCACCCATGTTTATCTTTGATAGGTATGTTGGCCTAAGATGTGAACTGTTTTTCGTAGCATTTCCATCTACCTGTCGACAAGAGTGAACTTAACGAAGTTATCCTAAGATCTGATTGCTGGCTAATAACTCCTTCAGATTTTTATCTCTCTGTAGACTATAAAAATAAAGTACAGTATTTGACACGTTTGATCTTTCAAAATCAGTAGTGGATCAAGGAACTAGTATAAAAAGGAATGGTTAGATTTTAATCAGAGGGAACGGAAGGAGCCAATCCTTGTAATACTTAGATTTTTTTTTATTTGAAACAAAGACAGCATCAGTGAAAGTAAGTCAGTCAGCAACTTTACACAAAGGGTAAACATGCATAAGATAAGATCAGTTATTTGGATTTATTCATATGTTTTATTGAAATCTAATAACATACATGTGATTTGCCCTTGTACATGTATATGTATGATAGAAAATCTGGTATATATTTAACAGAAGACCAGTATCGTTTTTTTTTATTCGTTCAAGACAACTTTGAGATTTTAAGTTGCTGACACAAGATAAACAAAGTGTCACATTGTAGACGATACTTTGCATGCAATTTACCATTGTCAATATGTGATCTTATCAATAGGATTTAAACAATTCATGGTATGATTTGACAAAATTATTTTAATAATTTAACTTCGTAAACATCTATGTTCTATTCATTAAATTTCTAATGGGCTAAGTATCTAATTTCTGTCATCATTATTCAAAATATCGTACAAGAAGAAATATTTTGCAGATAATATTTTCAATTTAATATCTTTCAGTAAATGTGACAACATAACAAAGAAGATAATTATATCTGTAAAACTGATACAGTCTCCTTATAACTATCATATTTCAGACTGAGCTTCATACAAATACTTTAACTTTATTCAAACGTTCATCAAATTTCAGTTCATAAAAAGGTTTAAAATTGCTTAAAATGTTTACACCTGAGAGACAACAAAAGTTAGATTTTCAAATAAGTCAGTGGTTTGAATCACATATATGAATGTCTATATCATGAAAGAATTTTCGTCAACCCTTTCATTTATGATTTTCTAAATAAAACAATCAAAAAAAGAAGAAGAACATAACTATTATATTGTTTTTTGAATGCATGTTACACGTTTGTGGAAGATAGCTTATCACGGACGAAAAGAATTGACATTTTGAAGGTTAAAAATCGCAAGCTCTATAATTCAAGTCATCACATACCAAATATCGCTATCAAAGAAAGCCAAACAATCTTAGATATCTATTGCCCTATGGAGTTGCAAATTGAGTAATAATAATTTGTCTCGATTTTAATATATACATCAGACCACAGTAACAACAGTTACAAGACTGACAGGCGCACATCATACACCAAATAAAAAACAATTGGTTTAGAAAATTATATCATAAAACAAGTTTGTGTTTGGGGAAAAAACAATTAGAAATCAGTTCTGAAATGAAAACAAGTTTTAAGTTGTTTTCATTAAATACCTTATTTTTTAGAGGAAACCGTTAACAATATGAAAACAACATGCAGCATTAAATGTAAATACCAGTATATCAAGAACATGTTTAAATGTGAAAAAAGACAACACTTTGACGAAAAGATGATGATAATATAAAATCATGACATTGAAAAAAAAAAACAAAACTTTAACAGATTTAGAAGAATTGTTGGCTTGACAAGATGCATAACAAGATAATCTACACGATTTGACCTATATATATATATGTTTCTCTAATTCGTTTTCGATTTATACTTTTCCTGACCTGTTGAATTTTTAGACGAAAACAGAATCGGCAGTTTCATTTCACACTTTTACGGTTTAATGTTTGTTCAGTCTAAGTCGTTTATTTATTTCAAAAGTCTCTTATTTGATTTCCCAATCTTTGAAACTTAACCTTTACAGTTTTAAACACCACTAATCATTAAAGAAGATCTTCATTCAAATTTTGACAATAAAGTATTTTTTCTAATGAGAGGACATGTCACGAGATTTTACTTTAATCCTATTTTTTTATTTTTTTTTAAAATCATATGCATTGTAGTAATAAATGAAAAACTAAATTCAAACTGATTCGGTTGAATGGAGAACCCTTAGATTTAAGATTTGAATCATTTTACTATAGCTAATTAAGAAGCAAACTAATATTTTATTTTTCTTCAAAAATGTATTTGTCAATATGACAGAGTCCAATTGATAGTTTTATTGATTAATCCAAAATTTGATTCACAATTTAACATTTATATGTGAATGTCAAATAAGTTAACATAAACATAAGGTTAAAATCGTCCGAGGTATACGACACACTATTGTTTTCAGTGAAAAAATATATCAAGACATATTTATCGTCAGACTTACAGTTTAAGAGACATAACTCGTCTTATCGGGTCGAAATTTGTATCTACACGGCAGGATATTGTACACATGTAACATTTTCAAACTACATCTAATAATTAGCGTCTACAATTGAGTTAGAAAGGAAACTAACCATTACAAAGTAACAACATAAATTGAAATTAAATGAAGAAAAAAAAGAGGAACTACTAAAACCAGAAAAAATAGGGCTTTGTAAACAATAAAACATGCCACACTTAACATTTGGTAAGTCAGAGGAGCTTCCAATCTAATGATACTCGAATCAATATAATTAAAAGGAAACATCAAATATAAGCTTGTATCTATAGCGACTACTAAGTTATATCACCTATGTTTATCGCTGATTGGTATGTTAGCCTAAGATGTAAAAAAAAATTCGTATCAAAGTCAGAACAGAAAATACATGATCAATCTACTTGTTCAAGTGTATGTTCATTTATATTTCTATCTCCTATTTCTAACCATGCTACATGTATGAATTGAAATCAACAGGGATGTGGCCCAACTAGTGAAAATTATGTTAGTTTTTTTTTTATCGCAGTTAAATGAATATAAATGGACTTTTGTCAATATTATGTTTTATAAACATAACAAATAGGAATGGGTTATTGTCAACAGTGTAATTTGTAAATTTGTAATCAAACTAACAGAAAACACCGTACAAGCATAACAGTTTTTCAATTTAAAGTATTTACATTGAAAACGACAACTAACAAATCACTCATTTTTAATCGCGAAAATGAAAAAAAAATAAAATGTTAATACCAAGGCAACATTTACAAGGCAAATCAACAGCACGACACATTAGAGATTTCCATCTATCTGTAGAAAACTGTAAGAAATGCGCGGTTGTTTTCTCACGTCGACAATAGTGAACTTGCAGCAGTTATCCTAAATCGATTGTCAAACATTTACGCCACATTTTGTATGATAAAATACTACATATAGGATTTAACATGAGATCAATTTTCTAGGTAGTGGGGGTACAGATGGTAAAAAGAGCAAAATAGTTTTTTTATTTTTGTTTTTTTTGTTTTTTTGTTGGTTTTTTTTGCAGTGTCTGAAGACTAGATAGTGCATTTCACAAAAAAAAAAAAAAAATACATGCATGCGTAAAATACGACAACAATGTATTTAGTAGTTTTATGTATAAACTAGAATACCCTTTTCTCAAACGGGACTGCAGATGTTTAAGAGACTTTAATTCTTTAATCATGTGACTTTTGCTTGTGATAACATAATGCGTTGCTGTCCTTTTTCTTTAACGCTTTAACGCTTCACCACAAAGAATTTTCCATTTTTTTTAATTAAGGTCTTTCCTTTCACTATAAGGAAAGACCTTACTGTATTTCTTCTGATTATTATGATTAAGGTCTTTCCTTTTTCAAAAGGGAAATACCTTACTGTATTTCTTCTGTTTATTATTATTATTATTATTACTATTATTATTATTATTATTCTTTTTCCGCCAAACTTTGACGAAGTTAGCAGCCTTAACCGTAAGACGTGTCGCTTTCATGTTCACACTTTGTATCGGTGTCATGAATACCTATCCGGAACTCACCCTTTGAGTCGAAAAATTTTGTCGGTTCGGAGTAATCCCTCCAAAACCAAAAAACCTTGTTATCGTTCCAACACCGTAACCGTATAGGTAGAAAAAACCCAATGGTGAAATTTGTTCAGGACCAGACCCCGGTTCTTCGTTACATTTGGATCGAAAAGATTCAACGACTCATTGGTAGGGTTATGCCCCTATGAAAATTAACCGGTGTCGGTTGTCCACCAAAACTCAGAAACCGTAAGTCGTAGACACCTAGGATCTTCACCAATCATCATCAATTCATGTGACTTTGAAAAATTCCTCAAGGTCAAATTGGTATGTTGACCTTGACCTTTGACCTAACGCCTTGTTATGGGATAATCTCAGAAACCTTAATATTTACAGTAGTGATGAATAGTGGAAAACGTTTGGGTCATGAATGCGCAACTTCGTTGCATTTTGACAGAAGACATTCGACCTTTCTATAAGGGGCATAACCCCTGTTTTAGGTTTCTGAAAGGACAAAATCAGCTTTTACTATATAACCAAAGGTCCTAGACCCATGGGGTCTTCAGCAATGACATTGGTGACTAATAACCTTGACAAAGGTCACAAGGTCAAAGGTCAAGGTCATGTGCCAGATAGCGAATTATGTGTTTTTGACCTTATTTCAAGGATTTTTAGTGTGTTTTAAAGGTTTTTAAGGTTGACCTTGACCTTTGACCTTTCAACTTTTTAGTCGATATCTCAACAACGGTTAATCTTACAGAAATAGTAAACAGTGAAAAATGTTTAGGTGACTGATGCACAACTTTTTTTACATTTTGACCGAAGAGATTTGACATATTCTTAAGGGGCATAACCCCCGTTAAAGGTTTCTGAAAAGGTAAAATTAGCTTTAACTCTTGAACCAAAGTTCCTAGACCCAAGGGGTCTTTTACAATGACATTGTGGACTGATGACCTTCACAAAGGTTACAAGGTCAAAAGTCAAGGTCATCTCCTAAAAAGCGAATTTGTTGATTTTTATCATATCTTAACAGTTTTTTGTGTGTTTTAGAACTTTTTAATACATTCTACGTCTATTGGAACATTTATTTTACATTACAAAAGGAAAGACTTCTCAATTGTTCAAGAACAATTGACATTTTAATATTGTTCTTAGATCTGTTCTGAAAAAAAAAACCACATGCTTGTTATCAGATGTTCTCTAAAACTACATGTCCAATTGACCCCAAAATTTGCAGTCAGCAGGGTATACATGTATTACATCTTCATAAAACAACGTGGTGCAGATATTTCTCAAGAATTTTCCTAGAGAAAAGAAATTGCAATGCGTAAAAATTGCTTGCTAGTTCCGTAAATCTCAGTGAAATCCTACAATAAAACGTCCGCTCCTAGATTGAAATACAAATCTGTGTTACAAACTGCTACTGAAAAATGTACATTATATGAAAATAATCAACAAACGTGTTTTAAAATTACACAGGATCAATTAAATCCAAAGCATGCACTGCTCGTAAACTGTGATCAAATTGTCAATTACCTACAATGACAAAAGAAATATATTGAGTAAATTCCGTCGCTATACATGTTGTCTGTTTAACGTCCCCACCTAAAAAGAAATAAAAATACTTAGTTTTCGCTATTATAAAGTCTCGTCACGTGACGCCACAACCTGGCTCGAGACAAAGACGCACGCGGACCCTGAAATAGAAGAAAAACTTTCCAAACTAAATATTGAAACTTAACCAACACACTAATATGGACCCTTTAAAGAAAAAAAGAAACAAACAAACAAACAAACAAACAACAAACAAACAAACAAACAAACAAACAAACAAACAAACATACACATATATCAATCAATCATGTTTCAGAAGGGGGAAAGACCGTTTACAATTGCTTTTTAAAGAAATTGATTTATATTGTAAATCGGCGTTTTTAACCATTCTTATATGTACCGATTATATAACAAAATGTCTCCCTGGGACCCCCTTTTGCCCCCCCCCCCCCCCTCCCTTTTTTTTTACCCTTCACTTACAACTCTTGTATGAAGCTATGTGCTATCTACTCTGTCAACGGAGAAGAACGACAACTCCATTGTTTTCCCTATATTTAAGGTCTTTCCTTTTCCAAAAGGGAAAGACCTTACTGTATTTCTTCTGTTTATTATTATTATTATTATTAAGGTCTTTCCTTTTCCAAAAGGGAAATACCTTACTGTATTTCTTCTGATTATTATTATTATTATTATTATTATTATTATTATTATTATTATTATTATTATTATTATTATTATTATTATTATTATTCTTTTTGTTCCGCCAAACTTTGACAAAATTTCCCTCTGTAACCGTAAGCCATGTCGCTTTCAGGTTCAGACTTTGTATCGGTGTCATAAATACCTATCCGGAACTCACCCTGTGAGTCGTAAAATTTTGTCGGTCCGGAGTTATCCCTCCGAAACCTAAAAACCTTGTTATCATTCAAACACCGTAACCGTAATAGGTACACAAAAAAACGAAGGGTGAAATTTGTTCAGGACCAGACCCTGGTTCTTCGTTACATTTGGATCGAAAAGATTCAACGACTCATTGGTAGGGTTATGCTCCTATGAAGATTAACCGATGTCGGTTGGCCACTAAAACTCAGAAACCGTAAGTCGTAGACATCTAGGATCTTCACCAATGATCATCAAATCATGTAACTTTAAAAAATACCTCAAGGTCAAATTTGTATGTTGACCTTGACCGTTGACCTTACACTTTGTTATGGAATAATCTCAGAAACCATTATACTTACAGAAGTTGTGAATAGTGGAAAATGTTTGGGTCAATAAGGCGCAACTTTGTTACAATTTGACCGAAGAGATTTGACCTTTCTGTAAGGGGCATAACCCCTGCTTTAGGTTTATGAAAAGACAAAATCAGCTTTTACTATATAACCAAAGGTTTTAGACCCATGGGGTTTTCAACAATGACATTTGGGACCAATGACCTTGACAAAGGTCACAAGGTCAAAGGTCAAGGTCATGTCCCAGATAAGGAATTACGTGTTTTTGACCTTATTAAAAGTATTTTCAGTGTGTTTTAAAGCTTTTTAAGGTTGATCTTGACCTTTGACCTAACCACTTTTTATTGGATATCTCAAAAACGATTATACTTACAGAAATCGTCAATAGTGAAAAATGTTTGGGTCATAGAGGCAAAACTTTTTTACATTATGACCAGAGATTTGACCTATCTGTAAGGGGCGTAACCCAATTGACTGTTTCTGTAAAGACTAAATTAGCTTTTACTCTTGAACTAAAGGTCCTAGACCCATAGGGTCTTTTGTAATGACATCCTGGACCAATAACCTTGACAAAGATTATAAGGTCAAAGGTCAAGGTCATGTCCCAGATAGCGAATTATGTGTATTTGACCTTTTTTAAAAGATTTTTAGTGTGTTTTAAAGGTTTTTGAGGTTGACCTTGACCTTTGACCTTAAAACTTATTTATTGGATATCTCAAAAACGATAATACTTATAGAAATAATAAATAGTGAAAAATAATTTGGACATAAAGGCGCAACTATTTTACATTTTGACCGAAGATATTTGACCTATCCGAAAGGGGCATAACCCCTGTTAACTGTTTTAGAAAAGACAAAATAAGCTTTAACTCATGAACCAAAGGTCCTAGACCCATGGGGTCTTTTGTTTTGATATCGTCGACCAATGACCTTGACAAAGGTCATAAGGTAAAAAGTCAAGGTCATGTCCCAAATTCCGAATTAAATTTTTTTGACCATATTTTTAGAGTTTTGTGAGTGTTTTAGAGCATTTCAATGCGTTATACACTTATTTTAACATATATTTTACAAAATGAAAAGGAAAGACCTCTCAATTGTCCAAGAACAATTGACATTTTAATTATTATTATTATTATTATTATTATTATTATTATTATTATTATTATTATTATTCTTTCCGCCAAACTTTAACGACATTTCCCGAAAAAAGTACGCGACATGTTAAAATGATATTAGGTATCTAGTATCGGTTCACCAAAAGCTATATTTTGGTGAGGGCACGACCGCGTAACATTTCCTTTATAGCGGTTATCTACCCTAACACCAAAAAACTTGTTACCATTCTAACTCCATAACCATAATAGGTAGAAAAAAACGAAGGGTGGAATTTGTTCAGGAGCAGACCCTGGTTCTTCGTTACATTGGATCGAAAAGATTCAACGACTCATTGGTAGGTTATGCCCCTTTGAAAATAAACCAATGTCGGTTGGCCACTTAAATTCAGAAACCGCAAGTTGTAGCCACCTAGGATCTTTACCAATAATCATCAATTCACACGACCATGAAAATTGACCTAAGGTCAAAGGTCAAGGTCATGACCTAGATTTTGACCCTAGCTTGTTATCGGATTTACTCAATAACCGTAAAAGATTGCTGATAAAATGTAACGAAGAAAATGTGTGTCTTGGTGAGATCTACATTTGTTATGTAGGTTCAAAATTATTGGACCAATTATTATGGACCTAGGGCACCAAAACAGTTTTTCGGGTCCGAAACGAAGATTTTTTGCTTATAACTCAAAACAGGTTAGAGATAGAAAGAAACTTTGAATTGCAAAAATGTTCAGCACAATAAGATCTATAACATTAGGTCAATATCAGAGGTCAAGGTCCCTAGCAACGACATAAAACAGCTTAGCAATCATATATTTTTGAACTTAGAAGGCTATGAATAATAAAAATATGAAATTTTTAATACTGGAAATGACATTTTTGTCCCTAGCAACGACATATAAGTCCTTAGCAATCACTTATTTTTTTAACTTGAAAGACTATGAATAGTACATATCACATTTTAAATACTGGAAGTAATATTTTTATCCTTAGGAATGATTTTTATCCTTAGAAATGATTTTTGTCCTTAACAACCACTTGTTATGAACATAAAAGTCCTTAGCAACCATATATTTTTGAACTAAGAAGGCTATCAATAAAAGAAAAAAAGGAAAGACCTTTCAATTGTTCATGAACAATTGACTTTTTAATTCTATTTTGCGTTTCTTTTAACCATCGTTTAAACTTGAAAAGGCAGACTTATCCATATTTTTAATGCCTTAATCCTATCTATGAATAATGTATTGAATTTAGGTATTATATGTTGTGTATAAAATAGCAATTGTTTTATTTGTCTTGATGCATAATTCAAACGGAAGATGAATATTATATAATCAATTGAGAGTACTTTGTTTTAAATATTATCATTACGACTGTTTCATCGTAGTGAGTACACATTGAAAGAGATATAACTCTGTAATAATTAAAAAAAAAGCCACAAGCATAATCAAAGTTCTGACGTACGGTTTACTCGAATGAACCTAAGATATGATTGCTGGCTAATAACTCATACATATTTCGACCCCCCTGTCGGAAGAGGATAAAACTGTTCCGTTATTCTTATTTTAAAGATTTGAAACAAACAAGGATAGCATCCGTAAAAGTAAACATGTCAGTAATTGTACACAATAGATAACCATGCATATAATCTTTTAACCTTGTTAGATATTGAACATTCAAAGTCGAAATCAATTTGGTTATCTTACAATGCGTTCATTGTCCGTGTTCCCAAAATTTACTCAGGGTAGAGCTTTTTTATTTTCAACAACGTCTTTTTTTTTCATTACTTCTTATTAATATAAGTTCAAATTTTAATAGCGAGACCACATCTATTTTCTTTATTATGCAATATTCCTACCTATCATATTACATTAGTGTATTTAATAAAATGTTTAACAAAGCAATTGTTTTATTTGTCTTGAAGAATTGGTCAAATGGAATATGTAAACTATATACGTCAATTTTAGTTCGCTTAGCTTACTCAGTAGTGGATCGATGAACTATAAGAATGGTTTGATGATTGGAAGAACAGAGGAGGACAAGACGACAAATCTCATCTTACTTTTATTTTTAGGATAAAAAATATGAATTTAAGTAAGTAAGCGCATGAGCAACCATACACAAGGAATTAACATGCATAGAATGGTTTTACACTAGAAATTTTTGAGACCCTTTATAGTTTGCTGTTCAGTGTGAACCAAGGCTCCGTGTTGAAGACCGTACTTTGACCTATAATGGTTTACTTTTATAAATTGTGACTTGGACGGAGAGTTGTCTCATTGGCACTCATTCCACATCTTCTTAAATCTATAGACATCTATTGACATTGTGAGATATTGAACATTGAAACTCTGATGAACTCATTGCTAATTGATGAGTTGGAATAAATGACAAATTAATTTCAGAAGATGCCGGAGCTTGGACAAAACTATAAGCATAGGCATAATAAAGGACAGTAAATTATTTTAAATGTAAAACCTTGTTATTACAGCGAACTACACAATTCAGAAGAGAACAGTCAGATTCAAGTATCAGCGATTTTAAACTATTTACTTCTTTATGCTTCAAAAGATTAGTTTTAAGTTAAATTAATTTTAGATACAGGAAAACAAATAAACAATGAAAGACATTTTGTCTTAAAATTAAACAAACACCATACTCAATTTATTATTAATTAAAAATTAAAAATTTTCAATCGAAATATTCAAACTAGCTTTACAAATAACAGTACGACTATTTCATCGTAAACAAATATATATATCAAAAGACAGGTAACTCGGCAATTTTTCAAATAATTTCAAGCAGAATCAAAGTACGGTGGTACTATTAACTCGAATAAACCTAAGATCATATAGCAGGCGAACTACTAATATAGATTGCTATCTCCCGGTAAACTGTTCGAAACAAAATGCTCTGATTTTGTAAGTCTATTAGATGAAACTTGCAGTAGCCTTCTCAAGTCGAGTCTCAAATGTTGTTAACACGATAACATACTACAGTCATGTAGTACTATATAGTTTAATAATTGTCTCGGTAGTGTTTGCACAAAAAGTCGAATGGGACATTTAATCAAAACTATCGTATGCTATTTGCACTGTCTAAGTACTATATATGTATTCAACGAATGTTTCCATTTTGATGAGACGTGATGCATCTAACACAACGAACTCCCCCTCTCCAATACGATAATTGAGAAGATTAAGTGACTACAGTTTTATACAAGTGACATTTTGATTGTGTTATAATAGAATGTGTTGTTGTCGGTTTCGTTAACATTTTACCGTGTAGAGTTTTCTTAATTTCAACAAAATCTTTTGTGCTCTATGATATCTTTTAATAATAGTTCTTATATCAAAAGTAAGACTACAATTATTTTCTTCATTATGTTAACATCCTAAGCAATTTTCAAGACTAACACTAAAGGTATTGACTTTTTTGAGATATTGACATTCATAGTCTATCAGAAACATTGGTTAGTTTGTTCAGACTTATAACTTTGATTACATCGTTAATAAAAGTTAGGGACACACACACTTGACTGTATTTATAAATATGTTTATTTCAATAATTTACAAAGTCTTATTTTGTAATTTATGTCATTGAAATCGACTTATCTGAGCAAATTTTAATGAACCTTATTTTTCTTAGCGGGTGGAGGAAGAGGGTATAGGGGGTCTTATTAAATGAGGCAAAAAATCAATGATATCTATCAAAAATAGGCGGAAGATACCATTGCAAAAATCAAAATTCGTAAGACGAATAGATACCAACAACACAATTTTGAGTATGTATTCAAACATGACTGTTGCATATAATTTTAATGTATTTTTTGACGTCTGTCAATGTTTTTACAAAAAAAATAATTTTAACATTTATGACTTTGTATCAAAATAGCATAAAAAGAGCCAATGGTAGCGCCGAATTTCATGTAAAAACATGGTTGCAAATTTTTGGAAAATATTTCCGATAATTATGACAAGTATACAGACATTCAGATCTTGATGACATTAACATGATGAGTTAAAGTTATAGAATTATGATTAGAGGTAAAGTTTGTTATACCTCTTTCATTATTTCTCCAATTAAATTTTCTGGCTTTAACAATAAAACAGAATGTTGACAGACTTTAATTAAAAAGAGTGGCGAAAGATACAAGAGGGACATAAATAATATCGAAAAACTGACAACGCCATGGCTTAAAAATTAAAACACAAACAGACAAGCAAAAGCACATACAGAACACAACATATTAAACTAAGTACTTATAAATACGAACCCCACCAAAACATGGGGGTGATCTCATGTGCTCCGGAAGGGTAAACAGATCCTGCACCACATGTTGCACCCGTCATGTTGCTCATGTTCGTACAAACCCGGTAACAAGTCTAAATCGGTGTGTCACATTTGTGAAAAGGGAATGGGATTGTTTACTTTGGCATGAGGAACATATCCGCTGTCATCTATGAGACAGATGTTCCATAACGATCGATTAACTTGTGATGGCATTCGTTACTATTGCACTCAAATAGCAAAATAAATCGATATCCAGAAGCCACGACCGATGTTATGTACTTAATATTTCTGATAGTATAACTTCAGATTTCATCTTACGTTAAAATAAAATATGATTGAGTTTAACATGTTTGCGAGCGTTCAACCGTCTTTCTGGCATTGCATGTGGTGTAACAATACAATGTAAAGACAGACTGTGAAAATTATTTAAATTGGCTTGACTCTTCAGAACGACAGAAAAAAATAAAACAACAATTACTAATTAAAAGACAAAAAAAAAAAACAAGAAATGATACCAGCAAATTACAACTAATGAGTAAATCATGTTTTTTTAGACAGTGCTTTGTGAATTCTTTTCCAATTTCAGATAATTGAGGACACATTTTGCCGCGTGCTTGGCTAGAAAAGGCAGAACGCAAACTTATCAACAACAAAGATTGTTTTACAATTTTCATATTTAATGAAACTTTCACATACCATTATGTAGCTTTTCAAAATAATTGTGAAAATTTACCAATAGAATTTGAATGTAAAATGATTTCGGTCGATGCCTTTAACTATAGACTAAACATTATTTTTGTAAAACATGAGGGTTTGGTAGATCAAAGTATGCAAGACTTTGATAAATCCCCATTTCAGAGTTAATCAATATTTTCCGGTAGTTTTATTTGAAAAGATACAGAGTTACCTCTCTTTCCATATAAAAAATAAAACAGTGCATTTAAAATTTGACAAGGTAAGTTTATAAATAGATGGGAATATTACAATTCATGTTTTTATAACATTTGTGGGTATGTCGTTAGTCTAATCTCCCACATAAAATGCAGCTCAATGTTTACTTTTTAGAGACTGTTTGCATATATCTGAAATACAGTTTAAATTAAAAACAAACCCTTTTTTAATAGAACACTATTTTTAAAGAAGGGCGATAGATACCAGAGGGGCATTCAAACTAGTTTTGAGAGTTTGAATAATATATGCAACATAAGTATAAAATCAATCAAGTTAAAATCTGGTTGATACTCTCAGTTTCATAGAGTTCATTATCATACCAAGACTTATTACGTCTGTCGCCTAAATGGAGATATTGAATAGTTTTCATAATTAAGCCCTTTATAAAATCTTGAATAGTAAATTATGAAAATAAACCAGAAGTGGCCTGCCGTATTTAGTGGACCCAATGCCTACAACAATTTGTGAATTTTAAGTGCTCTCAAGATCGTTGATTCTTTCTCAATACACCACGAGGTGAATTATAGACACTGCTTTTATGAACTGAATTTGCACTTGTAGCCATGTATCTTTGTTATAAGTTATGCAAAATGTCATGCTTACGTCACAGCTGAAGATTGAACATTCAGATAGTTAGATTGTGTTTATCTATATAAATAACATAGTTGAAACGGTGAAACATCCTCGGGTTTACCATATATAATAATACATCTACCAAGACCTTGATGATAAATATTCCGTATCAACTTTACAAATAATACATGATGGTCTTGAGGTATAGATTCTAAGTACTGACATTGTTTATCATCTTGATTACGTTAGCACATCCTTAATTTAACGTTGATGTTGTAACCCAGCCTGGAATTTTTATACGATCGACTAAATTTATCGTTCTTTAAACTAAACTTATTCCAAAAGGTTATATAACACTGTAATTAAATCTGTGGATAATGTTTTTATTGGTATAAATATTAATTTTGTAAATACAAAAATCATGCTAAATATTACACAGGGTGCTACAATCTGTCGATAACTATGTTTTGGCAATGCACAAGTTAATGTTTTTTCACGGACTGTTAATGTTCATTGTTAATTGCTGTACCCCAAGTTCTGAACATTTTACCTATTATGTCTATTGCTTTTGTTGCTCACACATTGTTTTTTCAATATAATGAAACTTTATGATACTGTCATACAAGAGACAGGTTTGGCTACCTTTAAAACCAGGTATAACCCTTCATTTTCTACATCAGGAAAAGGCCTGTACCAAGTCAAGATGTGATTTGGATTTTATCATGTATTAATCACTTTATAATATATCTTCACGGAGATAATTTTTTTCAAATTGCAGTCTCATTCCTAAAAATGTATTGGTTGTGGATTAATATAGCAATTCGATTTGACGTCACAGAGTATGCAGACCAAGGGGATACTAATCAAATTCCACTGTGGAACCAGTACGGCAAAAGCACCGTCTTTGCATCTAGGTTCGGAAATAGTGTACAAGTGTGTATAGTCCAGAACTAAAATGGCAAAGTAATCAAGTAAAACTTGATGTATTGAACAATATCAACTATCAGTGAATTATTTTAACTTACATGTGTGTTTCTATCTTTTACTCATTAATGTTAATCTATTTACTGTTGTTATTGAATTCATGATAGTTGAAATTAATAAAAGATGGCACATACATGTTAGATACTTAAAGACCTATTAATACCAACGTAGCTAATATTTACCATTATACATTAAACATTGTGAAATATATCTGATAAAATGATCTGCCGTCAACATATATTCCTCCAAGCTTAAACAAAACAAAAGCATGGATAACGAAGTCATTATGTACTTCATACATTATTTCATATTACAAAACATTTGCGTTCACTAACCCTTACAGAATTCTCAAGAATTCGTCCTTGATATACAGCAGCCCATTTTCCTCACTATGAGATGATCAATTATCGTTCTTAGTTAACAATTATTGCATTACAGTCAGGAAAACGCAGACCGATTTCAAATAATTTCGGGGATTGTTTTATTTTCCGGTTTCCACCGTTTATGGACTGCAACTTAATTAACAATATAACGGCTAATATAATGTGGTTACATTTCGCATCATGCCAGGATATTCGACAACTGGAAGTCACATGTTCAACTGTGATCTCGTTCGATATAAGAGATCACTCCCTGGTGACGCTACTCTGAAGATCTGAAAAAAGAGATTAGACTGAAAAGTCTTCGGTATTTTATTTGAAAGAGATACGTTAATGAACACATGCTTGCATTAATTGAATATACTGACAAACGTGTTCTTCTGGCAGCAAAGCGATGCCGGAAATCGCCGTCTGAGGAATTTAGAAAACACATTCGAGATGATCCAAAAGGGGAGAAATACATGCGAAACGAAAATGTTGATAAGGGTGAGTGATACATGTCTTTTGTCAATCAAATATTCAAAATAATAAATGAGTATAAATCTTATTCACAACAAGATTGAAAAACATTGTAAACTTGAATTCACTTTGTATGGTAGTTTTCAAAATACATTGATTCCTTTATCAGAAAACATATGTCAAAGTATGTTTGTAAAACTATATTGCTAAAAAAGAATTCAATAATCGGTTGTCCTTTGTTTAAAACAATGGGATAAGGACATTTTATTTTTTGTCTGTATTTTTTTTAGTGCGCAAGTATACCGAAGGATCGATTTTTTGTCTATGATAAAAAGTTCTCTCTTCAATTCCTAGACTCTTTCGGTATCACTAAGGGATATATCGTTATCATTTCCGTACCTGTACATTACGCTTTTCTGTTATTGCACTATGTTTTTTTTTATATTATTGTCTTTCGTTTTTGCTGACGATCCAGTTTTATATGCATCTGTGTTTATCTTTGTTTCGAATTTGCTTGTTTTTATAGTGATTAAGATTATAGCACAATGCTGATTGCTGTGCCCTTATTTTTGACATCTTTTACCTATTATCATGATTATGTTTGTTTGTTTTATTCACACATCGCTGTCAATGTGATGAAATTTTTATGAAACTGTCATACAAGTTAGAGGTTACGCTAGCTATAAAACCAGTTTTAATCTACCATCCTCTACATAAGAAAATGCCTTTACCAAGTAAGGAATATGACAGTTGTTATCCATTTGTTTGGAGTGTTTGAGCTTTTGATTTTCCATTTGATTAGGTATTTCCCGCTTATAAAACTTTCCTCGGAGTACGATATTTTCGTTATTTTACCTCCTCCCCCACCATCAATTATTTCAATCGATATTAAAAAAAAAACATTAATGTAAGGCCACTTATAAGTATTTGCAAATAGAAACAAAAATCGATTTATTATAATTGATCATTAATAAACACCACTGTTTGTCTAATAAGTAGTCGATAAGCATCAATAATATATTGATATAAGATGTGTTATGAGTGCCAATGAGACAACTCCCCATCCAAGTCACAATTTTGTAAAATAAAACAATTATAAGTCAAAGTACGGTCTTCAACACGGGGTCTATTTTCGGGCAACATTATTTTTTTTTAAATTCTTATTTTTGTCTTTGTCAGTTCAAAGCAATAATAAAGTACATACCAATTTGATTGTTTTATTGTATGCCTTTCGCTATCTGTCTTTATTTTGTCACTGATATATTTAGATTCTTGGTGATAGTTTTTTTTCTGATTAAACCGTGGAAACTGTCTGCTATTAATGCTACATCTGTCAAATAAACTTTCAGCACACTTTAATACATGGTAAAATAGTGATATACCTATTCAAAATGAAACATATGAAGAAAAAATTTCCTTTCATTTGATGAAAATATTCATCACTTGGGCTTGTTCCCTGAATCTTACTCACGTTGTCTTCTTTAGTTAAACCAACTATTTATTATTTGCGTTACTTGAACCAGCCTTTGCTTTAAATCATAAATCCGAAAGTAAATACATTATTGTAGTAAAAAGTATATAACATATGTGTGGATAACATATTTTAATACAACACACATTACAAAAATACAATGAGATAAATTATAAAAAAGTGTTTTGTGCAAGCGTTGTTAAAATGCATTAAACATTAATCATTAAGAAAAACATTAAATATACAAGAGAAATCAAGTTTGAATTAATATAAATAATATAAATATAATTTCAAGTCAGCATCAACAGTAAATAATTAAATTAGTTATCCTTTTTAACCATATAATTTGTAGATTAAAATACGATTATTCTAAAGCATTCTCTTTTTGAGCATTATAAGGTAGTCCCCAATATACTGACACTGTCATTCTTTTTCCCTTCACAATAACAGCGTTAAATACAACATTAAAAAACAAAACAAGTGAACATCATATTAATTTGTGAATTTTTTTTTATTTAGCGAAACAAATGATAAGATAAACAACTACACCAAAAAAAAATCTAGTTTTAATTTTAAAACCTGAAAATTCACATATGCATTTAAAAGTAGCATTTAATGGAGTAAATATAATGTAAAGTTTGTAATCATTTAGCTAACTCAAATTCTCAAATCATACGGTTGTTGTTATAACGTTTATAACATGTTACATATACAATTAAACAAATATCATAACAATTCTCGTCTGTGTTGTATTTTTTTTTATTGATAACAAACCGGGTTGACAGTTATTACTTGTAAAGACATTTGGACTCAGACATGTGTACTTGGCGCCACCATTCCAAACACATGTGCCTTGAATTTGATATCGTTGTGGAATTCGTTCACATTGATTAGACAAAAGATCTGAAAAGTTTTATTTTTAAACTTGTCCAGGAAGAAAATTTATTTAATCGAAAACTACTGAAATCAATAAAAAATATGGACTCACTTCATGTGTCGGTACTACACGATTCACTCTCTAGCGATCATAAAATCTGAACAAGTCGGTAAATCGGATCATAAAAAACCTATTATCATGATACATGTATATAAAATTATCTAAATCTGCAGATGAAAGTTTATTCTGTTCAAACGAAAGAAAAACTTTTACTCAATATGTACATTACAATTATAATTTAAATCACAAAAATCAAGGCAATCTCTTCAGTTAGACAATTGTGTGTTTCAAATATGACATAAATACAGAACATTGATGACATTTTATGCCTTTGTTGTTTGGAAAGCGGTAGTATTCTATAATTTGATTGTATCCGTGTGCAATGAATGGTAAATTGATGCTAGAATATCTATTCTGATAATCGTTATACTTTACACCTATAATGTATAAGGAAGAATTTTATAAATAAATGTGAAACCTATGTATTTCTCTACGCATTTGACTTGACATAACACCATAACAAACAAATGTGTTGACCTTGCCAAGTTTTTAGTAAAAGTTTTCATTGTTGTGGAACGTAAGACCTCTTTTGTCTCGTTAAATCTCGTGTTTGCGATAACAATATTCTTCAATGTATGTACATTGTAATTAATAAATACGCATCATAAGCATTTACTTTCAAATAAAATTCTGTACACTTAAAATGTAAATCATAAAATCGTCAGTTTTTACCATTTAGAACACGATATATATCTTCAAGAAGTTTATCAAACACCTCCTCTCTATATATAATAGCTAGTTGAATGATACAAAACTAAAATCAGACACTTTTTCTTACTTTTTAACATTTATTTCATGATAAATACTTTCCATTCGCATCAGTGTTAAAACAAATTGAGTTTTAACACTGTGCACTGAACATGTGCATCATTAAACGATTCTGATTAAACCGCTTAAAAACAAATATGTCTATGAAAGTTGTAAGAAAAGTCCTTTGTTTGACATGTAAGGCCAATTTAACAACATAACTTCATTAAAAAGTATAAGCAATACATTTACGTATTAATTCGTTTCTTTCGAAAGCTATGTTAAAATACAGTCACCTAAGTATTGAAGTTCTGTCAAAATCGTTAAGCGTGACTGGTTCAAGGTGAAATACTAGTATTGTTTGATCAGGGAAAAGTCCGAGAAACCAAAAAAAATGTAAACAAAAATTGACTACGACCTGTTAAATCTCTTTGCCTAAGTCTGTCAACAATAATGCATTTTTGTCGCCATATTTGTCATTAATTTTGCAAAATGCGAAAATGGCGACCATTAGCGGAAACCCTGATTGTTAGCAGTAGCACTCTCTCGATAAATCATGATAGGATACATGTGTCATGGTATATTTACCAGCAAATAGATACATACTTAAAGTGCAGACGCTTCTTGAATGTTACTTCATAGTTATGTACAGGTCACAATTTGAAAATCAAAATTAAAGCAAGACCCTAACAGTTTTTCTATACTCTCATAATAAATGTATGCCACTTGCTATAGTGATCATCAACTGACAATCATTCCAACATTTAAGTTTGTAATATAATATTTTTTTCAAAACTTACCAGTGCAAACCATTGATAGTATATCATTGTATCCTTGACTTACTAAGTCAGAATAACTAGAGATCATCAATACATAACTTTCATTTGATGCCATCTTATTGAGTTGAGTTATGTCAACATTACTACCGATACATACTGCGAACACAATGACTCCAAGCTGATGAAGTACACTTCCGGTATATTGAACTAAAGATCGACCGTCTGTGAAATATATTCAAATTTTTAGTGAGAAGTGACGATTTTCATTGTTGGTTTGAAACATATTGTTTCTTGTGAAATTTAATGCAATTTCAAAATCTTCATTACCGGAATTTATATTGTCTATTTTAGATTTAATGCTGGCTTTATCGTTGCAGTAACTGAAATAAAAACCATTCCCTATAAGCTGATGGAATGTAAATACACTAATTTTTACATAACTGTTCCCAATATCAAAAGCGTCCACACATTTCTTGACAAAATCGAGATTGACATTTAAGTTAGTTTGACCGACACTTCCTGACTCGTCAACTAGAAATCCAATATCTGCTGGTTGATCGGAGCACACTGCAAAACAAAATTCGAAATTTTAAAGTCAAGTGATGTATGAATAGATGATATGTACATAGACATAATTTGATGAATATAGAGTCTTCAACAATAAGCATGTGTCTAGCCCATACTCTGTAAAAGCGTGGAATGATTAAAAAAATAAAAGTCTAAGATTAACCACCATACTCATTATCACACATTATATTTAATCATCGAAATAGTGAAAAACGTCAACTACTGACTAATCCATACTACAATAGGTACATAAAAATATGGCAGGGTGTATTATGTTGAACGCATCTATCCCATTCAACTAAAGACAAAGGATACAACAGATACAGTTAAGTCTGCCTCATATCTTGACTTACATCTAGAAATTGACAATGAGGTTCGGTTGAAAACAAAACTTTACGACAAAAGAGATGTTTCGAGCTTCCCAATTGTGAACTGTTCATTTCTTTGAAGCAACAATCCAGCAGCGCCTGCCTACGGAGTATATATCTCCCAATTGATACGATATTCCCGGTCTTGTATTTCCTTGTTAGAGGGTTGCTGCCCACAAGGTAGCTATTAAACCAAGAGTTCCAAATGGTTATGTTGAAATCGTCCATTCGTTATTTTTATGGACGCCATCACGAGTTTGTTGACCGTTATGGAATATCCGTTTCACAGATGATATCGGATATGTTCCTTATTTCTTAACTACAATCCATTCCATTTTCACGAATGTGACCTACCGAATTATACTATTTAGAGGATTTGTAATAACATAAGCAACACGACGGATGTCACACGTGGAGCAGGATCTGCTTACACTTCCGCAGCACCTGATATCACCCCCAGTTTGGGTGGGGTTCGTATTGCTTAGTCTTTAGTTTTCTATGTTATGTCTTGTATACTATTATTTGACTGTTATTCTTTTTCTTTTTTAGCCATGGCGTTGTCAGTTCATTTTCAAACTATGAGTTTGAATGTCCCTCTTTTATCTTTTGCCCCTCTCTTATGTTAAACAAGTTTTATCCATCTTCCTTTCAAATTTCTATTACATGTAGTATATTACAAATATAACATTAACGAACATTGATAAGGAAAATCACTAAGGTCTAAAATAATGTTATAACAGAAATATACAATAAACTATAACAGAATTACTAAAGAAAAAAACATACCCTCAACAGCAATAATTCCTGACAGAAGAAGAGGGAGAAGAAGACAAACAATCATCATTTTTATGAACCTTGCTGAAAAAAAACCAACACAATGTGAGTGTGATGCATCATATTTTGAGAATTTGTGAAAAATTCATTGAAATTGCCAATGAACATAATATTTTTTTTTCTGAAGTATAAGTCCGTTTCCATTTCTGTTACATGATATCAACGTAAGAATGATCTCGTACTATTGACCTGATAATCAATTTCCTGGATACGTTTTTTTTGGCCATCTCGTATACAATAAAGCACAAACTTACCTGTTGTTTAAACAAAATTAAAAACAAAACTTGAATAGTCTGTATGAATATATATGTTCTGACCATTAAAAACTACTTTCAGAACTTACCTGCTTGATAAACATCCTCATAAGGCTCAATTTAAGAACGAATTATGTTACCAATTATCATTATTTGCATACCCAACAATACATTGTCGCACAGATAACTGTAAACTCACAGATTATTGCGAGGTATTTTATCAATGCGAATAATGCTAGGTTATGATTGGAATAATAGGGACTTCCATTCTAATGTTTGATATACATATCTATATGCAGGTTTTCTTCAAATCGCAATAACTAGTTTCACACTGTTGCCCGTTCTTTACAAATCGCAATAATAAAGGCATGCAACAATTTCTTATTTTACAGTATATGATGTTTACTCACATAATAATACTTCATGTTCATGTAAATAAAATTGCATTATATATATATTTATTGTTAGTGAGACTTTTTACCTACAGAGACACTGAGTTACCGACCTATTTTTACAGATCAGGGGATAGTAGTTTACTGGTGTCGTAAATTGATTAAGATTATTACATTAACTTACAAAAATTGTAGAAAAAAATGCACTCAGACAGGGGTGAGACCGGTTATGCGTATCCTGATATGCATGCACCATCCTCCATTATTTAAGAATTGAACGCTTTTTTTATCTAAATTCATTGGGGTGTAAAAGCGTTGACCGAAGTAAATTTTGTAATTACATGTTTTCGCTATGGTAATGAAAACACGATTCCTGTAAATGTTTTCCTTTTATTTACCTGTGCACTTCATTATGGAAACGTGTGTCATCATACATGTTTAATTCATGCAATTAATTTAGAAATGAAGAATGACGCGAGATTGCTGTTAGCCAATCAACATAACGTATAATAATGAAAAATACTTCTAATGTAATTATAAATCTTTACAAATCAGTCTATGTTCCTATCCTGCATGAGACACTAAACTATCAATATAAAGCACGCAGTAATAAAATGTGACGTACAAACGGTTTCAGTGATAACCTACATGTCCCTAAAGTCATATAAAGAACAAACAACTAGGACACGATCAATAATAAGCTTCTTCATTACTAAAACTATCCATTCAGTCGGTGTTTCTTTCAAGAATGATAGGCGTCAAGACACATGGTCATGAGATATTATGCAAATCAGATTTCAGTGAAATTATACGTGTCACTGCAGCTATAATACATACAAACGCAACCCAATGTTTAATAGCGACTTTCCTAACATCGAAACAACCCTGTTTGCAAATATCGGGTCTGGTGATTTTATATAATGTTGCAGTCAAAACTAAATGTATTTGAATATTTCTAAAGCTGTGATTACCATTTGTAAAATAATCATTTCTAAAATAGATATAGAAAGATGTGGTATGAGTGGCAATAAGACAACTCTCTCTCCAAGTCATAATGTGTAAAAGTAAACCATTATAGGTCAACATGTCTGGAAAGTAACTAAACTGTACGCAATGCACTGCATATAAGAAACTCTTAAAACATTATATCCGACTTGTTTTATGTTTTTATGTGCCTGTTTTAAGTCAGGAGCCTGTAATTCAGTGGTTGTCTTTGTTACTGTGCTACATATTTTTTTCGTTCATTTTGGTTTTTTTTTGTACATAAGTCCCAAGTCAGGAGCTTGTAATTATGTGATAGTCTTTGTTGCTGTGCTTCATATTTGTTTTTTATTTTTGTTTATTTTTGTTCATGCATTAGGCCGTTTGTTTTTTACATTTTTCAAATCGGGGCCTTTTATAACTGACTATGCAGTATGGGCTTTGTTCATTGTTGATGGCCGTACGGTGATCTAAAATTGTTAATTTTTGTGTTACATGTATGTGGTCTCTTGTGAAGAGTTGTCTCATTGGCAATCTCACCACATTTTTTTTTATAGTTGTACATGAGATAAGGTTTAGATCAACATTTCCGTATCAGGTTAATATTTTTACTAGTGATTATGATTTACTAATAACAATCGTTTTATTTATTTGTATCACTTTAATGTTTGTTAAAACAATTTACTGTGGATTCATTTATATCGTGGGAACCAAGTTTTTTAGTTTGAGGAGAACTTGCATATTCATGGATATTTAATTTCGTGGTTTTAGTAAAGTCTAAATATATTCCTTTAGAACATTTGCAATTCGTTGAACATTTAGATTCGTGGTTCCCGTGTTCCCACGAAATCCACGAAAATTGGTATCCAACGAATATTATTGAATCCAAAGTATAAAGACTACTTTGAATAGGTATATTGCATACTGTTTTCATAGCAATCCGTGTGGATGGCCGTTATATAGTATAAACATAAGTTTTATGAGATTTAAGATATATACGATTGATGAGTTTGACTGTCCCTTTGGTATCTTTCGCCCCTCTTTTTGAAGAATGATATCTGTTTATACATGTTATAGAAATTCTTTAGAAATTTCCAGAGAACAAAACATCGTTGTTATTGTTTTTTTTTGTTTTTTTTTGTTTTTTGTTTTTGTTTTTTATTTGTAGAATCTTAGTTAAATTACCTTATGATGCTTGTTTGCGATTAAACACTTTCAATTTATCATCAAGATAATTTAGTATTAATCCTTACTTAGGACAGAAACATACATGTCATACATGTACAATTGAGAATGAAAATGGGGAATATGTCAAAGAGACAACAAGCTGACCAAAGAGCAGAAAACAACCGAAGACTACCAATTGTTCTTCAACACAACGAGAAAATCCCGCACCTTGAGACGTGCTTCAGCTGTTTAAATTTAAATAAATTACAAACACGAAACAGTTCGGTTTCTTATCTCATATTCCATAATGCAGTTTTAAAAGATAACTGTTAGTTGTGTTTACTAACTTATTATAAATTGAGCATATTATCAATGCTCTATTTTGGAAGCTTACTTTAAAAAGAAATGTTTTAATTATAATTGCGTTCATGAAACATAAAAGTACAAGTCTTTTGAAAGGTATATAAGACGTCGATTTCTCGTTTTAAATCAACTAAAAAATAGTCATCAAGGAAGTGAAGTTTCTCAAATCAAAAATGGTCTGCATATTGTATCGGTTTATTTTTCTCGTTTTTAATATATCTGATCTCCTTACAACATTTACACAAATGACCAATAGTACACCTGTCATGCATGATAAGATACAAAGTTTGTTTAACTGTTTTATCTATTAAGGCATATATTCAGCAAAGTTCTTAACCATATCTTTATTGAAACTCAATAACCTATAGGCTTTAATTTTAAAGTATATACAGTTTAAGCTTATACGACGTATCGCTCATTAAATACGACATGCTGCTTGCATAATCTATGTTTTTTGAAAAAAAATACTATTTGGTTTAGATAATACTGTATGGTTACATATTCGATTAAAGATATTACATGTATCTGCATTACACATCAACGATATTATCTGAATATTCTCTATAATCATATATATTTTAATCACTTAAGCCTACTGTTAAGTCTTACCTGCTTATAAACTAGATTAGGAGTCGTCCGCTTGAGGCTCAACTAAAGGTTCTCATGTCATGATTGATAAGATTAAAGAAAAAAAAAAGAATGAAATAAATTGTCAATATCGATTAAGATTTACATTATGATGTCAGCAATTATGATTTTTAGATCTTAATGCATATCTCCAGTGGCAAGTTTTTCATGTTTGTGTCATCTTATTTATATTTTCATAAAAATGTATTTAAAATTAGACTTATGATAAAAAGTTTTAGTTTTAAGTCAACATCGTATGTCTCTAACTGGATACACCATGTGGATCTGGTTAACATAAAAATTAATAATGTACAGCTTATTTAAAGTTATAACTGTCTGTTAGCATAATCGTTCGAAGATCAGTATCAATGTTCTTTAATTTGCTTTTAACATTCATGTTTTTCTTTATATATTTTGAATTATCCTATATGCCTTAAACTTATAATATTACCTACTGTATAATATTACCTGCTTTATAAATTGAATTAAAGATCTTCCGCATGAGGCTCAATTTAAGAATGAATTAACTTACAAAGTATTGTAATATGTGTACATTTTTACAAAGCTGATATCTGTTTACATAATTCATCATTGTACATACTCTTAACAATATTCAAAGATGTATTTTGCGTGAAAAGAAGTATTTATTTCGACAGAAACAATGGGAAGTCACTGTGTAATGTTAAACTACACAAATCAATTCGTGTTTTTATCGAGCGTGATACATCATGTTAAACAAACGCATTCATAAAAAAAACTACGTAATAGTATATAATGTTTCGGTGATATCCTCTGTGTCACTGCAGCCATATAATGCACACTAAAATTGTTTGGAAAAATCTGAGTTGATGATTTCTCAAACTGAATATATATGACAGTCAGTAGAAAAACAATTTGAGGATTTCATAGCAGTTAATTAGCTGCCTACGATATTCCAAACTATATGAAATGAAAAAAAAAATCAAACAGTATTGAAGTTACTACCAGGTAATCATCTTGTGGCGCAGGATCTGCTTACCCTTACGTAGCACCTGAGATCACCCAAAGTTTTTGGTGGGGTTCGTGTTGCTTAGTCTTTTGTTTTCTATCTTGTGTCTTGTGAACTATTATTTATATGTATATCTTTTTCTTTTTTAGCAATGGCGTTGTCAGATATTTTCAATATATGAGTTTGACTGTCCCTCTAATATCTTTCTACCCTCTTTTGTAAGTTCTTTAACAATTATATTTGACTTGTATTCGAAATAAGATTGTTATCATAATTTACGTTTCAGAGTATTATATGTTTGGTTCCTCAAAACTATCGTCAAATGCTACAGAAAATGGGTACATTTCGTACCGTTCTTCAATAATTTTAGCAATTATTTAGTATATTGATCAGCGTCGTTCAATGTTACTTTTCAGACAAATGTCTTCCAGGAATTGTCTTTTGAATTATGTTGCTGGTACTATTTTTTAATTTAGAATGAAAAAAATAACCATTCTAATCAGTCAACAATATATAGCTTATTGGATATGCTTTATATAATAAAGAACTTTTCTATTTGCAAGCACAGTTTTTTTGTTGTAGTTCTTCTTACATATTCTTAACATTTTCCCCAGAATTAGTCCATCTGTAAGGTATTTCCTTTATTTAATTGATAAACCGTGTTGTGTTATAACTGTTTTTACTGTTTATTTATAGATCATACAATGTTTACCATATAGATAAAACATAACAATCTATGTATTGAACTCATGTCTATGAAATAGTTTGATAGATACATCTGAATTTGCATAGCTTCAGTAAAGATCACGCTTTTAGAAAACTAGCTTTCTATAACCAGGAACAATCTTGGATTGTTTCTATTGTTTTTATGTTAGTTGTTAATCCCCGTACCGATTGTTTTAGTTAAGCCTATTGCAACTCATGTGTATAGTTTATTGTAAGCTTGTGCTAACACACCACTGTTCCAGGTTAGGGGGAGGTTTAGCACGGACATATATGTTCAACACCAAACTAGTGGATGTATGCCCCCACAAAGACATCCTGTAAGTCGCTCATGTAAGAACAGATTTGGTGATAAATCTAATTCGGTAGATCATATTTGTAAAACGAGGAAGGAAAAATGATTACTATATATCATTTGTGATCTGTGAAAGACATATTCCACATCGGTCAAACTTATTGTGAGTAATATTTAATCAAGGAATCTAAATAGTCAAGACAATATTTAGAACATCGTATTAACTTGGAGATATATATGCTGTATATGCATGCGCTGATGGAATATTGCCACTTATTTGATGTGCTTGTGCTTTTGATTTTGCCATTTGAATACGGACTTTCGTTTTGAATTTTGCATTTACCCCCAAAAAGAAGAATTTGTGATTTCACATGTCAAACTTATTATTTTTATCTGAAATATCTATATTTTTATAAATTGATCCTTCTGTTACCTGCTCTTTGTTTGAGTAATGTTGACAGCTTCAAATGTATGTTATCTAACAAGTATTTAGCCAAATTTCCGGAGTTTTTTTTGTGAATTTGTTAGGTCTATTTTCTTCTGAAAGAAAACAATGGCCCGAATGATCGACCAAAGTTGTTATACAATGTTGTACAAATGTATCAGTGACACATGAACGTCCTTGAATATGATCATTGCATCATCTGAGTAAATGATAATTTAATTAGTATTACAGATAAAAAGTATTTGTAAATTTTAAATAAAATAATGGGTTTGTTGAAAACAAAGGTTCGAAATTACTTACTATAAATGGCATTGTGACACAGAGGCAAGCACATGGTTCGTCAATTATTCCGTTCTGATAAATATTACCTGTCGTGTACCGTATCAAATTTAAAAATGAACATGAACATATGATATTGCTATTTTTACCCTTTAACACGAAACTATGCAACGCAATATATTGATTAAATATCACTATGAAAGTTTGACATACAATGTCCGCCAGATAAAAGTAAAAAGTGTAATTTGCGATACAAATTGTTTATCTAGATTTTGTTTCGTCTTCAAATTAGAAATTAAATATACCCCTGTATGATTCTTTAACAATTATAGGCATCTCAATATTACTGATACTAATATCTTAATGTTTGTGTTAATAAACAACAGGCGTTGTCATACTTCATAGAAGTGCTATAAGTAAAAAAGAATGAAAAGAAGCTAGCATTCCCCATGTGGACTTAACTCCAAGTTTTGCTTTAAGAATTTTATCTCAATTTTTACTTACAGTGCCTTTATTTAACTTTTCTCTTCTATCGAATCTAAAAAAAGAATGTAACTGATAGAGTTAAATCGGCTTCATACCTTAATCTCCATCTCTCAATTAACCACGAAGGTCAGTTGAAAACATAATATTGACGTTAAAGATGTAGAAAGCTCCCAATCTTTTAACTTTCTGTTGTAAAAAGTGCAAGCATGGACTACATTTGTGGTTTACTTCTCCTAATTGAGAACAAATTTTGTCTTTTATATATTCATTGCTTTGATATAAGATTCCTAATTACAAGGAATTGTCAGAAACAAAAGCGAACAATTGTCGAAGTCATTCGTCCGGAGGTTTACTGACACCATTAGGAGTTGGTTGACCATTATGGAATATATGTGTTACAAATTACCACGTAACATCAATTTAACGAGTGTGGCATCATCAAATGAGAGGTATCATCTAATGTGTAAATACCATTGCAAACATAACGGGTGTAACTAGTGGAGCATGGTCTGTTTAACCTTCAGTGGCAACTAAAATTATCTCTATCTTTTGAAGATTTGTTCTGATATGTGTTTTATTTTTCTACCTAGTCTTTGTCGTTTTGTCGTTTTTTTGTTTGTTTTTGTTGTATTTTGCAATGATGTGTAGCCTTTGTGTCGAATAAGGAGTTCTGAATATCCACGTTTTATGTTTGGCTTCTTTGTTTTCATCTACATTACGCATTGATATTGGTGTGTTACTACTGAAAAATTTGAACTTGATAATAGGAAAAATTGATTTACTGTCAATCTTTAAAGAAGAAAAAAAAACTATCAAATAACGCAAAATGTAACATACCGCCAATTGGTCTCTTATATTGCCATCAGCATTTCATCAAATGTATAACACGTGTGGCAAAAAAAAAAGCAAACTAGACAAGATATCAATATTTGTTTGGATTCATTGATATATTTAATAAATATTATTCATGTTCGAATCTATTCGTTGTTGTACATGTTTGTAAGGAAACATACATTAAACAGACAACAAGTATCGTTGTTATTATTTTTCTTAATTTTTGTTTTAAAGGCATTTATTTTAAGTAGCTTACACAAGAGTATTTTATTAACAAATATAATGTTAAAGATGATACCTACTACGCAGATAATACTTGTGAATATCTTATCGGAAGAAAGTAAAACTTGTAAAAATATGTCTGTATCATTTGACAAAATAATTAGAATATTGTAAACTTTATTAATATTTCCTTCCCATTCAATAGTATTCTTATTGACTGGGGATCAAGTAATGGTTATCACTTTTCAAGATATCACGGTGTTTCCTTGTACCGAAAAAATAAATTTGATAGAAACATAATGAACACATAAATCAAACATTGTTAATAACACATATGACAGATAACATTTTAGGAACCTAACGCTTTTCAAATAATGTCATGATCCAACAATGAAGATAAAACCTCGCCCATAACATGGATTATGATATATTACAGGCTAATTGTCAGAGATATATAAATTTAAATATTATCTTTCAAAAAGCTATTTATAAAGTTACAGATCATCTCGCTTATTTGAATCAGACATATAAATATCGTGAACGAATATTCCTTAACCTATTCATTTAATTAAATCCAAAAAAAGGGAGAAAAAATCCCTATGATGCTGAATGTTTAAGCCATGTCACCCATCTGTGAAAGGCAGTATTTCGCAACAAGCATCATTTTGAACTTTACACAACAGCAATTTCAAAAAAAATATCTAATGTCATCACACACCAACTATGGCTTTAGAAGGGTTTTATTTCCCGATATAGTTTCCAGTCTTTTAAAAAAATGTGCATAGCCATTATGCAACAAAAGACACACATGCAAGAAATATGACTATCATGAATTGTTTCAAAATTATATATCATTAATCATGTTGTTCTTCTGAATAATCTATTGAAAATTATTTGGAGACAAATAATTTATGTTTTATCAACAAATTGAGAACCTTAAAACATTATGGAAAACATGCAGTATTAAAAAGTCTCGGAATGGCAAGAACGTCATCGTTGGTGGGATTCGTGTTGCTATCGTTTTCTGTTGGACTTTTTTTGAGCCATGGCGTTGTCAGTTTGTTTTCCAATTATGGGTTGGAGTGTCTTCTGATATTTTCCACCTCTCTTTTGTGTAGAGATTCAACCCTTCAGTGACAAAAGGAATGAAAATAACTATTTACTTAACAAGATGACATGAGATTCTACATGTTTTTTCATATATGTTCGTATATATACTTCAAATGATATAGAGGTCTTTGAACATGTACATGTAGTATTGGTCTTTAACGTAAATAATGTCAGACAGTAATGGTATTTACGGAAATGTGCAATTTCAATACTACATTAAGGCATGTCAAGCTAAAACTTGTCAAATTATTGAATATTAGAATGTTGACTATGTGTTTTAATCAAAATGTATGGAACCTTTTTTCATTGTGGCAAACCTGTTTTCCGTTACATATCGTAATAGGTTCAAATGCAATTTAGATATATGAGCTTTTAAAATGAAAAAAAAAAAAAGACAATTAACGCATTGTCTAGAGAAAACAGACATTGTTATGATCATTTTAATCGCATTAAACATGATAAAATGAAATATTTTCAAAATTTCTGTTCAAAGTAAAACAACGTAACGAACAAGAATGTGTTATGTCAAACAGTGTTATTTGTAATTATGTTATTACAGTTACATAACAACAAACATAAAAGCATTACAGTTTGTCAATATAAAGTATTTACAAAGTTAACTACAACCATAGACATGATAGAATCATTTTAAAGCACAAATATCGAAACTCATATATTAATACAATTTCAACATGTAGGATGCGTATGTAGGGATATTCAGTTATTCGTATTGAGATAATACAATATGTTACTACGTTTAAGTATGTGTCAACAAAAAAATCATATAAGTATGTGACAATTTTCCTATGGATGTTCTCCATCGGATAACTTTGGATAATACTAGATGCTAAATTCACAAATTACATTTGCTAAATTAAGCCTAAAATTGTTAGATCAGTAATGTTTGGTATTCGGTAGCAAATGATTGATGTTTACTCAGTGGAATTGAACTCATGCTTCTGTATAATAAACCAAAAAAAAGTCGGTGCCATTGTGTTTATCTGAAATCTTTTCTTTAACTGGTACAATTGAGGAGATGCATCTTGGTGGCTAATTAGACTATAAATGTATTACATGAGTAAAAAGGATACGGTATGTAAATCCACAATACGCTTTACCACCAACGACCAAATGACGCAGACACAAGCAAAGGTAGGTCACCATGATAAGCAAATCGTATACCACAGACAAGCTATGAAAGGCCCGAACACGATAAATTGATTGATTGTTTTGTGTTTAACATCACTTTCAGCACTATTGTTCTATTTCTTGGTAGTCAGTTTTCTATTGGTAAAAAGCAACCAACCTTTGGTAGGAAAGCTGACGATCCAAGTCAATTAATTTTGAGATCGAACGGACCTGATACGTGCAAAATTCGAACTCCCAACCACAGTGTGATACAATAGTTCGACTATGTAGACCACTCGGCCACCGAGTCCCCACCTAGACTAGAAAATGTAAAAAAATTCAAACTACAAAGCCGACTGCAAGATCGATGCTCCTAACCTAGGACAGAAAAAAACATTGGCGGGGCCCTATATGTTTGTTGGGATGAACAAACATGGGACAGAACATAGAAACTCAAAAGACAGATGGCATACCCAAGTTATTATTTAATATAGATTGAAATATTTTAATTGATTTTCAAATTAGATTTGAAAAAAATCTATTTAAAACTTAACATTTAGACTACGTCATCGCACGAAATACACGAAAGAGAGGTAACTCTACACTTTAAAAAAAAACCACAAGCATAATCAAAGTTCTGACGCACTGTTTACTCGAATAAACTTAAGATCTAATGGTTGGCTAATAACTGTTATATATTTCCATCTCCCTGTAGTTTACCAGAATAAAATTGATGTTTATTTTCATTAGCATGAACTTACAGTAGCTTTTCCAAGTTGAGTTTCAAACAAATCAGTGGCTTTTGACACGATAACATACAACATCTAAAATTTACCATTAATTAAATTTGCTAGGTATTATGGACTCTAAGGGAAAACTAGAAATGGATTTTTTTTACTGTTGGAGACTGGGAAATGCATTTAATGAATGTTCATATTTTCATTAGACGTATGTATAAATCAGACCACCCTTTTCCCAAACCAGACTGGAGGTGTTTAAGTGACTATAGTTCTGTATTCATGTGACGTAATGATTGTGTGAACATAATGTGTTGTTGTCGGTTTCCTTAACATGTCACAGCGTAGAGCTTTCTTATTTTCAGCATAGTCGTTTTTGTTTTGATTTCTTTTAAAATAGTTCTAATTTCAAAACCAAGACCACAATTGTTTTCTTAATTATATTATAGTATCATATTGAATTCGTGTATACTCAATGTTTTTTATAGTAATTGAGCAATCTTACACAAAAGGATTAACAGACCCTAGACATCTGTTAACTTTTTGAGATATTGACATTCAAAATCTATTAAAAACAGTGTTTAGGCTGTTTACATTTATAACTTGGAATACATGATTGATACAGTTAGGGGAGTGTAAGCTGTGGCAAACACTAGACTGCGCAAGGAAAAGAATATATGTTTTCTTAAGAGCCAATCTGCCAGAAGACCATGCAAAACCGTCCGAATGTCACTTTTTCCAAATGAGTTCATATTTGGCATATTGGTGCACCTTAGTAATGTAAATAACCACACACATTTTTTTGGGAAAATATTGAACCGATCTGGATATTTTTTGAGCGCCATGTTTTAACAGATGAAATTGCTCGAAAACAGCAAAAATAAGCCTTTTTTGGCATATTTCGCTGGTTTAAATAAAAAAATATGGTAACATTTATAATTTTTTGATAGTTGTTCCTAGTAATACATCACTTTAAGTGTAAGAATGCATAGAATTAACAATGCTGTCTATTATGTGTATGTATAATCTAACTGTTTCAATATGTCTTATTTAGCTACATGTCCAAAATGGCTGATTTTGGTCATCTTTCAGAGCCAAAATACTCCAAGACCCGTTTATTATTGTAAAACAACATATCTACTTGCAAAGTATAACTATATATACCCAATCAAAAAAAATATCAAGCTCGGCAAATAATGTTGGTGTCTGGTATATGCCACAACAAAATGGGGTAACCTGCATATTCAAATTTTCTCAATTTTGCCGTCTAATTTGTAACTACTGACATATGATAGGATCTGGACTTATAAATAAGTATAACAACAAATGGAAAAGAATAATTAATGTTTCATTTAATACATTAAGAAAATAATCATACATAAATACAAATTATTCATTATAAATCTAGAGGATCCCAGGAGCCGAAATAGATCGTATTGACAAATTGTGCACCTAAAACGATAAAAAACACATATTTCAAACGCAATCAATTTAAATTAGAAGTTAAACAATTCAGAATAAGTTCAGACTGTAAAAAAAAAGTTTCTTCTGACCACTTTTGCAATTTATTCTTATAATATATTGATATAGTTGTCGGATAGTAGCAGAAAACTGTGAAAATTTGTAAATTTACACATTTCAGGGACAATAGCTCATAGATGTTATGTCCAATTTTTCAGAAAAATGTTGGGTATTTAGATCTTGTCATGTTGATAGTTTTTATCAATATATATATATATATATATATATATATTGAAAAGTGTTTAAATTTTGTATACATATGTATATGTATGACACTTCTTCTAAAGTTATTAAGATGATGGTTTAAAAGTGAAAACTGTAAACAGATGATTTTAACAGACACTTGTTGATGGAAATTTTTTTATGCCCCTTCGAGCCTAGTATGCTAACAAGGCAAGATTTGCCAGGTACCTATATCTATGTTGCTGCAATGTGGTCAATGCAAACATGAAAATCATAAATGCTTCTAAAAAAAAATCCCATAACTAGACGAAAAACAAATTACTTAGTCTATATATACCAGTGCAAAATTTATAAAGAATTTTAAATGAAATTGGATAGCTGTTAAGATTACTGTACCTATAATGCTCTACATCACATCCTCGGAGATAACAGAATTAAAATAAGTCATATGAATCTTCAAATTTCAATAAAGTTGAATGTGTTTTTTTATACTTGAACGGCTATAGGTTTTACTATAAAACAAGTGTACATTAATTTTCTTCTAAAAGAAAAACCATAACATTAAAATCTCCATAAATGATGAACTGTTATTTTTTGAGACATCATCCCATGGAAGATTTAACTGATGTTTTAAAGTCGGAAAGTTTCTGTTGCTTGTTTGGTTGGTTGAGATTGTTTCTGTTAGAAACATTATCAGTCTCCCAATCTGATGTTGACTGCTGTGAAAGTTCAGTTGTTGTTGACACTGACAGAAAGGTTAGATGCGAGTCTAGATCTGAAAACCACAAAACATACATACATAAATCAGGCTGTTAGTTTTCATATTTTTTCATTTTCTTATTTTGGGGCCTTTTATGGCTGAATATATATGCAGTATAGGTCTTGCTCATTGTTGAAGGCCATATGGCGTATGAAGACCTATAGCTTTACTTCTATGTCATTTGTTCTCATTGGCAATCATACCACATTTTTTTTTAATTTCATATATACCACTGACAGGAAATAAAATTGACAACTTTTACTGTAAGTGGATGCAATTACAAAATTCTCCCAACTAAAGCCAAATCATTTTTGCAGAATAGTTATTATCCACTCCTTTTAAGCATGTCCACATAGCCCTTAACATCCTTACAATAATAAAAATTGCGTCCATTTCGTTTGGCATGTCAAATTACCTCTCAATATAATTTTACATTGAAAACAGACAATGGTGATAATTTGACCGCTTTTAGTGACAATCTTTGAAATGGTGGCCATCTTTATATCTGTTCTCTGTGTCAAAGTACAGCTAAATATCAATATTCTTTAAAATCAAACTCAACAAAATTGAAAATTTTACCCTTTATTTGCTGTGTCCATCTTTAAAAAAAAATTTCATTGTTTTGTTGGCATGTCAAAAGTGCTATAATTCCTTAATGTCAATTTTCATATAAGGCCATCTTGAAAATGTTTGCCATTTTGGAAGAAAAAACAACCTTACTTTGTTTAGCAAGTCAAGCTACCACGACTATCCCTAATTAACAATTTTCATTAAATTAACCAGTGTTGAAATTTGTGCCATCCTTGGTGGCCATTTTGAAAATGTTTGACATCAGATAATCATCCATATATTGTGCTTTGTTTTCACTTAAGTTTCATTTAAAAAGATAACACCAGTTATCTCAGAAAAGGACAAATTTTGTGGAAGATGAAGAAAAAATGCAAGTATGGACAGAACATTCAAGCTACACAATGTATAACAGCTCTAAATTTGTAATGGGATTAAATATTTGACAAAGAATAGGTTTCTAACACAGAATATATATGGTATAAAGATAAAGTTTAATAGATTCAGCATATCAGAGAACCCCAAGATCAAATTAAGATTTAAAATTTAGTTTAATTTTGGACCCTTTGGACCTCAAAGTAAACCAATTTCAAAATAGGGCCCAAAAACTAAATACAGGTTAGATTCAGGCTGAATCAGCATCTTTAAAATTATTGTTGAAATCAAACACAGTTAAATTATGGACCCCATTTGAACCAACTTGAAAACTGGGACCAAAATCATAAATCTAAGTACATATTTATATTCAGGATATTTGATTATTTCTATTTATCATTCAAAGAACCCTAATTCATTGTAATTAGAGTTCAAGTTTTGTTAAAATTAAACTAAGTTAAAATTTGGACCCTTTGGACTTTAAAATGTGGACAAATTTGAAAACCGGACCAAAATTAAAAATCTAAATATAAAACATTTGCATTTTGTATATCAAAAGAACCTCAAGAATTCAAGTTGTGTAGAAATAAGAAAAAAAAAATTTGGTCCATTTTGAAATCAATGTGAACCAATTTAAAATGGGGCCCAATTGCAACATCATAAATTATTTAAATACATTGTTAGATTTAGCATATTAAGAACCCAAATAATGTATTTATTTTAATTTGTTCTTGTCCTAAACATGCATGAACTATTTGCCATTGGACATTAGCATTACCAACAACCAATCAATTAATCGAACAGGTGAAATATCTTCAAAAGTACCAATAAAAATCTCCCCCTTTTATATTTGAAAAAGTAAAATCACAAAAATACTGAACTAAGAGGAAAATTCAAAAAGGAAAGTCCCCAATCAAATGGCAAAATCAAAAGTTCAAACACATCAAACGAATGGATAACAACTGTCATATTCCTGACTTGGTACAGGCATTTTCTTATGTAGAAAATGGTGGATTGAACCTGGTTTTATAGCTAGATAATAAACCTCTCACTTGTATGACAGTCGCATCAAATTCCATTATATTGACAACGATGCAAGAACAAAACAAACAGACACAATAGGTAAAATTGTCAAAAATAGGGGTACAGCAGTCAACATTGTGTTATCATCTTAATCACTATAAAAGCAAACAAATGTAACGAAGAAGCACAAAAAGGCATACATCAAATTTAACATCCTCATTTTGCTTATATTATACGATTTTATATATCTATGTAAAATCCACCCATAAAGGATGGAAGGTTTTAAGTACTGGCGTAAAATCGCGCGTTTGAAATTCGCACAGGTAGACATAAAATAATTTTGTCGTTCAAAGTATGACGGGATACAAAATACAGAGTCACGTAAAATGGATATCACAAAAAACAGACTTAACAGTAAAAGTAATACGTATTAATAAATAAAATAATTGAAATGGAATGTATGAACAGTTCATTAGTCATTGTTAGTTATTGAATGGAAACTATAGGAGCCGCCCACTATAGTACTACAAATTAAAATTAGCAAAGTAATTTTTCAATGGGAAAACCAAGTTAACAAAGACCTGTTTAATAAAACTGATCTACAAATGTATAACATGTAATTGTATAATTATGTTATTATATAAGTGATTACATATACTTTGTATGATTACCATGTTATACAAACAGTTAAATTATTATATAATTTAATAATAACTTACCAATATCTTCTTCTATACATGTATTTAGTTTGACCTGGCTATTGTCACTTTTACAAAAAATCATCTTAATTGAGCATTGCTTGCATATATATAGCCCTAAAAATAAAAAGTGTTAAACTATTAAATAATTCTTCAATTTTGTTTTACATGAAATAAAATATATCAGACAGGAAATGTAGGGTAGTGTAGCATCACTGTGCATGTAGTTTAAATGTAAGTTTTTTCTTTTAAAAAGGCCTCTATAAGTAATCTACATACATGTACATGTACATGTAGGGTCCTAAAATTAAACTTTACAAAAGTTTGCAATGCTTTTGATTTTTTTAGTCTCCATGGCCTATTAGTTCATTAAAAAAATATTATTCTCTGGATAAAGTTGTCTAGTGTTACATGTACAGTTTGTTGTATGTAAAACATGTATTTGTAGGAGGCTTTTCCACGAGATAAAAGTTTTTTTAGTAGACAAAGACCTGAACAACTTCCAGTAAGAACTGAAAATATAACTTAGGGGAAGAGAATAAAAACCTGACCTGCTAAACGTTGAATATGTTGAAATAGATTTTGATTATTATCATGATTCTGGTCTATAAATTGATTTTTTAAAGCAGAAAATAAATATATATTGTACCCTGGTTAATAGCTTGAAAATTAAAATTCTGTCCTAAGCTGACAAGGACATAAATATTTTGACCATTCTAACCCCCCCCCCTTGCTTTTTTAATCAAATGGTCCCAAGACAGAACAATGTATATACAGATATAAATTATTTGCTTGCACTTTGCCATAGGAAATAAATAAGATGTCTTAGAAACAGGTCAGGTGTAAAAGAATATTCACATGCCCCTTCAACACCCACCCCCCCCCCCCCCTTTTTAATCTAGCTAATGTATCAATTGTTGGTTCCCTAATTTCAGATTGACTATATGGAACAAATGAAAATTGATTGTAAGATTTGTACCTGTTCCTACTGGAATAACTCGTCCTGTATACAGCCTGCTTTGAAAGGGTGAAGATCCTTGGTCAGCTTTGGCTTTGCTTGAAGAGGGTTGGACGAGATGTTGACATCTTGCTTGACTATCATGTCAATGAATTCCATAAAAGTCCCTGTACTTCAAGCATATTCAAATACAAGATGATGTAACAACCATGGGAAAATAAACCACTCCTTGTCTTATATAAAATAAGGAGTCCTGTTGGAAATTCTACACCATAGTTTTCAGTATTATTCAGACTTCCTTAATGTAGATGAATGGTAGTCTGTATCTGTATGAATATGTTTGGTTACCAATGCTGGTTTCAATACCACGGTAGAGAGAGTGTCGTTGATTTATTGATGGTGCGCCAGAGCAGTTTTGACACTCTCAATCTCAATTTTGGTGCGAGCAAGGTGGTTCCACTCACTCACCTTTTTTTTACGAAGAATGATTTAGAATACTTTTGTTTTGCTCGTTGAAATCTAAAAACACTTTTTGCTGTTCATGGAATTATTTTTCCAATCAATATTTATCATGTTTATTCACTAAATTATTGTCATGATTGTCAAATTTCTTGGCAGTACATTTTAATTATTTTTTTTGGAAATGCTATTTTGGTCTTTAGTGCATTCAGATATCTTAATTAGTTTGTAATATGTAGATGTATAAGGCTGGGATAGCCCACATGCTCATCCTAGAATTTTAAAGTCACAAACTTCACTGTAAACATTTGTCTGCCAAACCATCAATGGGAGCTGACATATTTGAGATCTTACCCAAGGGAGATAAGTCAATGGAAGAGCATAAAAGATGGACTCCCTGGTTTCAGACAATTTATTGATTTTTGGACTTGCAGTACAAATACGTCTTATTTCATTTTTCAGGCAAATTGATTTTACTTGTTCGAATGATTTTATGAGCCATTTTAGTACCAATTGTGTTTAGAATTTAATTAAAATCAAAATCAAAATGTGTCAATTTGGGACTAAAATCACCATTCTTCCAAGGCATAAATTAACATATAATAGTCATTTGCCAAGCTTAATATTTTGTTTTGATATAAAACATACCCCATAGTTAAAACCGATATAAGTTGCAAACATATCCGGAATGGGTCTTGCAAGATAGAAGCGAATGAAAACCACGTAAAGTCATGTATGAAAAACCCCGCCTTTGTGTCCCTGCTCCTGGCAATGTGCCAAATCGTTTAAATTTTCATTTGTATTGATCATAACATAGTAAAATGGATGAGTTTCAGCTGACATTACTCTAAAAACTCAACTTCCCCATTTAATATGCTTCTGGGTCATTCTTAAAAGGCATAAACAAGTTGGATTTTTCCTTGGTTTCATTATGAATTTACAGAATTATGCAAATGAGGCTGTTGCTTAAAATAGATACGATTCTGGGAAAAATTAAGTGGTCAAATTCTTTTATTTTATGTCAAGGATTAAGATGATGTATAAAAATTTGTCAAGTTGTGATTGTCGATTTGGACGATTTTCTGATTATTGCATGGTTTTCTGGCGGATTGGCTCTTAAATAATCTACAGTTTTATTTTGTTATACATGAGTATAATACCGACTTAACTGTAAAATTTGAATGTCTTGTTTTGGGGTAAGAGTGGGGACTAATTTCATTTTGAGCTTGTTACATTTAGGAGGAAATCAATTATCACTATCAAAACGAGGAGGAAGATACCATTGCGACAATCAAAACTCATAAGACGAACAGAAATTAATAAATCCATTACACAATTTGAGCATTTATTCAAAAACGACTGTTTTGAATAATTTTATTAGATTTGTTTACGTCCGTCGATGCATTTATAAAATATTTAACATTGAAAATTTTGTATCAAAATAACTTCAATCTAGCAAAGTTTATCGCCGAATATTATACAGAAACATGTTGATTGATTTTTTTTTAATTACGATAATCACAAAAATTATATGGACACTCGGATTTTGACGCTATAAGTGGAAATAATAGAATCATGATAACAGGGTAAGTTTGTCATACCTCTTTCCTTACATCTTAAATTCGACTTTTTTTTGCAGTAATGCTAAGACATAATGTTAACCCCAATGCGAAAACCACGACTAATGACATGTATAATTACAAATATACCATAGCATTACTTCTTACTTCAACATACGAAAAATTAATGTGTTGGAGTTAATCATTATTACGAGCGCTGAACCCCTTCCTATCCTGGGACGTTGTGAAACAGCACACAATAAGGACAGACTGAAGAAAAAAAAAACGATTAAAATTTGCATGATTCATCAGAACGACAGAAAAACAAAACAAAAACTACTAATTCAAACAAAAAAAGACACAAAGTACCAATTCAAGCAAATTATAACTAATGAGTAAATCATGTGTTTCCAGACAGTTGTTTGGGAATACTATTACAAATTTAGAGAATCGAGGAAATATTTTGACGGATGCTTGGCTAGTGTGGGCAGAACGAGATTTTTTCCAGAAGCATGGGTTGTTATCCAGTCTTGACATTCACTGAAACTGTAACATACCGTAATAGAATGATAAATGTTACGAATCGAATAAGAATGTAAAAGGATTTTTGTTATTGCCATTTACAACAGATTCAATATTAATAGATTGGTAGTTCAAGGTATGCAAGAGTTTATTAAATTCCATTTTTAGAGTAAATTAATATTTCCTGCTTTTCTGTTTGAAAAGATGCAGAGTTGTCTTTCTTATCATATTTACCACGATTAAATAGTGCGTGTGTCATTTGATTGTTCTTCAAGTAAATTTGTAAATAGAAAGAAATTTTTCAATCGATATTGTATAACAACTATGGATATGGCGTTAATCTAAATCTTAAAATCAAAATGTCGATGAATATTTACTGTTTATATATATCTGATATACATTTTTAATTAAAAAGCAACCCTAATTTAGTAGTTTGAATCATTTAGCCATAAGACGTATATTATCAACAAAGCTTAAATCTGGTTGTTATTTTCTGATTCGTACAGTTCACTAACAAGGCTTTTCAGATGTCTTGATCAAATTACACTTGGTATAACATATCTTTGTGAAATCTTTAAACATTTTATTTTAAATTGGACATAAAAGTTGTGAATTTCCACACAGTTTGAGGTAAGACCTGGAGAATCTAACCTGTTAAAATTTAATATGCAAGGATTTTCGAAAAAAATGTATTGCCCGGTAGACCTTTGCAGAGACATTTATTTTGACATGGTCAAAAGAGATAGATAGAATCAGATAGCATATAACCAAAATTACTACATCACTGATTGAAAGCGATTTAAATTGATAAAACAATAGCTATCTTTTTTGTCATGAAGCTAATAATTTTTATTGATATTAATTTTAGATATTTAACAACCAAATGGATGTTTACACTTTAATGCATGACGCTCGTTTGTAGTTTATGATTTAATTTATATTCCCCTAATCAAACTAAGGAACTTGTTTTTGTCATTGTTGAAGGCTGTACTGTTGCCCATAATTGCTTACATCCACTTCATTTGCATGTTGGTTGATAGTTGTCTAATTGACAATTATACCACACCTCCTTATTTTCATATCAATGCGGTAGGTTATGTACGTTTATCACAGTGAAATGGTCTTTCCTAAAATTGAAACTCGCGTTTTCCAACATATATAGAATATATTGGAATGTTTATCATATATCTAAATCAAGCAATTTGCTCTAGACGCAAAGCAAGCAACAATCAATCCAACAATCCTAATCACATTTTAACGGAACTATAAAAACGGTTATACCAGAGGAGGTTTAGCTTGCCTTGCTATATATAAAACCAGGTTTACATTTGTCATTTCGGGGCCTTGTATAGCTGAATATGTGGTATGGGATTTGCACATCGTGGAAGGCCGTACGGTGACCTATAGTTGTTAATTTCTGTGTCATTTGGTCCTTTGATGAGAGCTGTCATATTTGGAATAATATCACATCTTCTTTTTTTATATTTATCACACAATTTTCTAAAAAACATGACTGTTTGGAATATAAATATAGGTATCTACTCGTTTCGTTTGTTGTTTTCATTTGATTGTGTCAGTTGTATGAGCTCGTTGTTTTTCTTACATTTGTTTGTAGCTTATGCAAAAGTGTGTCACTCATAAAAAAACAAACTTGATATAGTTTCCTATAACAACTAATGTCTATCAAATATTAATTTCAGTAGGTATAGTGTCCGGCTAGGATCGTGGTTTTTCGAGTGGATCGGTCCGTTTTTTTTTTTGAGTGTATATCGGGCTTTTTCGAGTGATAAAACATGCGATAAGATCAATTAACTGCTTTTTCGTAATTATAAAAGTTTTTTACATGACTACCCATCTAATTTTGAACACTATACATGTTTTGAGGAACAAAGAAGAACAATTTCCATGTATTTAACCCCAAAAAATCAATGTTTGTTATTGTCCGGGCTTTTTCGAGAGCAACTGTGAAACTGTCCGGGATTTTCGACAAATTGTCAGGGTTTTTACAAAACAAATTTAATAAGAAAAAAGGTATTCTTGACTTTAAAAGATAACCTTTTCTAGTTTATAATTGTAATTAAGTGAAGGGCAATATCATGTTTTCCAAAAAATCACCAAAAACATAGTAATGCAAATTTTCTGTTCGGAAAACGTTCTGCATCAACCTTCTAGTGTTAAATTAGAAATTACTGGATCTTTATAAACCAGCCTTGAGTGCAGGGGACTTTTAATCTTAAACTTCATTTCATGCTCCTTTTGTTTTGACAGTTAATAATTTTTTTTAAAGGAGAAACAAACCTACTGTACAGCAGTAAAGAATCAGAAAAATGCTATGTTATAAAAAGCATACTACTAAATAAGACCTGCCACCGCCCCACAAAAATAAATCCATCATTTAAAAAAAACCTCACACTATAACATCCGCCCCATTTTATTCCCATTGACAATAACATTTAAATTAAATTTCATATATAACTAATAATGAAATGAATCGTTCATCAGCTTAACACTATATGTATGTACGTCTCAACCCAAATCGTCTATCCTTACATTTTACATTAGATTGTTAACATCACGAATAAATACTGTACAAGTAATTTATAAGATGGGACAAACAACAATATATACAATGTGAACGATACTTGTACATAAAATGTAAGTGTTTTAAAAAAGAAGATGTGGTATGATTGCTAATGAGACAACTCTCCACAAGAAACCAAATAGGCCACCGTACGGCCTTCAACAATGAGCAAAGCCCATACCGCATAGTCAGCTATAAAAGACTGCGAAATGACAAATGTAAAACAATTCAATGGAGAAAATTAACGGCTTAATTTATGTACAAAGCAATGAACGAAAAACAATTATGCTACACATCAACAAACGACAACCACTGAATTACAAGCCTCTGACTTGGGACAGGCACGTACATACAGAATGTGACGGGTTTAAACATGTTAGCGGGATCCCAATCCTCCCCCTAACCTGGGACAGTGGTGTAACAGTAAAACATAAGAACGAACTATAAAAATCAGTTGAAAAAGGCATAACTAATCAGATGGATACAATTAGAAATACATCTAACATAAAAACACAGATTGGACGTGGCCGGGTACTTGTATATCCCCAAAAAACAAAAAGACATTAATCTGAATGGCATAAAAATAGACAAAGATAACCTCAATAAATTACTAGCAGACAAGCTTGAACATAGCCTAAGGAATGTAGAAGCGAATAATACAGCTTCTATTGACTCTAACCCTGTTAAATGCTTGAAATGTAAACGTAACTGCAAAACTAGGGCATTACAGTGTATAAATGGTAACTGGGTACATTACTCTTGTGAAAAACTATCACTCACATAAATTCAAACCTACTACATATTGACTGTTGTTGTAAAACATGTAGCAAGCAACCTATTGCTGTACCGTATGCTATGACGGCTGCTGAAGTTTTATTAAAAGAGGAGACGATAGATGATGAAAAATGTCTAGTGTGCAATGATGAAATGACTGATGACAAACAAGCTTGTCCAACATGCAACCACATTTCTCACAACAAGTGCTTCAACACAAATTCTGATCAATGTTACAGCTGCCATGCAATGGAAGAACAACGAACTCTTTGTGAGATTCAAACACCAGTAGAAAATAATAGAAAGATCGACGAAGTAACTGACCACCAAACGGATGTAAGTCATGTTGACACAACAACCATTATGGCAAGCAAAAACAACTTCTGCAGTGGCCTACAACAGACTATACAGACAGCAAGTGACCAAGTGAACAATACACCACAAACAGTCATATCAGAAAAAGAAAAGATGTCTACTACACCAATGGTAAACAACAAACTAAGCAACAAGAATTAAAACAACAAGAACTTAAACTGAAAAAACGAGAGGAACAACTACGTTTAAAAGAAGCTGTCGTAAATGATCAATCCAAAGACAAAACTAGACTGTACTACAGCTATATAAACTTGAAGCAAGAAATAATGAGCTTCAAAAAACAGTCAAGTCCCTATATCACAAGATCAACAATGAAGACAACACAACGAATAGAAACAATGAAACGCAGGAGAATAGTAGGTCAGACTCAATTTCAACAAGAAGCAACAACGATAGTCTAGCCAATGCTATAAAGGAAAAAGTCTCAGGATATATATTAAGAAAGGTAGACAAAAAAATAGAACATCTAATAAGACTAGAAGAAAATGTAAACAATACTCCTGCTGAAACATACAACTATGGATACTATGACTATCCCTCTATTCCAACTCATAGTCAACAAGACATTTACTACAGTAGTCAGCAGCAGAGTTACCATTACCCCTATTATCAACATGATAACTGGTCTTACAACCATCACTACTATCCTGATTGTAATGAATATCAAGAATATAGTAATAATAGCAACATCATAACAGTACAATTAGAACAAGACACAGGAAATATTGATAAAGAAAGGAACCAGTCACAACAGCAGAACGACGGAATCAACATGCACAAAACAACTCAGAACTTGCCACATGACCAGGGGTCGAAATCAGCACTGGTCCGGTGGTCCGAGATAGTAAAATTTGCGTCGGACCAGTAGATTTTGTCGGCTGGTGGTCCGACGAACCAGTAGAAATTTGTCGATAAAAATCACTGATTGCATCGCAATCTCGGGTTGGTTACAAAAAATTCTTCAAAATCAATTACACAATACTTGGGGTACTAAGTATTACAATTGAACAAGTTACTTCACAACAACACAAAATGTGGAAATTTTTTGAAAAGTTAAACCACCGGACAAAAAAAAAGGAAGATAGGAATTAAGTTTATGAAATGACAAAAGGAAACGTAAATATCATAAATCCTTGGAAAAAGTTCGCGAATGGTTAAATTATATAGTCGATCGCAATGAACTGAATTGTATAACATGTGAAAAATTTGCTGCGACAGACCTATAGATAAGAAATGTATTTTTGTAACGGGATCTTCAAATTTTAAGTTAGATTCTGTAGTTGCTCATGATCAATCAGAACAGCCCAAAACGAGAAGAAAACACTTGCTTGTCTAACATATGTAAAAGAAAGCATGAAAATAAAATTAAACATCTATCATTTATATTAGTGTTTGTCAAATTGATGTCATTTTTGTCAAATGGGTGTCATTTTTGTCAAATGGGTGTCATATTTGTCAAATGGATGTCATTTTTGCAGGACCAGTAAATTTAAAGCCTGATCAGTACATTTTCAGTCCACTGGTCCGGCTGGACAGTACACAAAAAGCTTAAATTCGCCCCCTGCACATGACCATAATATTCAAACAGCCCGTCATTCAGAAACTCCACAGTATGGCTTTACAGGATTGAACAAGAGCAATGCTCCACTTACCGAAGGACAACCTATTTATTACAGAGATCAAAGCAAAAATCAGAAAACAAATTCAGAACATTTTTTATACCAAAAAAGCCTCAGACAGCCGCCATTATGATGAAAAGTAGCAAAGATGAAAATACAGATGTAAATAGTAGACAGTGCCTGAATGTTTTATCTTTTAATTGTAAAAATGTAAATACTTGTGGACTATTATTTAATGATGTAAATAAAATTGCGGATATATGTTTGCTACAGAAAACATGGCTATTTAGCTGTCAAATGGATATGCTTAATGAATTGAACCAAGAATATATTGGAATTGGTAAAGCCGTTGACTCAAAAGATCCCATCCCACTAACGCATACGCAAAAGAATTGTACAATGACCTTTCTGAAATGTTTATGACTATATCCATTGATTAAAAAGACAACATCTTGATGGTTTAATGTTCATACTATAACCATAAAAATATGGGTTTTTTTCTCGAAATTTCAGGCAATATTATAAGAACCAATTAAGACAACAGTAATTTACCCATGTTCAAATCTCCTAAATCGATTAAGAAAGGACAAATAAAGGGAACAAACAAAACCCGGGGAAATCGCACGATCTCCAAAAGGAGTATAGATAAATTGTTCTGTGTTTATTCAAAAATGAAAAAAAAGTGTTGCAGATATTTTACTCACAACTCTTCCATTTAAAAGAATAATTATACATAAAAAAGACGGAGATGTCAGTCCTCTTATTTTTTAAAACGACCTTCCTTGAAAATACAGCAAAATGATAATACAAATATCAAGTGTTATCAAAATAACTGAAAACAACTTATCGTCACATGTAACGAACAAAATATGAGGAACAAGAGCAACAACTCTTGATAATTTGTAATTAATATTTTTTCATTTGAAGTTATAAGCATGTATGAAACTGATTTGTTTATTCAAAATCTATAATTAAACAACACTTTTTTAATGTGTGCTGCATATTTTTGTCAGGTATTTTGTTATCATTGAAATGAAAAAAAAATAAATAACAAAAATACTGAACTCCGAGGAAAATTCAAAACGGCATAAATCAAAAGCACAAACACATCAAACGATGGGACAACAACTGTCATATTCCTGACTTGGTACAGGCATTTTCTTATGTAGAAAATGGTGTATTGAGCTTGGTTTTATAGCGCTAAACCTCTCACTTGAATGAAAGTCGCATAAAATTCCATTATATTGACAACGATGCGGTAATAAAACAAACAGACATAATAGGTAAAAATGTCAAAATAGGGGTAGAGCAGTCAACACCGTGTCACAACCTTAATCAAAACAAAAGCAAACAAATATTAAAGAAAGACGCACAAAAAAGCATATATCACATTTAGCAACCTCGTTCATTGCTTACTTATTTTTGTATTTTATTTATGTATGCCAAATCAACCCATAAAGGATCGAGGGATTTTAAGCACTGGGACCGAATCGTAATTTTAACATTTGTATAGTATATTTAAAGATGAATAAGATGAATAAGACAAAAAAATGTATGCGACAGTGTTGTTTTAAACGGGAAATGAAATTCTTTGTTCAGTTGCGAATGAAAATGATTTCAGAAACACTTTTTTTGTAAATCCTTTTACTTCTTACAAATCACAAGTACAACATAAGATTGCTGTAGAAACACGTTATAGCATGATATTTTGTATGATGATGGCGTTGGAGAACACCAATGATTTTCTTTTAAAATTGGGAACTGTGTTCATCTCCAAAATAGGAATTGTTGACATCAATATTTTCGATCATGGAGTGTCAAATTTCTAATTTGGGATCCATTCAAAAGTATGCCCATACTAATTACGAATATTTGTTATCCAATATATTTATTGACTTCTGTGTTTACTGTTTCATATTCTGTTGTTATTGTTTTGGTGTTATTATTTATGTTTATGATAAATCTTTTTTTTTAATCTAACTCATATAATCCACCAGTTCTAGAGTACGTAGCTGGTGCATCCAAAGTCACTATCTCTGTTATCTACGTTCTGTATCCCCGTTTTAGAATTTGTTATCCTCTATAATGTGAAAGGCGATATTCTTACGACGTGTATTTGAATTAGGTAGTTTCTTTCTTTGGTATAACATGACTGATAATTATGTAGTCTGATGTTTATTTTAATGAGATTATATGTTGATTGTTGCTATATGGCCTTTTAAATACCGTTTCGATTCCTTACATCACTGGAGAGACATTAATTGTCGAAATCTGGATATGGTGTACAAATTTTTGCACCTCATGTTTGCGGTATACCATCTTTTCCGCAAGCTTATTGTTTCCTGTTTGGTATTAAATTAATATCTAAGATCCATTTGCTACATCTTGTGATCCCTTTATTTGGCCATCGTCATTGGCAGTCAGCAAGGTTTAAGAACATCCGTTGTTCGACCTGTTAGTCAAATGCGATTTGTTTAAATATACTTTCTATTTTTTTTTGTCTTTTGGAAAATGTTGTTTGTGCTGTATTTGGAAAATGTTGTTTGTGCTGTATTAAGACCCCTCTACCAAGAAATTTGTTTTGCATGCACACGTATAAAAATTGCAGTTTTTATCCAACAGAATCATGGGTTTGAACGTTATTTTCAATTTAGATTTATTTATATTTTTTTCGTTTGGGCTTGTATTATATTTGCCTTTGGGTTTATATGATCCGTGTTTTCATTTATGCCCTTATAAAAAAATAAAACATAGAATGTGTCACTCATTTTCCCTACCACCACTTGATTCCAGTAACTCAGGCTTCCGTTTTGGAGTCTTACAGTTTTAAGAAATGTATTCCTCCTCCCAAACATCAATATTGGAAAAAAAAATTACCAGGGTATTGATTATTGATAATTTGTATAGCGTTCAAGATTTTTATTTCAGTTTGACTACCACATGTCAAGATAGATTCATTTTACATCTTACTGATGAAGGATATTAGTTATCTGAAATATCTAAAATTTGTTCATGATTTTATTATTTTTTGGTGATGTTGTACCCTTTTAGACTTGTTATATATTATAGTTTGTAGTGTACTGAATCATAATTTTATGATCAATCGCCCCGTAAGATATAACGTTGGCTATTATCTAGTCATTATATATATATATATGTCTATATATGTGTGTGTAGACAGAGGCATAATTTACAAAGAGTCTAATGAAAAACTATAAGTTAAAGATAAAAAATAAATACTTTGACCAAACAAAAACAAAAATGAATCAAAGATTTAAAACAGTCTACACAAAACAATACATTAAACTAAACACTGCAAAACATGAAAAAAAAACTATACATGAAACTATTAACTGAGAAACACAACTTCACTTGAAATTGTGGATTATCTCATATGCGCCATATTGAAAACTTTAGAAAACAATATGCTTTTGTATAAAACTGACAAACTATAACACACGCTCGAGACTTGTATTCTGCTTGTGATTAAAGAGGAATAACTCGATTTCACCAATGTACAATTGTATCTAAAAAAATTATAATATTGATAAATTACCTAAAAAGAGTTTGAAAGCAATGACTCCCATCATAATTATAATTCATCTGTGGTGAATCAGGTTCGTTCTAAAGTATGTAACAAATAAAAGAACTTTAAAACATTTTCCCTGGCGAAATATTGACGTTTAGTTTTACAGCGATACAATTGAAAATTAACGATGCAAATATACGGACCATAAATTTAGACACAAATAAACAAGTACACACATATTATATGACATTTTTCGCGATAAATATGTAGATAGGAAAGTGAATGCAGCTTCTTGTGCGACACAAATCGCAGTTCCTAGTGATCAAAGACGGCAACTATATTGATTCAATGGTTGTAACAAAACATGCGAGTCATTGACTAGTATTGTCAAACACTAGTCTCACTCTGATCAGGATCGATCAATTTGTGATAATGAAAAATCGTTATCATTCACATATGACTCTTCTGCATAAATCATGCTTTTACATTGTACGAAAGATCTTATATACAACGACGCAATATTGCAGACAAAGTAGTGACAAATCATGATGTTAATAATGTTTTAGTCTTACGCAAACCCAATATAAATGTATGATAAGACAGATTCGATGCTCAGTGCTACTGCTTTAAGGAAAAACCCTTCATCGTGAATGGTCATGAAAATGCATTTAACATTGAAGAATGTCTAATCCAATAGGACTAAAACAAATAAGCCAAACGTTTTCGTACAATTTCATATCTGTATCATTTATCCATGGCTATATCTAAACTTTTTTTTAGGAGGCAGCTGATGCAAACAAATAGTGTCAAAGGATACTCTGAATTTATGTGCTATCGAAAAAAAAATCGTTAGCATTTAATCATAAACACAATGTTATTATTTTTCCATTATCGATTTTTTTATTGATACTTTTGGTTGTATATAAAACTCCAGATTCGATAGATATTTAAAGGATATCTCACAAATCTGATTGGAGAATGATTACAAGTATTTGGTGAAAGAGAGGCTAAATATACCAAACTGACATTCGAACTCATAAGTCAAAAAATAAACTGACAACGACATGGTTAAAAAAGAAAATGACAAAATGACAAACAACAGTTAACAAAACACAAAATAAAAAACTAAAGCCTGAGCAAAAAAAAAATCACACCAAAACCTAAGGGGGATTGCACGTGCTCCGGAAGGGTACATAGATCCTGCTCCACATGTGGCACCCGTCGTGTACAAACTCGGTAAAGATATGAATCAATTTAACATTATTTATGCTAAGAAGTGTGAAAAAGAGAAGAAGAAAAATACAAGAGAGTGAAAGATAAAAGAGCATGTAAAGAAAACGGTAAGTTTATATTGTCTTGTGTGTTTCACACTCTTTTCTAATTGCGTCGCCATCTAATACTATTCTTTTCCCAGCTTCAGTCTTAACTTTGTACCAATAATCTCATTGACCAGCTATGCAGAACCTACCCTTATCGATGTATTATCAATGTGTTCTCGTTCAGAATATGCTTGAAAGATATGACAGCTAACTATTAAGCAAACCCCGTGTTTTGAGCTTTGAACATCATTCAAAAAGGGGGGGGGGGGGTGGGGGTGGGAGGCAATAATCATTTGTCCTACCTACACCAATATCTAACATTAACAGTTCATATTCCTATTTTAATTTAATTTTCATTTTGTTGCAAAAATAAATACAAAAACTTCTCTTCCAAAAAGCTGCCATGTTCAACCAGATTAAATCGTTAATAATCAATGTAGAAGGGAAATTTCCATGGGGGAATTATTATCCGTTTGCGTATTTCTAAAATTCTAGGAGAACTGAATTGGAGGATAAGAAAAACGCGAAATTTAATCAGCGTAAATTAGGATGATTTTTGTACTGTACTTTGATTAATGTTCCAAGGAGGTTAATTATTACCTTCTTTTCGTTTTATTTGAAAGGGAGAAGAAGGTTGGCCTCTCTGTTTATAAATACATTGTATACAATTGAAAACATATAACAACAAATACTTATGCGTTATACTACAAGCAATAGAAGAGGGACGACAGATACCAGAGGGACAGTCAAACTCATAGATCGAAAACAAACTGACAACGCCATGGCCAAAAATAAAAAGACGAACATACAAATAATAGTACAGACGACACAACATAGAAAACTAAAGACTAAGCAACACGAACCCCACCAAAAACTGGGGGTGATCTCAGGTGCTCCTGAAGGGTAAGCAGATCCTGCTCCACATGTGGCACCCGTCGTGTTTCTTATGTTATTACAAATCCGGTAAGAGATATAGAGCTTTAATAAAGTTCAAAGGTTTGTCTATCGTTGATTACCGTAATGTATCAATTCTTGTTTTTACTATTATATCGCTTAATTGCAGGACAGACACATCTTATTTATGGTTGTCATATTAGTCTTTTTATTCTGCAATTCTGATTTGATCTGATCCTCCGTAGATGTTTTGTAGAAACAGCACATTGCAGCATAGTAAACTTATCTGAATGACGTTCTGTCTTCTAATTTCAAAAACACAACGTAGCTGAGGTTTTGATCAACAATACTTTCAGTTTCGACAGGATGATTAAACGTTTTATTTATATCAAAAACCGTGTAACAATTTCGTGTAACAAGGCGTTTTTTAGTTTTCGACAACTAGTTTATTGCAGATGCAGTCGTCTCAGGAAAATATCCCAACTTTGTTATATTCTTAAAAATTGGCTTGTATTAACCCAGCCATAATTTCACATGACCCATCATAAACATTTAAATTATAATATTGCTGTTAGGTTTAGGTTATAATAGTAAAATGACTGGCATGGTAATTCAATAATCAACAGAAAGGTAATGAAGAACAGTGTTGGTAATTGGCTAAATATCCAACAAAAAAAAAACACTGTTTTGTAACCAATCACTAAGATTCTCAACGATGCCATTTCATTATGAAGACCTGAAACAAAACTACTCTGTGTACTGCTAGAAATATGTTTGCCCAGTTCCACTGTTACGATTTTGCAAAAGCAAAACACGATTGATCATAAGTGATAATTAACACATTGCTGATTTGTATTCATAGAATGTCGAATCATTGTGACAAATTTGTTCTCTTCGTATAATATTATTCAATGCTGACTGATTATAAAGCCGGATGACCATTTGCCTTGGCTCTACATGCGTGGTATGCTGTACAGACATACGTAGTGTTTTCATTATGATCTGCCTCTAGCCATTTTTTTTATTCTTTTGTGAACTTGTTTTATTGTTTAGGGATAGAGTAGCACAATTGTCTAACTATACCCGGTTGGAATATAAAAAGAAGATGTGGTATGAATGCCAATGAGACAACTCTCAACCATAGATCAAATGACACATATATTATAATTAATATATATAGGTCACCGTACGGCCTTCAACAATGAGCAAAGCCCACAAATGCATTTATGGTTAGACAATTGACGGGATGCAGGTACCTCAAACGATTATCATTAGAGGTAAGTATGAAAAACATGGTTATAAATAATGTGAGCTCTTGGTTAGTATTAAGGAAATATGCATATCCTATTATATGGTAAGAATTGTTGAATATTATATATTTTAAAGTTAAAGCAATAATACGAACAGTTGTGCTGCATCATAATATGTTGCTTAAAGTATCAGAGAACATAAAGAAAAGGCATATATCTTATAGCATATTTGCCAAATTAGACTTAGAAAATGGTGCAATGTTGAAATCGTCGTACTTTGTTTCGATACAGTAGTTGGACTCTTGGTGTTGTCAAAATTTCCGCGGCAGCTGTTGTTTAACCACTATGCTACTGTGAAGAAACACTTAAAATTCACGTAATAACAGAAAATTTAAAACTGTTTAACCTCATATAAGGGATATTTGTTTATTTTGATATTTTATGGCAACCACGTTGAATAAGTCCACCTTATTGAAATTTCAAGGTGGTCCATTTCTAATATTGTTTTAAAAATTTAGCACTACTACCGTGCCAAATTTGTTGCTTTTATCATCAAACCGACAATTTTGTCATCGATCTGCAGGACTAATACGAGATTTAGCTCCTTCATTAGTGTTGTTCTTTTTTTTTCTCCTTTTTTACCTTCAAATGTTTAAGGAATCCGTCCATACATTTATTTTTCACATATCCTAGTGTAGTTGAAAATGTATTTCCCACACAAATAAAAAAAAATGACCAGCAATTATAAATTTAAAAATTGATTCATAACTACTTGTTGATTTTTGCCTTTAACTGATAATGCAAAAAATTATCAAAGTTTTGAATTCTCATTTTAAAACAATAAGTGTTAAAGAGAAACTATACAGGAAAATTGATAAAGAGGGAAAAGAAAATTTACAATTTGTTAAATCAAAAATGCATGACATAATGTTTTTCACATTGTCGACGCTTCATAGGTTAAAATTGCTATCATAAACTGAATAAAAAAAAAACAGCCTTGTCGAATCAATTTAATTGTGACGTCATTAAAGTGACGTGTTCAGGGAGATAGTTTAAATACTAAAAAGAAACTTCTTATTTTACAGTTTGAATTGATGCACATTCATATAGTCGCACACATTATATTTTGGCCAATGAATTTACACTAAAACATTTACGGTATTTATGTGTATTCATATGCGGATTTCGTCACGTAAAGTCACTAAAGCGACCAGGCCAAACTATTGGGATGTCAAAAACAAAATAAAAATATTTAAGATCTGATTATCACTACGTCTCCGGTAAAGCGCCCAACGTCCGAGTAAAAAAGGATAACATATTAATTGCTGCAAAACTTTTAACTTAAGAACATGGAACATCCTCATAGTATATACTATCCACAATATAAATTTTGTAATGTAATATGCTATCGTTAATTAGTAATGATCAAGACAGTTTAGATAAAAAAATGTCAAAAAATACATTTAACGTCATTTTAATTCCTACGACGTCGTTATCTGATATCGTGGTTTGTAATATAAAAAATGCTGAAACCTTTGAAATCATTTCTTTTACGGTGTTTGTTATCTTTATTTATTCACATAAACTGGTACGTTCGTTTTGTTTTTCTTGTTAGTTAAAGTTAATGAATATTCACCCATGTCTCCATTATATCAGTCTTTTTTTTTTATTTCTTCAACACAAATTAGGGTGATATATCTTCCTATGGGCTGCTTACCTTCTGAACTAGTACGCTAACAAATTGACTCAGCATGTCGATCTTGTACAAGGCAGGATTAATATTAATATCGTATTAACATGCTTTCGACCCGAATATGCATATAATTCGCCGCTGAATATTCCTCCTCCTCCTCCTCCTCCTCCTCCTCCTCCTCCTCCTCCTCCTCCTCCTCCTCCTCCTCCTCCTCATCATCATCATCCTCCTCATCATCATCATCATCATCATCATCATCATCATCATCATCATCATCATCATCATCATCATCATCATCATCATCATCATCCATTTCAGGGGCAATAACTCCTATAAGATGTCACTGCATTGTTTCAGACCAAATGTATCATATCTTCATAACAATATAGCAAATATTTTGCACTAATTCTTTAATATATCACATTAACAACATCAGAAAAAATGCAGACACAAGCAAAAAACAAAATTGAGGACATGACCTTGACCTTTGACTTGGACCTAATTTTCTAAATTAGGACCCAAGGACCTCAAATAAAAGGACTTTAGGTTTATACGGCTTACGATTAATGAGTTACAAAAATATAACGACACATTTAATTGGTAATGGTAGATAACCCTTATAAGTATGATAAGATTATCAGCTTCGATCCAAATCAACCAAAAAGGATGTAAGGAACTAATATAAAAAATAATTATGTCGATATCTTTTTTGGTTAGGGAGGAGATACAATAACAAGAAAAACAGTGTTTGGGGAGATAACTCTTACAATAAAAAAGCCTTTGGCGTACCAAAATGTGTTTTAAAAGCGCAATAACTGTTCGATAAAATATCCAAAATATCTAAGCGAGACATTTTGATACCACAAGAAAAAGGGATTGACGGAAGAAGAAAAAAAAATAATTATAATTAAAAACCGATTGATTAGAGAATACTTGAAGGTCTTTCCACATCAATTTTCTAAATAATTGATAGGAAACTACTTCTGGTTTACACAAAGATCCTTTGGGCGTAGAATCGTAGGTTTCGTCATGCTGATTCAATAAATTAATGGTTTCTATTGTCTTTTGTTTGAAATAAGGGAGATGATTGCCTACTTCCAGTTTAAAAAATGTTATTCCGGTCTCATATGATAGCTGTTCTACTCTGATTCCAAAAATATATGGTTCATATATACTTTTGCCTGTAAAGAGGAACAAAATTGCCTACTTCCAGTTCGAAAATGTCATTTCCGGTTTAATATAATAGCTTTATTCATACTGATTCCAAAAATATATAGTTTGTATATACTTATGTCTATAATAAGGGAGATGATTTGCTACTTCCGGTTATACAATATCATTTCCGGTCTCAAATGATAGGTTTATGTATGCTCATTTAAAAATATATGGTTTCTAGGTACTTGTCCATGTTAAAGTGTAAAAATGACTACTTCCGGTTCATTAAAGGTCACTTCCGGTTGATATTTTTCAAGAACAAAGATTTTGCAAAAGACCTAATGGCTTTATCATGTATCAATCTGAAGTAATAATCAATTTACCTTAAATTAAATATTTCAGGGGCAATAACTCCTAGAAGATGTCATTTGATTGTTTCAGACTAAATAGATCATATCTTCAATGCAATTAAGCAAACATTTTACACTAGTTATTTTATATATAACTTGAAAAGTGTCTGAGAAATGGCAAAAACAAGCAAAAGGCAAAATTGAGAGTATGACCCACACCTTTGATCTTGACCTCATTTTCTAAATTAGGACCCAAGGATCTCAATTTAAAGGACTCTAGGTTTATACGCCTTACGGTTAATGAGTTACAACATCATTACGACAAATTAATATGGTGAAGGTAGATAACTCCTATAAGATTCCACCAGATCGCTTCGATTTGAATTAGCGAAAAAAATCCTGAGGATATAACAAAAAAATGTGAGAAAGAATTGTGTCGTAATCTTTTTTGGTTACGGAGGAGATTCACTCACAAGAAACACAGTGTTTTGGGAGATAACTCTTACAATAAAAAGTCTTCGGCAAAAAAATGTGAGTTTCAAAAGCGCAATTAATGTTCGATATAATACTAAAAATATGTAAGCGACATCTTGCAAAACAAATTTTTATCGCAAGAAAAGAGTTTGGCGGAAGAAGAAAAAATTTAATATAAATCAATTGTTTTAAAAACAATTGTTAACGGTCTTTCCCCTTCCAAACATGGTTGTTTGATTGGTTGATTGATTTATTTACTGGTTGGTTGGTTGATTGATTACTTGGTTGTTTGGTTGGCTGGCTCATTAAACACACGGGACATAGCCTCTAGGAGCAAGAAAAACAGGAATTGAGAACCTAGTTTCCCTGTTTAAACACATGGGACCTAGTCTCTAGGAACAAGCGAAAAAGGAATTGAGAGCCTAGTTTCCCTGTTTAAAACACATGGGACCTAGCCTCTAGGAACATGCGAAAAGGAATTGAGAGCCTAGTTCCCCTGTTTAAACACACGGGACATAGCATCTAGGAACAAGCGAAATAGGAATTGAGAGGCTAGTTTCCCTGTTTAAACACATGGGACCTAGCCTCCAGGAACAAGCAAAAAAGGAATTGAGAACCTATTTCCCATGTTTAAACACATAGGACCAGTCCTCTAAGAACATGCGAATACGGAATTTAGAGCCTCTATCCCTTTTTAAACACATGGGACCTATCCTCTAGGGACACGCGAAAACGGGTCTTTGCAACATGTTATTTATATTTAAATTATGATATTTCTAGGGAGATGCAAGGATTTAAACACCCCTCCAAAAAATATCCTTGCATCTTGCTTTATAAATGTTTTTCTTTTGTTTATTTGGTTTCCCGGTGTGCATTGTATTCAATTTTGTATATAAAGGAAATCGGACCTGACCTGCAGGGATCTTTTGTTTTTAATCTACGAGCACATTTCTAATTATTTTGGGAAAAAGAGAAAACCCCTATTTTAATTTAGGTAGCACGCACTGAAGATTGATATGGTGTGATTGTGACGTCAACAAGCTGATATACACAAAAAGACGTCAAGACCAGACCTGTATATAAAGATTGTGCTAACGGGTTTTATTTTCTTTCATTAAAAGGTTAATGATGTTTGATCGTTGATCCTTTAGTGTTCGTGCAATACATGCCTTGGTGAAAATTTGCAATGTATAATTTAACAACACATTTATCGATTGATATTTACTCCTTTTTATGTGAGGCCGTTGAACAGAGCACATGCTTTTTGAAAAATGTTTTCATTTTCTGTGAACATGGTAAGAAGATGAATATCGGAGGCTCATACATGTAGATGGCAAATTATCGGCATGCGGTTAACAGGGATGTCCGTGAAAGCTATTGGACGTCAGATAGACCCACTTTACTGTAGTCAGTCGGCTTGTGAGAAAACACAACTTAACCATTTGCGTTAAAAACTTGTCAAGATCCGGTAGACCACCAGTAACATTGCAGACTGGATACAGGCCACTGCATCGGCTGATTAGACGTGTTTGCAGCAAGTCATGTTCTAAAACTACAATGGTTACCTAATATACGTCTTTAAACCAATACAGTGAGAAACGGATTGAAATCAGCAGATTGAAGTAAAGGATAGTAATTAGACGTCTTATATTATCTGATTAACATCATCGATTACGTTTGGCATAGTGTGATGGACGAATGAGAGTTTCACACCATAATTGAATCAAATAGAGCATGTTTGGACATTTCAGGTCGTCGTCTACAGACAGTTGATCATCCTTTTCAAAACTTAAGTCTGTTGGAAGATACAATACACCTCACCGGAAATAGTGACAGCTATCACAGTTAAAACGAAATCGACTGACTGGATAGATAAACGTCTAGGTTGAGGCAACCATCGAAGCACGTATTGATTTGCACTCGATATTGAACTTTGAACAATGAATATGCTTTTAAAAGGTTTGGTTTGAATATTATTTGCTTTCGTTTATATATGGTTTTGAAATTTAGACTGATGTGCAGACATCTTGAAAATGATCGTCATATTGGGTTTTGCAGAATGGGTCCATAGCTAAAATTGACAACCGAATATATATCTATAATTGTGCAAAAGTGTCCTGCTTTTATCATCAAACACACAATTTTTCTAGAAATATGCACCAATCAGGTGGATCATGGAAGCAATTCGCTTGCAGTCAATTAAGACATATTAAGAATGTTCAATAGCGACAATTAACCTGTACAAAACAACAACATACTAAATTGTTTAAAAGGGTTTTCACTGCAAGGAAATATGTATGAACAGTACTGAATTGAGCATTTCTCTGCTCGTGTTGTCATGTTTTTTTTTTTTTTGTTTTTTTTTTATTTGGGGGAAATTCACACAACTGTCATATTAGGGTTACTTGATTTGATCAAGTCGGTTAATTCATAATCAGTCATTTTCTAATACTTACTGATTATTGATAATGTATGTTTTCAACACTGCTTACTTCATCGATATTTTGAGGTATCTGTTAAAATAATTAGTCGCAAATTTAAATCTACAATGTGTAATTTGAGGAATACATTATTTAGAGATTGTTACACTAAGTACGTATTCTTTTAAATAAAAATAATATTATACTTTTAGGATTCACATAATGATTCCTGAATGCAATCAAATCAATTTAATACAGTATATAAATGAGAGACTCGAGCCCTCTAAAGCATACCCTTTTATGTCTCAGAAATTTTAAATGGAAAAAGTATCTACGTGAAGCATAAAGATCCAGTCTTATATACCATAGGTTAATAGATTCGATCGGTATGAGATTGGGGCTGTATGTTTTTGGCAATTGCCGATCGGTCAGCACACATTGCTTACAATGCAATTGAGTCTTGTCCTTGTTACGTACACTATCTATTTACTACGGTTACCACTCTCTACAGAGGGGTTTCTTCTTAAACATGTTTAAGAAAGGTAAAAAGTATATCATGAATGCATTGTGATCGTGTATTTAAATATTTTCTTAATATCCTTGTCAACCAAATGGTAATTCTATTGAAAATCGAACTTATTCGATTACATAGTTAATGATGACATGCAGCTTTATAAAATGAAATATAGAAGTTCGGATTTCAACAACAAATGGTTTAAAAACGGGTGTCATACACCACTTCGCAGTCATATTCATCTGCATTTAAAGAGTACTTGGTTTCATGTAATTGTAACATTGTGTAATCAAGGACAAAAAAACACAACAATAAGGTCACCATACTGTTTAAAAGAAACAGTCTATAGAAGATATTGATAATTAATTGCAAATTAATAGTTCCTTAATTTTATGCTACTTTTTCATCTTCAGATTTTTAGATAAAAATAATATTAGCAGTATAACAGCCAATGCTTTATATGTATTAGAATATCTAAAATTGTATTTTGACTGGATTAATGCAAATTAGCAACCAATACAATTTTGTTAAACAAGGATATTAGACCGTTGGGTTTTTCTGTTTGAATTGTTTTACACTTGTCATTTTGGGGCCCTTTATAGCTTGCTATTCAGTATGAGCAAAGGCTACGTGTTTAAGGCCGTACTTTGGCCTATAATTGTTAACTTTTTGATACATTGTGACTTGGATAGAGAGTTGTCTTATTGGCACTCGTACCATATCTTCTTATTTATATATAATTTGCTTGCTTTGCAGGTACTAGAAAGTATAAAGAGAAATGTTGCAGTTCATCATATCATGAGTAATGTATTGTTTATGCGTGCATAATATGCACTTAACATAGTGTTTTCTACTTGTAGGACGATAACTCAATCTTAAAAAAATATTCTATCGACAATTGCACTAGACGAATCATGCAAGTCTGACACTTAAGGTTATATAGTTCTTGAGTCGATTTTTCGAGCCGTTTATTAAGTACCCTAAAATATATAAACCCTCACGAAATGAATATATATATATATATGAACAGTATTGTACTTTTAGCAAAAGTTAAGATGGTATCTTCTTCATGCTAAATTGACATTATACAGTTGTTTATATTATTTCTTTGCCACAATTAATGTTGATGCTTGAATGTATCCTATTGGTTAAGTACCTTTGACTTCTACAATTTGGAGCCTGGTATCCTTTATTAAAAGTTAATCCAAGAAATCAATTTTCTCTATGACTGAAAGAGTTGTATGGTTCTGTGTTTGCAGATATCTTCTATACAATCAGTTAACTAGTTTACCAGTAGGGTTTTTTTCTGCCAACGTTCATCTACTTAATGTGTAAGTAAGACAAATTTTACTTTTACGTCTAATTTATTGTACTTTTTATGTACATTTGGATATGGACACATTGGCTGTTTTCCTTGCATATATGTCTTATTTTACAGGTATAACTCATCAATATAAAATATGAGAAGGTTTACAGCACAAACTGGTAAGTTACTAAAGAAATTAGGTCAAAAACATCGGCTTGGAAAGACATTTTGTCTATTCAATGTGAATTATGGAATATTGTGGTGTTATGTCGAATAATAACTTAATTATATTTTAGTGCATGTAATCACCTTAATCTAGTTGACTCATTAATTTGGTCGTTATGTTAATACAAATGTATATTTAAGGAAGTACAATTCAAACTCGATCACACAATTCATATAACTGTACACAATAAGAACAACACTACATAATACAAATCTGATAATGGAATGTACGAATATGTAATATCCTTTAAAGGTGTAACTTTAAGTTTTTTTTTTTCATAGTCAATAATTCAATTACAGGAATTTATAAAACAATCTTACCATGGGATTGGCAAATACATTTAGGTCGATATCATCTATAACTACATTGTAAGTATGTATATGACTGTAACATAAATAAAGGAAGATGTTGGCCAGTGGCGTAGTTTGACTCCTGTTCCTAGTGAGACAGTTTGTAGCGTGGGAATTATACCACAGAGTGGATCAAAGACCACGATGCTGCTTTAGAGTATACAGTTAAATGGCAAGATCTTCGTAGCAAAATTTTTTCAACAATGACAGATACAAATTGCGAATTTGATGCAAGATTTATCGATTGAATGCTAGTTTGTCATTTAACATCAAATTGCAAAATAGAGCTTGAAAAATCAGAACGAAAACAAACCAATATTAAATCTAGATGGTAGGTTTTGCAAATGAATCGACAAGGATGAGGGAAGGCAAATCATGACTGCTAATGATAAAAGAGATAATTTTGGGTAGTTGAAAGGAATGTTTCCTTGCATTAGGTTACATATGAACCTTTCAAAGAAGTGGTACAATAGTTCTTCAACATGTTCAGAGCGTAACTCTCTCCATACATCTAACACTAAACGTGTGTTGGTTTGGAATACGTATATCCCGCATAGACAGATAAAAACCCCTTAGACAATATTTTATTTGTTGGACGTGAAGAGGCAAGGTAAACATATTTTTATATCTTAGTTCACCCTTGAAGTCTTTTTTTTATAAATTATAAAGACCAAGGAATAAGTCAAGGAAGATACTATGGGGACAATAAAAAACAACATGTCGAAGAACATCAAAGTTTCTACTTACAGTCCAATACTACTACAAAGAAATATAACACGAACCGGAAATGAACGCTGGAGCGTTTGAAGGGTAAGCAGTTCCTGATCCACTAATGATACCATTGCCATTTAAAACAAATAACTTGTAATATACTCAAAACCTTTTGTTCATATCACACAGCTCAATGTGTATGTTTTTATTACTTCAAAAATTACATGCTCTTGGTTCGGTAAATTTGCTGCCTAAAAATCCATTGATTCTATTCTCTACATTTCTTTGTAATTTCTTTGCATATCTTCATGCTAAAAATATGATTTGTTGAAGTTGGATATATGTAATGATTATTCACGTTAACATTTATGTTTGTATAGGAAAAGACGTCACTAAGTAAAACAAAACTTGTGTTTGATCTATTTGTCCATTTGAATAATAAGCTCTGTTTAAATTAAACTCATCATATTTATAAGTCAGACAATAAGTCACATTTGGTGATACCAAAAATCCTAATTTAAATGGGATTTTGTCTACAAACAGGTGAACATATTTCCTGTCGTCTCCGACACAAATATTCTATATCGGTTTACCAAAGTCAAGACCGCCTCAGTTAAACTGTTGTCTCAATGGAAGCTACGCCACCATGGTAAACGCGGTAATAAGCAATTGTTTAAAAAAAAAAATAAGGTTGGTCAGTATAAAGGTACACAAGATACAAAAGAGTCTTTATAGAACATCTATGGAATATGCTCTTCTTTCTTTTTATGAATATTAAGTCTAACATACATGATGCATCGTGGACTATATAGACAAAAGCAGTCCGTTTGGTTGATTACAATTTGGCAGCTGTTTCCTGGCATTTGATATAAAAAATCTCAAATAGTTATCTGGTTATGATATTGATAGTATACACCTATTGACTGGTTATGAGGGTAATAGAACGTTTGTTGTCCCTGAGGTACCTACTATTGCTCGAGGCGAATTCGAGGGAAAAAGTTAGTACAAAAGGGACAACAAACTTGCTATTACACTTATAACTATTCATTAAGTGTTTTATTATACAGAACAAAACATCTTTCTAAAAAGTTTACATACACCACTTTGAAAAAACACCCAAATAGTCACTTAAACATGCACAAGATGAACTGTTTGGTTCCTTTTGCCCGTGTGGTATTTGTAAATATCTTATTTACTGTAATCAAGACCAGAAATCTTTGTGTAATAATTCCCGTGCATATAATAAATGCTAGCTAAAATAAATTACCGTATACCAAAGCAATCACAGATTATGAAGTCGACGACAGTCCCATACCATATATTTGTTTTGTTTTAGATCTTAAAATATGTAGTTTTTCTTTTTCTATTTTAATTGCTTCTGGAAAGTAATATACATGTAAATTTGAAATTACGACGACAGACACATACAGATTATAATGTTTACGATATTTCAGAATTGAACGTGTTGCCAAGCGCCCAAATCAAAGCATAATAATCAATGACTTCATTGTTGTCCAATGAAAAATTAGTATTAAAAAATCCGGGAAATATGTTGATAAAACTATTAACCGGGGTAATAGTCTTTGAAACTATTGACTGGCAAATAGTCTGTGGAATGAAATAGCACAGTTACTTCATTCTTTTTTATATAGAAAAAAACATACTGAAGTATAATAATTGCTACTAGTAATATAAAGAAATAGATAACAATCTAAGTTTCTATTCTTTTTTTTAAATAGACTATACACATGTAATCGTTTTTCCCTTCATGCACGTATTCTCAATGCACAACTTGAATTCAAATTGAAAAAATCGTTCCAACTTTCTTTTATATAAAAAAAAAAATAAAAATGGCCACCTCTTGTTCCAGGATTGGATCAATTCTTCTTTGTAAAAATGAACAATCGATTCTCTGGATCTTGCACTTTTAAAACGTTTGAATTTTTCCTGCCACTTGGTTCTTGTACTCGTATGAGAAAAACTTGATACAGGGAAGTATAAGAGAGAATGACAAGTAACATGCATTATTCTTTTACTTCACATACATATATAAAGATGATGTTATTTCATTGAAAGAAATCAAAGTTAGAAAAAATTTTTAACGTAACTATCGTATCAAACTTGAAATAAAGAATATACCATATACAATCTATTATGAACATAAATAACCAGCCAAAGGTAATCGGTTCTATAATTATTTGCATGTCTATTTGATGAATTTACGTAAGTTGTAATATAAAAACGGGATATATAGCAACCGTAACAAAATTTTACAACCAGAAAACATTTTCGAATTTCAATAGTAACAGTCAATTCAGGCGTTGTTGAAATGAGTCCATCTGAGGTGTTTTCTTCTGTGGAACAGAAAGGTATAAATCTATAATTACAATTGTCTTAGCTCTCATAGTTAATAAAATAACAGTAATACAAATATCAATTATTATAATTATAATGTGAACATGAAAAGAATGTTTTCGAAAACATCATGAACATGCTGACACGCTACACACAAGAAGTGAAATATTTATCAAAAGCAGATATACATTCAATTAATTACATTGTTAAAATTAAACAAGGCTAATAAAGAAGTACATGACGATCGATACTAAATGAAAGAGGGCTAAATAAGAGGAAAATTAACGAATTGTTATGTATTTCTGTGTATGTTTGTATAAGATTAGTTTCCAATATCTCAGATTTAAAAAAAAGATACCCTAAAGAATACAACTAAACAAGAGTTTATTATCATGAACAATATTTTTTGTCTGAAGATAATATTTATAAGACATTTAGCCAGTTATCCCCTTTATTGTTTTTGTTAAGAATAGAAGAGATGTATTTTCTTTATCTGAATGGAAGTGTTTTGTTTCAATCAAATCAAATCAAATTCTCGAACAATTTTCAGCAATTGGAGTGAGGCTCATTTATTAAAGTCTATGGAACTGAGGACATGGGGCACTTAAGAAATCGCTATATTTAATGATAACAGTTGTTTCCAAATTTGGTAAAATCTTTAATATACTAACAATTTTAGATACAAATAAGGATGAATGACAAATTAAATTATTTTGAAAAAAAGAGTAGTCGTTTACATGAGACTTAAAAAAAAATAATATCCAAAGAAAAAAAAGGGAAAGTTTGTTTAAGACAGTTTTGCTTAACATGAATATGGGCGCTTTATTGTGTTTCAACTATCAATAAAAGTAATGGTCATTCGTATAAAATCATTAGTTATCAAGTACAATAGATATGTTGTGCCTCTGCAATCTATATTTCTGTTGAACAAGAAGATATGGAAATACAAAAGTCTAAAGAAAAGGTTTCATGGTTAAATTAATAATAATGATAATGATATTATAAATAATATAAGTAAGCATGTGTTTTAGTTGATTTTAGTCTCTGATGCATGATTTTTTATTATTAATTGTTTTGGCTTTTAACTAGCTGTCAGTAACTGTCAGTAACTGCGAGTACTCTCAAATCGTACTTTCTTTTTAATTTGACCTGTTGATTCTATTTGTAATGCGTTTTTGTTAATTTAATGTTAACATGGATCTTGTCTTTATAACAGCTTTGATTATTTGGAATTACTACAAATTTTCACTTCTTCGTACTATGAACATCAAAATGATTTCAGTTCTCCTTAAATACTGTTCTTCAACCTGTACAGGAAGTTTTATCTAGCACTAATTGTATAGTTTTATTGTTGATATTCACCCCATATGTACCAAGTGTTAGATTAGTTTTATTCATATAAAGAAATTCCTTGGTGTTCCCAAACGGAAGATTTTATACACACAGAAGAAGAAGTTTACTTAACAACAAAATTATTTTCATTTATCTGTGTATAATATGACGCAGGTTTTTTCAAAAGTGATGATTTTCTAAACAATGTTTAAAATGTCACAGTGGTATCATACTTTAACTTTGTTTAAACCTGTTTATTTACTTTTGACCTTAATTATTTATCCCTTATAATTTTTATTAACTTTGTATTTGGATTCAGGTATCACAGATCAAATGTATTCGTTCATTGCGTGTTAATTTGCGTTTTTTTTATTAAGTTAAGCCTTCCAATTGATATTTTACAGTGTGTCTTTCTATGTTGTGATGTTATTCTATTGTTTCAGAAAAGGGAGAAGGTTTGGTACCATTAAAACGTTTAACCCCGCTGCAAATGTTTGCACCTGTCCTAAGTCAGGAATCTGATGTACAATAGTTGTCGTCTGTTTATGTAGTTCATGCGTGTTTCTCGTTTATCGTTTTTATATAGATTAGACCGTTGGTTTTACACTAGCAATTTAAAAAACATATACGGATACGGTCTTTGTACGGCGTGAATTGCTGTGAAGCCTATATCATACATGTATAAGACAGTGAACTAATTCAAGACAATATATTTCCAGTATTAAAAGATGGGAAATCAATTTAAAATTCATCGAAATAATGAGCATTAAAGATTCTTGATCTAGGATATTTTTAATAAAATAAATTTCTAGCTATTTGTTAATGATTGCTCGGTCTGGTTTTTTTCATAACAAGTCGTTATTAATTTGAATGTGAGTAAGGTGCATGAAGTAAAAACATTTTCAATAACATGCAGTTTGTCATAAAAAAATCGATTGCATGACTCAGACATATGCTACATACATTCAGATGTATACCGAACTAATGAAATATTTAGTTTAGATGCCGAACTCATTTCAATTTGTTTTCACATTTCAATTCATTATGATATACTTTTTTTTGAAAAAGAAGAAACTTTTGCCGAACTTGTACATTTCTTACTGATCTTTATTGCGGTAAAATAATTCTATAGTTAGCTAATTTTTTTTAGTGTTAATACTTGGGATCGTTCAATATGGAACATTTACAGTGTCATAAATATAGACTATAATTGTCCAGACTGCTGTCATAAGACGTAAATTAATAATCTGATTTCAAATGATTGTTTAATCTTACGAAACTGACCTGTAGCTGAATACATCTATTTCATATTTGAATTGTCCTTTATCTAATCTTACATGCAAAGTAAAAAAGACATGTTTGTGAACGCTAAAAAGAAGAAAAAAACATAAAAAAATTGCAAACACAAATTTATTATTTTTTTTAAAGAAATTATAGTGTATTGTTTAAGATTGAAGAACGTCATTAAAGCAAATTCTAAATGCCAACTTTATAAAGTTCAATAAGTAAAATCAAATTAAACATTAATAATAAATGCTGTAACGTAACGGTATTTTTATAAATAGGGTGTTCACGTTTGACATGTTTCAGTTTGGTTTTTTTCTATATGTCAATATTTAAAAGAAGAAACGTTTACCGAACTTGTACATTTCTTAGTGACCTATATTTCGTAAATGTTTCTGCTCGAAGGAGTTCAATATAGAACATTTTTAGTGTCAGGGATATGGACTGTAATTGTCCAAAATGCTGTCTTTAGACATACACTAATAATCTGATTAAACAAGGTTGTTACTCTTCTGAATATTACATGTAGTCGAATACATTTAAAATATTCTATACTTTGATTGACTTTTTTTCTTATCATATATGCAAAGTAAAAAAAAGTCATGTTTGAGAATGCATTAAAGAAGAGAAAAACATAAATTGCTGTACAAAAATCAAATATTCTTTTTTTAAGAACTATAGTGTACCGCTTAAAACATTACAGAACGTCATTGGAGCAATACTTAATGTAAATTTTTCAAATTTCAATAAATAAAATCAAAATTAAAAATAATAATGATACTGATATAACTTGACGGTACCTTTAGGGATAGTGGGTGTACTTTTTACATTATGTCAGTTTGGTTTCTTGTATACTTCAATGACACTTAAGCCATTTTCAAATACTGACAAAGAAAAAAATAATTGCGCAAGAAATATTTAAAGTCAGTTGTGTGTTAATAAAGATGCAAAATACCTAATTAACAAAAAAGACTTCGAAGGTAAAAATGTACCGTTGGTCATACGACCAGGAACACGCATGCGTGATTATTATGTATTTAATACTACACTTTATCTTTAGAAATAAACAATTAATTATTTTAAAAGGTCTCACATAATGGTTATATAAAATGGTACAATTCTCGACCACAACGAATTCCAATAGAATTAAGTAGTAGAATTTGTGTAACTTAAAAGAATAACAGAAAATCCCATGTTGTTATTTCAACTCTTCAATTTATCAAATTCATTCAAACATATTCACAATAATTAGATATACCAGCGGGTGGTGTTATTATATTTGTGAAATGGTATTCAAAATCAAACATTACGGCAGCATAAATACCACGCCACAAATACATGCATTTAATTGCTTTAACATAATACTATAAAACAAATTTCATAATTCAAATATTTAAAAGCAACATTTTTTTTAACTGATTAAATGTTACGTTATTGCAACAACCTTCATTATTGTAATTGATTATTTTAAGATCTGACTGATACCTCCTGACTTGTACTTTACCTCTAACATGGTATGTATTTAAAAACAAACCAAGTAGAGTGTGTATTGCACTATGAAATTCGAATATCAATAGTGTAAACATACAAACATATAAATAAATATATAATATAAAAGGATGTGCCAGTTCACCTTTATCCTGTAAATAGTTCAGTGTCTCTTGTTTTAATTTAATTATAATGATTTAAAAAAAAATATGTTACTTTCGACGGACGGTGTTGATTTATCAATCACAATCAGCTTAACCCAAAACGTTTCACCCAAACAAAGAGAAGGATTCACGTTGATATATTAATAAAGCAAATGCTTTTTACCTTTTAATATGCAACAGTCCAGTTATGAGGTCTGTACTCTAGGAATATTATAATGTCACCCTTTTTCATATTTTACTTACGGTCATTTTATATTGTTTTTGATATATACATTCGATTCCATTGAATAGATAATATCAAAAATATGAAACAATTTTTTAAATTCTTTAACAAATACCTTCTTTCACAATCTGTTGCATGTTACTATGAATAAATCTTCAGAGAAGTTATATTGTTAGTTTTATATATAACATGTAAAGAGCTACTTTTTTCCCGGTGTCAATTGAATTTTGCTGAAATATGTTATATCTAAATTAATGTATAAAATAATCTATACCTCCACTGTAATTATAGAGGTTATTCCTAACCCCAAATGCATCTATAGTTGATCAAAATATATGTGTTGCTATATGTTATGATGTTTTCCTTATTGTAGAAACAGTTTAAATATTTTTACCAAACGTTTCATCATAAATGGATGAGAATGTTTTATAATTTCATTAATCATCTTTGTATGCCCATTTAAAACTTTAAGACTGAAAACAATACAAAAACATTACATTATCTATGTTTTCTAAAATATAGTATTTTGTCTTGCAAAATGAGATGAGGGCAGGAGAATCCCACTAATTTTAGCATTATCATCATTGATAAAACCAGTTAAGCCATACCAGTATGATAACCGGTAGAGTCTCTAAATAATGTTTCATATTCTCGAAACCCTCAGGACACGCAGACATCTAAATGATGTTTCCAGTGTATTTAAAAAAACCAAAACTTTACTTTGGTTAATTCGTTTGTTAACTATACCATTGACATAGTCTGGTGGTAGACAACAAAAGCTGTCAAATTTATTTATTCGATATAATGTTTGGTTTGCTTTCTGTTTTGAAGTCAAATATCCTATAACCAATAGTTTTCCTCTATCAGATTGTATGATCATCTCACAATTAAACATGATCAAATACTTTTGAAAAAGTTTAAATTGAAACGGACATATCTTAAACGTATATATATGTCTCATCTGACAATCCCACAAATAGTTTGTACAACTTTAAACATAGTCTATTTCATGACATTATAGTACCATTTAGCATATTAAGTAAATGTTTACTATTTATTCTTGACTTCTTTTCTTCTAACAACATTTCTTAATAAAAAAAATCCTTTTTCTTTGAAGTCCGTGTTCGTTGCTTTTATAAAGATATGAAATTCTAAACTTCATTTTCATAATATTACAAAAAAGAATAGGTCTTTTCGTTTGTCTTCAATACTATGTGTTATGAAATAGAAAGCAAATACAACCGAAATTTAGCCAAAGGAACTTACTTTAAATAAATCAAATATAAACTGTAATAACTGTCCTCTCCAAGATTGAGATATTTCAGTTTTACACGGGAAACTCTGCACTAAAATTTACGACAAAAGGGACGATGTTTCGTTCCCTACTGTTAATTTTTTTTGGATGGTGATGTTCCTTTGGCACCATCTTACGGTGTTTTTATATCAGAATTCGTTCGCTATGATCGTGTCTGCTGTGATGTTTTGAATTTTAATGAACGTAAATTATGTATTATTAATAAATCATTAAGTCAGGGATTTCGTCACCACAAATTTACCTAATTCTTCCATATATATAATGATTCGGTTTTGAGGTTTGGTTGTACCTGTAGAAAATGTATTTCCAACAGGATAGCACATCCTCATTTTTACGGTGATGCTGTTTACCGTGCCCGGAAATTTAGAAACGATCCGGGTAAACTTATCGATCCTTTAAACAAACTTATTCTAAAAGGTTACCAATTCAACACTGTAGATCTTTGAATATTGTTTTATTGGTCTTATTATTGATTATTGATTCTGTTATCAGTAAATTAAAAGCAAACTAAATACTGTTGTTAAATAGATATACACATTAATGGCTCTGAAATATGCCGATACCTGTATCTTGGCATTGCTCAAAGTCATGTTTTTTTCCTGACTGTTTATGACGTCTTTACACTTAATCCATTGGATGTTGGATATGTACTGATTAATAATTTAGTCTTAGATGCATGTTTTTTTTTTATAAGTCTTTATTGGCTTTGAACTAGCTGTCATTAACTGCGAGTACTCTCAGATCTTTGAGGTTTGGTTGTACCTGTAGAAAATGTATTTCCAACAGGATAGCACATCCTCATTTTTACGGTGATGCTGTTTACCGTGCCCGGAAATTTAGAAACGATCCGGGTAAACTTATCGATCCTTTAAACAAACTTATTCTAAAAGGTTACCAATTCAACACTGTAGATCTTTGAATATTGTTTTATTGGTCTTATTATTGATTATTGATTCTGTTATCAGTAAATTAAAAGCAAACTAAATACTGTTGTTATATAGATATACACATTAATGGCTCTGAAATATGCCGATACCTGTATCTTGGCATTGCTCAAAGTCATGTTTTTTTCCTGACTGTTTATGACGTCTTTACACTTAATCCATTGGATGTTGGATATGTACTGATTAATAATTTAGTCTTAGATGCATGGTTTTTTTTATAAGTCTTTATTGGCTTTGAACTAGCTGTCATTAACTGCGAGTACTCTCAGATCTTTTTTAGTGTCTTTTTGTTTTTGGGATGTACAAGTACCCGGCCACGTCCACTCTGTATTTTTGTTAGATGTATTTCTATTTTGATCAATTCACTACGCCCGCTAACATGTTTAACCCCGCCGAATTCTGTATGAGCCTGTTCCAAGTCAGGATCATGCTATCCAGTGGTTGTTTTGTGTTGATGTGTTACATATTTGTTTTATCGTTTGAATAGTATTACATTTGCCATTTCTGGCCCTTTCATAGGTGACTATGCGGTTCGTGATTTGCTCATTGTTGAAGGCCGTGCGATGATCTATAGTTGTTAATTTATGTGTCAATTAGTCACTTGTGAAGTGTTGTCTCAATGGCAATCATACCACATCTTCTTTATTATATAGCCTAGATTCCATAGTTATATTTTCATTATCAAAACAATATTGTAATGGTCTCAATTCAATTCATCTCAAGAAAAGTAATGTGGTTATTCTACGATTCTTAAGAATACAACTACATATATAATTAACATTGAAGTAAATAGCACTTCTACGTTTTAAATTACAAGTACAATAACATGTCATATTGAGCATGCATTTACTTTTTGCTTTTCATACAAAGATGAATAACTCTAACGTTTGTCAATTTTGTAAGATTCTAGTCTTTAAAAGATGTCTTATGTATCCGTTTTTATTCTGTAGTTTGTCCCCACTTCGGTTTTATCATGTATATCTATTATATAGTAATTTTATAAAATTTACTGTTTGCAAAATTATAAATTATTCTAAATAATAAGGATGTTCTTGTCCCACACAGAAAACCCTGGCCGTGTTAGGCGCAACATTTTGGAAGTTTTGGTCCTCGGTGCTCTTCGGCTTTGTACTTGTTTTGGCTTTCAAGCTTTTTTCATCTGAGCGTCACTGGATGGTCTTGTGTGGACGAGTCGCACGTCTGGCGTATTGAATTTTAAGCCTAGTACCTTTTGTTAGCTATTATTCGTGTGATTCTTTGTCCTATATGTTCTCCCATTTATTTGTATTGTGGTCCTGTCATGTGATGTTGTCGTTTTAGTGTTGTGTTTGACGTTGCCAATAAATCGGGAGGTTTGGCATGCCACAAAACCAGGTTCAACCCACCATTTTTTTCTTAAAATGTCCTGTACCAAGTCAGGAAAATGGCCTTTGTTATATTAAAGTTCGTTTCTGTGTGTGTTACAATTTAATGTTGTGTTTTTGTTGTGTCGTTGTTCTCCTCTTATATTTGATGCGTTTCCCTCAGTTTTAGTTTGTAACCCGAATTTGTTTTTATCTCTATCGATTTATGAGTTTCGAACAGCGGTATACTACTGTTGCCTTTATTTATGGATAACTGTTTTGCTTTTCTTTCTTTAATGGACTGCGTCATTATATCTGAATGAATAACATTTAAACCCACAATAAATGGACCACACATATTGATATGCTAATTATGGCAAGATTATCAACAGAAAATGGAATTTCTGCTTTCAGATATCATTTAAGGAGCTAATAGACAGTCAAACTATAGAAACCTAAGATATCCGCCTAGAGGTATATGCAGCTAGAAAATTATCTTGTTAGATAAATAATATTAACTGTTTTCAAAGCTACTTTTTATGTACTACATGGGAACTTTGCACGATACAGGTTGAAAACAATCAAAATATCATGTACAAAAGGGAAATGGACAAAATACAACATATTTAAGAATTAATACCTATTCACATGAGTCAATCAAATACCAGACATCCTCAAATAAAACTGTACTATAACAGAAATGAAAGAATTTCACAGAGAAAAGATAATATATAATATCCTTTCTTTCAAGTTGACACAGACGAACTTGTAAAAAAAAATACTGCAAGAAAGGCCATCATCGATAACTGAAATTGGTTTCAAACACTTTTTCCAGATGTAATTTTTTCCTACATTCTCGACAGTCTTACATAAGCTTATTATTATGACTATGGGCCATATAACGTTTACATAACTACATCTCCTATGCCTGTAGTTTAGTGCTTGTCTTTCGTTGTTGTCTGTCATATTTGTTTTTCGATTATTGTTTTGTCATAAATCAAGCACTCCCACTGTGTCGTGTATGGGTCCTTTATATCTGATTAAACGCTACGGGTTTCGCTCACTGTACGAAAAATAACTAATTGTTACTTAAATCCACTAAATTTTGGACACTGTTGCGTATTTTTTTTTAAATTTGCAATTGAATCACGTCTCCCTGAACTGCACATGTGAAAGTACCTAGTATGTTTCGGCTACCAAATATACACGAAATAAAACGTCAAACATCATTTTAGTCCAGCTTTTAGAATATGAAGTGCTTTATCCACTTTTGCAGTTTAGCGAATGAAATAATCGGATTATATTTATTTTGGATTGCTAAAACTCTTTGTATGTTATAAAGTCATATTTAAAATCATTTTTTTAAGTTGGTTGACATGTTTGACTTTTCAGATCTATACACTACAATTCCACACAAGAAAATGAAACAGAAAAACAAAAATTCTTATGTATTCAAATATACCTATGAAAATTTGCACATTTATTTTCTGCAAATCATATACAGCCTCTTCTGATATGATCAGGTAAATATTCTAGACATAGAATCTGTAGAATCTGTAGCTGAATGCCTATATCCAGAACTGTGATGAGATGATTTTTTTTTAAATTTTCTTCTTGACAATATCTACGTTTTGGTGATGAAATTTTTCAAGAGGTTGTAGGTATGTAGGTTCCAGTATTAGTATGCTACTAATTGAATAGCCAAACGCAGTAAACATCCGTCAAACGTCCATTTGATTGATGAATTTAATTAATTTAAGCACTACCTTAATCCTTTTTTGATTAATTAATCAAGAAATTTCTAATTATTATGCAACGATTCATCCAAAGGACCAGTCTGTACATAAGTGTAATATAAAGAGCAATTATTGTTTCTTGCTTGTGACATTTCTGTTCTGCACAAAGATACTCCATACACAAGTTTACGACAGAATTGAGATTTTGTTACCTGTTGTTAGTTCCATATATTGGACGTTAATGTTCCTTGTACCCTTATCAAGATGCGTATGTTTCACAACTCGTTACCAATCCTCGTATTTGTACTGATGAATAATAGCCATGAACGTAGTCTGTAATGTATAAGTGGTACAAAATTAAGATAGAGATTGTTTAACTAGAAACGTCTTTAAATATTTACAGTAGTCTAGCATACATACACTATTCGGTACAGACATTTGACAGTACATATATAGGGTTTGTTGCAAGCGAATTATCACAACATTTATACAATGAAGTTGTTTGCCGAGTTATGTGTTTTACATACGATCTATGTATACACTTCATTGGAATTACTTTTTTTACATTATTGAGTATCAATTTGAATATTTAGTGTATGCTGTTAAATGTTTGGGAGGGTTGGGCGCTTACAAATATGTTGAATCTGGCATGTATGTGTCTGCCCGAAAACATGAGCATGTAGTATAGTGGTTAGTGTTTGTCTCTGTGTTTACTATTTACATATATATAAGCCGAAAAAGTAACATCAGTGTTGTCAGGCTAGTGATACAGTAGTTGGACTTCTCAAATCTCTTGGCCACCGAGGCAACATTTCCGAAATTTGACCTTTTCTTTGAAGGTATCGGATAACATTGAACATTCTGTCTAGATCAAGAAAACTGTAAAAGTAAAATTTTCAAAATTGTCTGTAATATTACTTTAACCACGTATAGTACGCTTTAGACGTATCATCTGTTTAGTATTTGTGTAGCTTTTGATGCAAAAGCAAAAGAGAAATATGATTATTTGTGGTAAACGATTATTAGCATCGACTATCATATGTCTAAAGCCCTACACAAGTTTCTTTCTTTTCTTAGATATATAAATATTTTAGAATTATCAATAAATATATCACAAAAGAAATTTCATTATGTCCCATTTGTTCGATTACTCTTCCCATTCCTCTTGTAACGCTTTTCCTATACATTGTTTCTTTTTTCGATATTTGAAAAAAAATATAGATATATTTGAATATAATGATTCAGTTTGTAACACAAAGGTGTTGCTGTACCCCAGTTTTCGACGTGTTTGACTATTATGTCTGTTTGTTTTGCACACATAATGTTGTAAATACAATATATTATATCCAACTGTCATACAGCCTTACAAGTGAGAAGTTAAGCTAGCTACAAAATCAGATCTACCCTTTTCTACATAAAAAAAAACATGTACCAACTCAGGAATATGACAGTTGTTGTCCATTCGTTTGATGTGGTTGATGTGGTTGAGCTTTTGAGTGGACGATGTCGGGTACTTTTAGGGTACTTGTACATCCATCCCAACAACAAAAAGGACACTAAATACAGATCTGAGAGTAATCATAATTACTAACAGCTACTTCAAAGCTAATAACAACTAATAAAAAAGCATGCATCTAAGATAAAATTATCAATCAGTACACATCCAACATCCATTGGATTAAGTGTAAAGTCGTCATAACCAGTTAGAAAAAACATGGCCTTGTGCAATGTCAAGTCTTTACCTCACATTGTATATTCATTAAAAATGATTATATGTTTGTAAAAGTTGAAAAATCTTTAATAATCTTACAAAAAAAGAAAATGTTGTATGATCTTGAATTTAAAGTATCCGTTTGCACAAAACCCTCATTGTCATAGTTATGTTTGCATTCGTATAATCAATTAATTCGTTTCTTTTAAACGATAAACTGACATCTTTAAGTGTCGAGAGAGCAGATTTAATAATAACTCACTATTACTTTTTAAAGTTTATAACCCTTTACAAATTATAAACATACGATTCAAACTGTTAATTATAAAAGAAGTCCATTGTTCCGTTTATTTTCAATCACTGCACTGATAATATCAAATGTATAATCTTTGCTTTTTTTTAAAGTACTCACCTATTTAAACATCTTTCACATAATCATGTAGTTTTCAATGTATTAATAAAAGGAAAATATAGGGTACATGAGACAACAACCAAACGAAACGAAATAACGTATAATGTTGTTTTCCCTTGTGATTTGAAAAATGTTTGAAATTTGAATTATTTATATATTATCTTTAATGAAATATCAATCATTAGGAGTTACTGGTAGAGCACAGTAGTCGCAATTACATTTCAAATGGTGGTGATGTCTTATTTTTTGAAGTGTGAAAGATTTTAAAAAATCTAAACCTTTACATTTGGTTTGTTATTAACAGTAGTATTCTTGTTTGTAAACTCGCACGAAAAAAAACGATGGGTTTTTTATGCATTTGAAACATTCGGAAATAAAAAAAAAGCCTATGAAATAGGCATTCTATAATACAGATAATAGATATGATTTCGACTTTTGGTTGGGTGCATTACACCTCAGAAGAGGCATTCATTTTCATTTCCTTTTCAGCGTAAATTAACGGGATCAAGATAAAACTGCCGATGGTATCCATCGCAGTTTGCTATTTCTGATCACAGTGGGTGTATATAATATATATTATAATATAACGTGCTTCTTTCGCTTTGTAAACAACACCGTTATGAAATTCTCGGTATATCTATACCTAGCACAGACTCATAGATGTGCATATTGGTTGCTGTTACTATTTACCTCTCACATAATTCCACATGTTTCGAAACCTAATAGTATGCGCAAACATTATGTTGATTTCGTTGTGTTCAAATTGAAAAAAAAAAAAAAAAAAAACGTTATTACTATTCTTTTGCATAACAAAAAGAATCAATTCACATGCAAGAGCTTAAAAATGTATAAAATCAAAATAAAACAAAATATAAGCGAAATTCATGAATGATCTCGGCGCTTTGATGTCATGTCATAACATGACGTCATACGAATAAAAACTCTCAAGCTGAAGGTTTTCCTTTGCGTATATGGAATTAGTTTGGATAATATTGCATTAAACAGGAGTTTTGAGGTAGATGTTGTTTCATTTTCTGTTCTATTGCATTGTCGATTATTTAAATTTATAGAATTTACAATTTATAGAATTCAATTACACATTTGAATGTGTATTCGCACATTTGTTGATTTCAGCAAGTCAACATAGCGACTCACTCCTTAGTTACGACATGTCAATTCTGGATTTGACTGTAAAAAGTAGCCAAAGAAAAACAAATGTTTTGTTAAGAATTATGAGAATTGAACACATTTTTTCTGGATATCATTTAAGAAATAATTCATGTAAGACTTAGATTTTTTTGACATCTGTAGCTTTTATCTTACAGGGGTAAAATAAAACAGCCATACATACGGCAATCTTACCTTCGCTTCAGTCTTTAAATTACCAAATTTGTCCTATTAGAATCGAAATAATTCATGGAAGCCATAGATTTGTTGGAATTTACACATGTCCTGGGCCGTGATATTTGTTAATTTTTTTCCCTCGCTAACGCTCAGGATAAACTTCGAATATCACGGCCCAGGCCATGCGTAAATGTCCAACAAATCTATGGCTTCCATGAATTATTTCTTAAATAGTACATTGTTATGAAAGGTTGATGGTCTGATTTGTGATCTTGATTTTAGCCGAATTTGACTAATATTAATATATTGCTTTGTGAGTAATGCACGAATCAGATAAACCAAACAAAAGTTGATACTTTATCTTAAAACAACTCCTTTATGGTTCCTTATGTGTTGTGTTGCAAGCCCACATTTCTGTCCCCTATATCCACTATATCCTCATTTCCAATGGCAGTCAATTTTTTCTCGACCTTCATCTCGAACGGCCTCTATAAAGGACTGATTTATTTAAGGTATTGTTAATTTGTTCACGTCCTGAAAATTCATGAGATATTTTCTGCTGGACGTTGAGCCAACAATCAATCAATCAATCAAAAACAACAATGAGTTTTCATTTTGGTTAGCATATAGAGATCGACTTATTATATTGTCATCCAAGTTGGCAGACGAAGTTTGGTAAGGGAGTTTGCTCTGCATTAACAATTTTAGCGATTTGTTAATTACCTTCAACTGACAACTGTATTACACTGAATCAGGAAAGGAAACATGCAATGCACTAGCTATAAGAAGACACATTGTCTAAAACTGTTAAAGGTAACAGGCAATACACTAACTACAAGAATACAATATGTCTGAAATTGGCAATGGTTACAGGCAATACACAAGCTACAAGAAGACAGTTTATTGAATGTTTATCAAACATTGTCACATCAAATTATCATTATACTATTTTCATATAAACCAAATTTAATGCAGAGAAATTGAAAACAGCAGAATTGATCAAGAAGCAAGTTCAGACTCACAAATGATTTATTGGCTCTTTCTATCTTGTGATTACTGTTAGTGGATGCTTATGTTATTGGAAATAAAAAAGGGGTTCCTATTATGTTGCAAACATATTTCATTATCAAAGATTTTGAATGAACTGAACCCCTGAACTGAGAAAAATATTCTTTTGAATGTGAGTATATTATCAGATATTCAATCACTAACTGTACAATTGATGCATTGCGTTTCTCATGACTCTTGTAGACATAAAAAAAGGTTTTCAACGAAAATAATCGACAGTGACAAGTATGTAAGTAATTTGATAAATCATATAAAGGGAGGTCACCAATACCTTTTTGTTGTTTATCCCAAAGATAAACAGATTTACCTCTCTTTGAATAGATACATGATCTCAGGACTACACAATTACTACATGATTTATTTTCTGTAAAAAATTGTATTTAAAGTATGAGTTTGCACGAAACCTTCATTGTCATAATTATGTGTCAAGGCGTATCATTATATTTATTTTGTTTAAATAATTACCTTACATGTTACAGTTGTTAGGATTGAAAGATCCAATGTAAAAGGTTTGCTAGTAGTTCATTTTAAATGTATAGTGATCGCCATTTACAAATAATTAACACATGATACGAGAGACTAATAACAGATCTAGTGAATTGTTAAATTAATTTTCAATCATTGCACTGATATTATCGCTGTAGAATGTTTTTTATGTTTAAAGTATATCATTACCTTCATTGAGATGTCGGTCATCCCGATTTACTGATGAACAATGTTGTTTCACTGATGGAAACATAAATTGATGATTCCTCTACATGCCTGTGCCAGGAAATGGGTAAGGCTCGAGCTAGGTGAACTAAAACAATATTGGACACTTTATCTGAATACTTGTAGATCAAAGATGTTTCTTCATCCATTCAAATGCGCATCCAAAATCTACAATTTACTATAACATGTATAAGCTCAGATATTTCTGCCCTTAAAAAAAAAGGCGGTTTTGGATTTATATTCTCTCGTCACGACAGCAGACAATGCCACAAAAAGTATTGTCTTTTTTATGCAAAACCATTAGTAGGAATGTCTCATTAACGAAAATTTAATTATCTGCAAAACTGGAAACCCCACAGACAATTCTACAACATTCACCAAAGAGGAGATTTATAAAACGAAACAATCCTTAATATGTTCATTAGATAGAACAATACGAATCTCCAATCTTTATACTGAATACCCAAACTTCACGGAAATCTTACATTTGATATAAAAGTTTTGAAGCACTCTCATTTTGCCGACTGTGTTTTCAATTAATCAATAAATAATCATCAACGTTTATGAGTCATATCAGGAAAAAACCAAAAAGTGTGACTATGGACTAGAGTATGGTAACTCTTGGTTAAACCCTTGGCATCCGTTTTGCTGTGCGGGATTTACAAGTCCGGTATGAATGGTGACGTACAATCAAATGCCTCTTGTAGAGAAAGAACCATTCTGTCGTGAATTCAATCTCTCTATAACAAAATTACTGAATTGATTCCGTACGTTCACAAAAGCTTTTTCTGAAATGACCTTCATCAGGAACGCGCAAACAAAACAACATTTGAAAACCGATGATGTATAAATGCCTGAATATTTTATTTATTTATTTTTTATAGAGGTATTTGACCCAATGATAAATACAAACTATAGCTAGAATGAGTCAACTTTGTCCGAGGGAGTAAAAACGTAGTTTTAATTCATTTTAGAAGAATTTAAGAAAAGTATATATCGGTCACAAAGATTTACTTGTAGAGCCATGGTGTTTCACTGATATAATGATGATTGCAGTCGAGGACTCTGCTAAAAGTTGGATAGAGCGCGAGCTAGATGAACCAAATCAAAATTTGTCTCGTTATCTGATTATTAGTAGATCGAAGCTGTTCGTTCGTGCATTTAAACGTGCATTCAAAAATTACGACATACTATGAGCTCACATATTTCTGTCCTTTTCAAGCACCTCGAGAATGTATACTCTTTTCACGGCAATATACTATTGATCCAGCCGACAATGTCTAAACATGTATTGTTTGTTAACCATAAACTGTTATTTGGAACGTCTCACATACACATATTGGATTCTCTTCAAAACTGAAAACCACACACACCTCTACAACATTCACAAAAGAGAAGATTTAGAAAATCACAAATCCGTACTTCTATTCTTTTTTGTTAGCATACAATAGCTATATATTTGACAATTAGAGTCTCCCATCTTTATACTGAATACCTAAACTTCACGGAAATTATACGTTAGTAGACTATACAATTTTTAGGTCACTCTTTTCTAGGCGAGTGTGTTTTTAACAAATCAATAAATAAGCATCCGCATTTACGAATCAAATCACGAAAAAATACAATGAATTCATACTTTGGTTAAAATATGTCGATCGAATCTCTTTCATATAATCAAATTTGACAGACTACTCCTTTTACACTGTGCTTAAACGGATGTGGGTAACTTAAGTTACCCACAGCCCAAGATGGCAGACTCGCAATCAGTTGATATATAATTGATACAATATCTACTTTTTGATACGTTTTTCATGTTCAATGTAAATATTGATAGGATTATTGAATAAAGAAATCACTTACCATCACCATTAATTTGTTTATTTTGAATTCACTTTAGCACAAGGCCAAGTTTAAAAACTACATAAGATGTCCATAACGTATTATGTCCGTAACTTTATTATCGGATGTTGGTAACTTTTTTTTCAAAATTGTAAGATTGACAATTACAACAATTAAAGGATAATAAACACTTTCAAACACCCTAATTATTACCTAGATTTATATAACTACGATATGCTTCAAACTGACCAAGAGAAAAAAGAACTCAGCTATGAAAGAAACAGACCAGAGTATCACGGATTTACCATAATTTAGAAAAAAATAATTCCGATTTTCATCTTCCGCCAATACAATGGATCGTGAAACGCAGGTATAAGATGGATCGACTGAAGAATCAGCAGTAGATACTACTGATACCATTGTAGTGGTAAGTACATTTATCATGCCAAACTCTTTTTTAACATTCAGACGTTAGATAAGTTGAGATATGAGTATTCTATACAGTACACCGATAAACAGTCCAATATTCAGTTTTATAGAAACTACCCACAGGTCTTTCGGGTTTTATGGAAATGATAAACGGCAATCCTTTTAGATTTCTAAGTAAAATTAATAGACTACTTTCGAGTTCGTTGCAGTTCCGTAAAAAACTTAGTTTTAGTGAACATCAATCGTTTGCATCTTCACTTCCTTCCCATGTTGGGCGAGCGCAATCAGAACTACTTGCCTTCAGGTTGCACCGAAGAAATTGTACTGCGAAGCGAGAGTGGCCGAGTAGTTACGATAGGAGAGAGCGGTTGAAAATATATGATGCTATATTGCACAGATTATTCGGCAATTTAAATTTGTTTACTTGATAATCAACACTGTTATCATTAGGGATTTGTAATTAAGAACCAAAGGAACAAACATTATTTCTAGTTTATCCAGCATAATGACGATCAAGAAGACGTTTGACGAACTTTAATAGTGCAAAATATATAGGCGATCATATCCTTCTAGTAAATGACGCCATAAAGGCGCACATAATTGACGGACTTTTCCGGTGAAGGACATAACTCGAAAGTAGTTTATGGATTTTTCACCTATATTGTGTTTTATTCTCAGTATGTCTCCTGAGGTATAAAAACAAAGGGTGAAAGGGGGAGTATTTATATGATCCATTATAAGATATAAATGTTTATTCTTAGTCAATATGTATAGTGAAAAGGCAAAGAAATAATTGAATAAATTTGTTGCAAAATTCGTTATATAACCCAATCTTTGTTATCAGATGACTTCTGAAACTTATGTTTAAATATGTTCTGAATAAAAAAGGATAACGTTTACTGTAATTTAAAATGTGCAAATTTTAAAGGATGTTTCACTAAATAGTATAACTGGTATGTATACAAGTTTATTGTTTGTTTCTTGTTATTAAACTTTCCAATTTCACTCAGTGGCCGCATAGAAGATTCCATTGTAATTTTTCAAAAGTGCAGAGTTGTGCTTTGTTTACAAGAGGCCAACATTTCTGTTTGTGTGTCTGAAATTTCTAATGATAAAATCACAAGTAGTATTTTCACAGTTTTATTAATAGCCGCTTGGACAGTAAATTTGCCTACAAAAAATTATATGCAGTTACTGTATAAATCTTTATGAAAAAGGCTAAAAGGGAAATGTTGGCCCTATAGACAAAGAAACTTAATACTTATTACAATTCTGCGTATTAGATCCTAGAGAGTGGAGTTCTAATGTAATAAAACGGTCCAACTCCTTTTTGATCATTTTCACTTGTATCTTAACTATAAATTGCCACACAAAGAAGGGAGCAACACCAAGGACTTCTCTTCCGTCTCTGCCACTGTCTGTACTTGGAATTTATGTTATATGTTTTAAAATACGTGATGTGTAATTGTATTCATGTTTTGGACTAATTCATTTAAACTTACAGATGTTTGGTCAATTTTGTTGGAACATGCCCAATGGTTTATCTTTTCAGATAGCAAAAAAACGAAGTTCTGATAGTGTTCACAATTTCATCTGAACGTTTTATTTAACATGTTTAATATATAAATTATTATTTTTTTCTATGATTATATTATATATCAACATACAAATGGAATGAGTAAAGAACTTATTCACATATCATCAACTTTTTCATGAAATGAAATAAGACAACATGTACATATGGTACATTTTATAACTTTTGCTTATTTTGTAATGATTTAAAGAAAACATAAATCTGTATCTGTATTGATTATGTTTTAGGGAATAATATTTCAGCCTTAGGTGGTTCAGTCCTGGTTTTTTCACCAACAGAAAACAGCACACCTAACCACGAGGGGAAAGTTATCCAAGATTTAAAAGGTATATATTTTGTTCAGTTCAAATAATAAAAATGTAAGCTAGCTTTAAAAATTTTACTGTCAGTTTTCAAAATGAAGCTATTTTTGAAATGGCTGAAATAGACAACTAAGAACACTTTCTACATGTATATTCATTTTTTAACCATGCAGGAATAAACAAAAGTGTCACCGGCCTGTGTGTGTTTTGTCTGAACCATAAAGGAGTATTTTCACATAAATGACTTTGTGTTTTTATGAACAAATCTGGAAGTTCTATGAAATAGATCACTCCTACTTTCATTGTATGCATTATTATGTGTAAAGGTCAAACACAATCTACTAACTAGAACAAAACTGTTTATTTTGCATTTTTCATTAAACGTCTTTTTTTTCGAATGTGATCATATTTAATTTCATCTTTCAGTGTGTGATGATTGTGGCAAAACTATTAGTTCAATGCCTGGGCTCAGGGAGCACAAACAGAGGGAACATGGACAACAACGTTATACATGTGGGCAGTGTAATCAAGGCTTTATGTCCAAAACATTATTTAAGTCACACATCCTGCAACATTGCCAGGTTAATATATTATGTAATATTTATTACCTTTGAAAAAGGATATCCATCAATGAGCATAGCCGAATAAAACAAAAACATGCCGTAAAAAAAGAAATCATCCAGGAAGCGGCAGGTGGTCTTCAACATTGAGCAACGGTCCAATACATAGCAAGCACGTAGTCTACTTTTTAACTCTTACAATCATAAAACTTAAACATTGACTTGTTTATTGAGTCGACCTGGTGTCTTGAAGCCATTCTCGTGACTAAAACTAAATTATATTATTATTTCAGGAAAAACAGTTTAAATGCAAAGATTTTAAAAAAAAATACGTACACAAAAAGGACCTTGATAACCATATCACTGCACAGCATCGTGAGAATGTTTTTTTTCGTGTGAAAAATGCAGTCAAACATTTGCATATCAAAAGTCCGTGAGGAGACAAACTGGTGTCGTGCACAGTGGATAGTGTGTGAGCTATGCACTGTGTCCCTTGAATATAGAGCAAATTTTAATAGAAACATGAAAACAAAACATCAGTAATGTAATAAATACAATAAAACTATCTAACAAAACTAGAAATTTGTAACTCATTTATTCGGACAAAAGGTCAATTTCGTTGTTCATTAGTCCGTATCTCCTATGGGGCAATTTTTTTTCCTTATTTGATTTATGATAGGATCGGCACCCCTCAGCACCTTTGCTTGGTTCTCCGAATGACGAGATGGTTCCACTCTTTCTTTTTGGTGTTTTTGTTTTACGGGCTGGCAGAAAAAACAGTTCTTTTGTTGCTGTTCTTCATCTAAAAAGTTGCAGTGAGATCTTCAAAACAGAATTTATCATATCAATGCAAGTTAGATATTAATGTTAATTATGATTAAGAAAAGATATCACTGAAATGACTCGGACACAAATTAAGATACTTTTATCGTTGTTCATCGTCTTAAAAAGTTGCAGCAAGATCGTATACTTGGAGTTACATACATTTCTTCACAACTGCATTTGGAAGAAGACATGAAGGACCGGTTGAGAAGAATTCTTAGTTTATTGTCGAAAAACTTTTTTTTGCCAAACTGACTATACTTAGGTGGTACACTTACCTTAATTCTATACAGTTTGTTTCAACCTGTGATTCAGATTGATCTTCAAAATTGTCTGTTCTAATATAACTCAAGCAATGCTCATAGTATACACGAACCTTTCATGACGTTTTCATGACAAATTTTTTGAAAAACATGCAAATTATCTAGTACCATTGCGTTTTTATTTTCGAAATACATTTTTGATGATTACTTTCTATGAATTTTGTCAAAATGTTTATAATAAACAAAATAAACAAATCTAAAATACCGTCACCAACAGAAGCATTGCTAAAACCATAGTAAGCATAACACCCAAATAGAGTCAATAAAGTAACTAGTTGACTTAGTGGTTTTAGAGGCAGAACCTATGGAAAGACGAGCGCTAAGTAATAACAATAGGTCTTACCAATTTGTTCGTCCAGCAATATAATAAAATGAACATTATTGTATATATATTTTAATTCATGTAAGGGAATTCTTCTTACCTATTAGCATCGAGCCTTTGTCTAAAAAAGCACACTGCAGATCCTAAAGCTGTAGATATGTCATCTGGTCTTAAAACTCCCGTTTCTTTCGGGTCATAGTCCTATGAAAAATGCATGAAAATATTTTTGCAGTTGATAACTTTTGATAACTTGTAGTTTTTGTTTATGTTAAATAATGTTATAGGTAAAATAAATACTTTCAAATTGATCTTTAAAATTTTCTGAAATTAAGAGCGTTTTAGTTTATTGAAAACAAGATGGCTGGCGTACGAAGACAGGAACTGTACATTCTTCTATAGCGCCTGATTTATTTCCTGGTTTTGATAGATACTAGTATGTTTAGTTTTCACGGTTTCCATATATGTTTGTTTTTGTTCGTTTATGTTTCTTGAATTGTCTGTTCTATGCATATTGTACGCATCTTTGAATACTCCTTAGGCATTTATCTTTATCGTTTAAGGTTCATATGGGCTAATATTACTTTATTGATGTTGTTTTTCCTACAGTACATGTTTAAAAGTAGATGAGTCCACCTTTATTAATGACTTAGATTGACGCTTACGAGAATTGAACCTCCAAAAACTTAATCAGGAACGAAACATTTGAAAACCAACTATTTATAAAGGTTAATTGATGTTCTAATATATCTCTATTGTAAAACGACCAATTTCGAAAATGTCAATTGAAGTAAAACATATGATGCAAGATTTGATGAAATGGATGTTTTTATCATTTAGTAAGGTTATGTTTTATAAAACATTTTAATGATGAACCATATTGTGTCATTGTCAAGATTCGACAGTTACAAGTATGTGAGTATTTTGATAAATCATTTAAAGCGAGATCAACAATACATTTGTTGTGGTAATATGGGAAAGAAGTACAGATTTACTTTTCCTTGAATAGATACACGATTTCAAGGCTAAACAATTACTACATGATTCATTGTCAATAAAAAAAATGTATTTAAAGTATCAATTTGCACGACACCTTAATTGTCATAGGTATGTGTTAGGGCGTATAATCAAAAGAATTGTTTCATTTGAACGATTACATAACAGCTTTTACTTTTGAAAGGTTCGATTTAAAGGTTTACTTTTAATTCTTTTTGAGTGTATAGGGATAACCTTTTACAAGCAAATAAACAGGTTAATTAGATATATTATCAGTAATCTACGTTCATATCCGGATATTTTAACACCCTGAAGTATCCAAGTACACCCTGCGGCGAAGGGTGTAAAAATATCCATATCTACGGATATGAACTCAGATAACGAATTTATTCCCTGGCGATTTTTAAAGAAATTCGACCACAAAAATGCATGCAAATAATCGGCATAATTGGATGAAATTATTAGTGGATTAAAGACATCATGGATAATCTTCAGAAAAAAAATTTGTCAAAAGGAATAACCATGGAACGAATGAAAGCGCGCGTGAAGTTCCTCGAGGGAAAGCAACGTCCGGGTAGATGGGTTTTGTATCGACGTGCGTTAACCAATTAAAATCCAAGAAATATACTAAGCCGGGGATAAAATGAATTGCTACATTAATTTTCTATCACTCTACTGATATTATCTTTGTTGAACGTTTGTTGATAATTTTTTTAAAAGGGAGGATATTTACTTTCTTGTAGGCTAAACGATTATAACATGGTTTATTCTCTCATTAGTTGTAGTAACATTGTGATTGTATATATGTTCATGTGTAATGCCCGCATGTAATGTTAAAACGAAGAATTGACATACAAGCATTGTTCTATAACTTCAGTTCTTGTCACAGTCGTATGAAAATTTAGTGATGTAAACTAAAGCACCATATTCCATAATTGTTTCAATGTCTAATCACTATACGTAATCATGACAAAAATAGCAAATTTGGGGATATTACGATGTACAAAACATGCAGACAAACAACGATTATTTTTTTATCGTACAAAGCAACTTCGCAGAGGATTCATCCGTTGGTCGAATCCTATAGCTAACAAAACAAAATGTCAGAAATAAAAATTCCTATCATGTTTCAGAAAGTCTCATCACCAAAATAAATAGAAATCAGCATTATTTAAGTATAAGGTCTCGGAAAGATACAGAAAAACCCTGTAATTTTTATCAAGATTGAAAACGTGTATATTGCTTTGAGAAAAAATCAAATTTTCTCAATATTCAACTTGCTAAGGAAAAGTCACAACTAATGAAATAGTAATACATATTAACTGTTCAGCTTTGCACTGTTTTTGGCAATAGAAGTTATTTTATTGTATATACTATATAACAAATTGTGAACTATAGTTAATTTTGTCATATTTTATTTGCGCATGATAAGTCTTTGCCTCGTTGTTTATATATAATTAAAATCAATCTTATAGATGATAGAACTTCACAAATCTTACACAAAGAAGAATTGAGAGTTTTGCACGAAACCTTTATTCTCATATTCTTAAAGCGTTTAACCAATACATTGATTTCACTCAAATGATACCTTACAGTATCATTAAGTGTTCAGATTTTTAAGTTAATAAGTGCTTCTATTTAAGTGTGCAACCCTTTTCAAATAATAAACACACAATACATCGAGGAAAATTAGGGATACATTTATTTTCAAAAACTGCACTGCAAATTTCGATATAGAATGTTTGTTATTGTTAGAGACTGAAATATTTAGAAATCGAGGTTTAAATTAACCTATTTTCAATATTTTATTTCTTTGATTTTTTTTCTAGCTGCGACTCTTTTCTCTGTAGGTGGCGCTTTTGAGAAATTTGAACACTTACAACTTTTGCTGGTATTGGCTAATATACTTTTATTAAATAAATGTGGTTTTCCCTGTAGTACATATTTATACAATGTATACATTATTCTTATTCTTCTTTTTTTGTCATTTTCGTATGAAAATTAGGTATTGTGAAGTAGAACACCATATTCCATACTTGCAACAATGTCTAATCACTATACGCAATGATGCCCAACGTAGCAAAGTTAGTGGTGTAAAAATGTACAAAAACAGTCTATCAACTAACTTTTATCGTCAAGACGATACAACTTGGCAGATGAGCTGTAGGTTTAAACCTATAAAGGACAAAAAGTAAGAACAAAAAATGTCCGAAATAACAATTTCTATTAGGTTTTATAAAGTCTCATATCGAAATAGATAGAAATCGACATCATTTAAGTATATGGACTCGAAAAGACATAGAATACCATGCATGTCACCAGTAATAACGTGGTAAGTCACGTTATATATGAACGAGAACTAACACAGGTGCGATTAGGAGGTTTAGACTTAAAGTCGTCAATATTGAGATCTTGGAACACGTGTTTGTAATTAATATTGTGTGTTGCAATTGCTATGGTATAGCTATAAATATGATAGGTACGGAATGATTTTTAAAATAGGGAGGCATTTTTAGGTGATCTAATTCATGATGAAGGATATTGCCAAAGTTGATGACAGAAAGACCTTTGTTGGCAAAGGAATGTTTTATCTATGTTTTTTCCTTTTCTTCTTTACCAATGCTAACTGGTTTGAAAAGTATGTGACTTTCAATATCCGAGATTATACCTTTAAGTTTGTATTGGTTTGGATTGGGTTTTATAACAGTGTTTTACAAACTTAAGTTGTATAGAATATGAAGTTTTACAGGGAGAAATGAATAAAATGAAAAAAGCTTTGTGCGAATGTGATAAAAACAACTTTTGTATAAATGGCAGCAGATCATGGAAAGTAGGTGATGTATAATGACGATGACCATGACTGCGTTAACGTGGAGGAGTAGAGTTCAAAATGTCCATTACATTTACAAAGCTACATGAAAATGTAAAAAAATATATATATCATATTTTTTTATTGCAACCAAATGGTGTTGGAGTTACCAATTGTCGAATCAAGTACTCTGCCTTTTGTCTACGGAGGTATTGCAAGATAAGGATTGTTAGTCCTGTGGTATATTTGTTCGATGATGCGACCGTTCATAATTAGTTTTTCTAGTAAAATGTTTTCAATAAAATAATTTGTAAATTACATTTATTGAGATATCGATCATCGGTAGTTACGGGAATAACCATGTTGTTTCAATAATGAAAGTATATACTGACGATTGCAGTCCATGCCTCTGTCATGAAATGGGCTGAACACGAGCTAGATAAACCACGACAATATCAAACACTTTATACTGAATACATTCCAGAAGCTCCTGCCTAAGGAGTATATTTTTCCCACTTGATACGATATTTCAGGGCTTGTAATTCCCATCATGATTGCCTTGATAGAGGGTTGCTGCTCACACGGAAGCTATCAAACCAATAGATCCAAGTGGTGAAATTCAAATCATCCCACTATAAATTTTACGGACGTCATCAAGAGTTGGTTGACCGTTATGGAATATCCGTTTCACATATAATTGCTAGCGGAAAGGCTTTTAAAGTAGTAACTACTATCCAGCCCCCTTTTTTCCGAATGTGACCTAACGAATGAAATTTATATTTGGGTTTGTACTTACACGAGGGACACGACGGGTGACACATGTGGAGCAGGATCTGGTTACCTTTCCGGAGCACCTGAGATAACCCCTAGTTTTGGTGGGGTTCGTGTTGCCTAGTCTTTTGCTATTTTATATTGATTGTTGTGTACTATTGTTTACCATTGGTCTTTTTTTTAGCCATGGTGTAGTTTTTTTTTGACTGATGAGTTTGAATATCACTCTGGTATATTTCGCCTGTCCTTTAAAACAACTTATTTGAAAGGACTCAAAATATGTTTGTCTGTTCTGAATCATTGACCCGCAGTTGTGTACTTTAAACAAAACAAACATTCTGCAACAGTATTATCGGTGCATTAATTGAAAATAAACGTAGCAATGCACTGCATCTTTAATTAACCTTGCGTGTCGTGTTTTTATAATTTGGCAAGTGTAATACACCTTTAAAAAGACGTACTGGTTAACTTTAAAATCTGAACTTTGAACATATAAATGTGATGGTAAGTTATCATATAAATGAAATGAATATATTGATTATTCGCCTTTAAACTAACTATCACTATAAAGGTTTCGTGCAAACTGATACTTTAATACAAAGTTTTACAAAACTTTCAACTATGTTTTTTTGTAAGATTTGTAGATTAGGTTCATTTATAAAAAGCAAAGAATGACTTTTTTTATATCAAAAATATATAGTGAACCCAAGACTAATTATGCGCAAATAAAATAAGACAATATTTACTTAAATCAATATTTTTCTATAGTATATAGGATAAAACAATTCGTTTTATTATATGAAATATTGTATAGCTAAACAGCAAATATGTATTACTACTTCATAATTTGTGACTTCACAAAAGCTGTTTGAGAATTGAGAAAATAATGATTTCCCTTAAAGCAATGCATACGTTTTCAGTTTTTTTTTTGTCGTAAAAGGGGTTTATGTATCTTTTCCTGACCATATATTCGAGTTTATTTGAGTGTGTTTTCTGACAATATTTTTCTCGAGATACGGATTTCAATCAAAAACCGATGGATATTCGTTGTTTGTTTTGTTTGTACACTTTAACATCCAAAACTTTACTGTCTGGGGCATGATTAAATAAATGGACTAATATGATGCAGGCATCGAATTTTGGTGTTTTAATTAACAAAACTTTATCATCATACATATGTGACAAAACTAGAAGTGTTAGAACAATTTTTCGTTTTAAAGTCACATGCGGGTATTCAACATGAACATATATACAATAATCACAGTATACTAACTACTTTTAGAAAATTATACATTTAGTATGGGTAAATGTTTAACCTTTTCATCGTGAATCTATTTAAAGAAGGGTATATTGTTCAGAGATCCAGTTTTTCATAATGAAAAAAATCTTTGATGATTAAATATGTTTGCAATCATAACATAAACCCTTTTTCTTGTATCCCATTAACATAATCATCCACCAACAGTCATCACAATATTATGAAAATAATGAAATAATTCGTGGATCTTTTTCAAAAAGCTATAATCATCATGCAAGGGGTCATTTATAACAAAACAGCAATAAACTGTCAACTGACAATTTGTCTTTTTGGTGTGTATGTATTAACTGCAACTTTTTCTGTTTGTGGTATATAACAAATTATTTGGCTAAAATGCTCAAACAAATAGAGCAAACATCCATACCACATGTTATCTGTCAATTTTGTTATTATATACGAAAATCAGGGATCGATCTCTATATTCTAACCAATGTTCGAGCTTATTGTAGGTTTTTATCATATAAATCAAAAATGTTGATGATTATTCATTGCTTTATTGAAAACACTGTCGAAAAGAACAGAGTGATCGACACTAAGCATATTCTACAGACGTAGAATTTCCATGCAATCAAGGTATTTAGTAGAACGATTCGAGATCTTATTGTCCTATCTTATGTTTATACCTAAGGAGCGAAATATGGATTTCTGATTTTTGCGATCTCCTCTTTCATGAAATTTTGATGTGTATGTGAGATTTACAGGTTTGCAGAGAATTGAATGGTCGTTAGTGATACCTTCAAAATAAGAGTTTATGCATACAAAAACAATATTGTTTGACACATTATCTGCTGGAATAACAATATACTCTCATAAAAAGAATATGAAGCATCCAAAATCTCGAACCTTCGGAAAGAGACAGAAATCCATTAGGTCATTGTATATCGTAGATTTCGTATATACTTTAAATGTATGAAATAAAATCTTTGATCTACAAGATTGGCCAAAGATACAAAAGGGACATTCAAACACATATGTCATTGATTGTTAAAACTTGGTCACTTATCTCTTCTTCCGACCGGCAGTAAAACTTGGACAAAGTTGAGCGTCCGTTTGGCTGTCAGCAGTTACATCCGGTCAGTATGGAGACGCTAAAGCCGATGCCATGCTTTTTGCACATAAAGAACCCTTGCAAAAACTCTTTGAGGGGTCTGTAGGTGGCCTGTTACAGTGACAAGTTTTTGTCCGTATTCAATATAACCTCATTTTCCACTGGCTGTCTAAATTTGCCCGATATTCATCCCGGATGGACTCTATTAGAGGACCTACCTATTATAGTTATTGTTAATTTCTTCTTATCCTAAACATGCATGAAATATTTGACACTGGACGTTAATCAAGCCACAAAAAATCAAACAATCAATCAATAAATCGACCCATCAAACTTCCCATACGAAACAGATAATAATAAAAATACACATTTTGTTCATATTAAGTCTTGTCGTTTAGTATACTCCTTTATTTCTTTAAAGGTACTTTTCAAGCTTGAATGATGGTTGCAACTCATCAAAACCGGACGTGAGATTCATAATTAAAACAATCTGTTAAAGGGAGGCAGTTCTTTTTTCGATCAACGGAATTGTAAACATATTCCTTGTAAGTTTTTGTTATCAGGACATTGCCAATATTTTTATGGAATAATTTTCAAATCTGGAAGAAGGTTTCCTCTCATCAAAACTATGACATCTGCTCTTTGGTCGGGCTGTTGTCTCTTTGACTCATTCCCCATTTCCATTCTCAATTGAATGATGATTTAAACAATCAAAACCAAATATCAAGGGCCATTTTTGGAGAATAACATCACTTTTTTCATGAATAATTTTTGTCGCCGGGATATCGCCTACTTTTTTTTACTGGAATAAACAGCACTATTGGTAATCCTACATATTCTTTAAGATCATTTACAAAGGATGAAATTTTACAAAATCAAAAATCTGTCCTTTTTTCATTTGGTATTAACATCAAAGAAAACGTAGAAAATCTACCCTCATTATACTGGATACCACATCTTCACATAAACTCCGTATAAAGAACGATAAATAGCTGGATCATCAAGATGTTAGACTAAACATCTTTCGAAAGTGTTGACTACTATTCTTTCTACAGTAAAATATAGCATAAAAAATATGGTGATGAGATACATTCAACCAGTGGTGTCAATCAGATGTGGATTATCAAAAATCCTAAAGATCTACTTCTAAATCTTAGATCACAATCTCTGCAATTTTGCAAGAACATTAAGACATTTTATTTTTTTACGCTTTACACTACTATTCCCCATGCTCAATTGAAAGTTCAATTTCACCATCTCATTTAACAGAGTTTTTTTCTTAAAAAATGAGAATCGTAGAAATTTCTTGTTTTGGGTTATGATAATTCTTGTTTTGGGAAGAACCACACTGATTCTATTAAAAAAGTGAAGATGATATTATCAAAATGCTGGATTTTTTAATCCACAATAAATTTTCTATTCTTCCCATAAAGATAGAAAACAATTCTGAATAAGGGAACTAGGTACTGCAATGCCATATGGTTGCAATGAGTAGGAAATTTGTCAAGTATAGACTGCAGTGATGTAAATTTAATGAACTTATTTAATACTATTTTACGACACAAACGTAGTCATAGGCAAAAACATTACCATCGGCCTGATGATAAAAAGTCTTCCAAATATATCGCCCTCTCGGAGCTTTTATGATCTTTTTTCACATCTGCATCATCCGCTAGGGTTACATTACATTAGCACTATTCATTTTACACCTCCTGTAAATTTTCTAAAGTGTTTCAGAGATTATGCACTTGACAAAGGATGCATACATACATTTTCTCCAAAATGCAGACGGGTCAGTATAATTTGTGCAGTAGCTCTTTTCAGTCTTTAAACCAGTAAGACCTGAACCTTTACATGATGAAAAGAAAAATGCCTACCTGTTCAGTTTTCCAATAAAGGAATTATTGCAGTCAACATAAGCAACGTTCTATATCACAAGGAAGTAACATCTAGAATTCCGCTTTATTTTCAAAATCAATCTTTTCCTATTATATCCTACAGTAACACCAAACTCATTGCACGTAAAGTATTTAATTACAAGCAAGCTTTGCAGTACCTTGATTTAGAACAATACCTAACAAAAGCATATGACAAGTGATTGTTCCCACTAGCCTTTTATTTACAGCCCCTCTGGCCATGTTATTACTAAGAATCTAAACATAATTCGACACGAAAATCTTTGAAAAGTGATATCTCATGGTCCTAAGTTTAGAGAACCCAAACACATCTATTGGAACCATAACTTCAAAATAATAATGAATTGGCACACTTTGTCAGAATGGGTCAACACAATCAGGTCTCTGATATAACTTCGCATTCATAAGTTGAAAAACTGTGTAAATGATCGATCAAATTCCGTTTTCAGAGACAAAGAGGCTGTGAAATGTCTATCATCTCTTCACGATAAGTATGCTGTTGTTCTTGCGTACAAAGCTTCAAATAATATTGTCTTTGTATGTAAATCGTACTACTACGAGTGTCTTGTAAAATAATTAAAAATAAATGAGTACTCAGGTAATCCCACATACAAAAACATATTATTTGACAAGGATGAGATTTTTGCGAATCATAAGTCCTTCCTGGCTTCAATAAATATTACATTGAACAGAACATCGGAGGACTTATCCTGTTTGTATTGGATACCTAAGCTTCACAAAATTCCGTACAAACAACGATGAATTGCTGGCTCAACTGCATGTTCGACTAAAAAATTGTCCATTAGAATGACAAAGATTGTCCGCAATGAAAGATGGTTTAAGAAATAATGCGACACTGTTTACTCGCGTAGTGGTATTAACCATATGTGGATTCTAAAAGCCCCAAAGAACTTCTGGATAATTTTTAATTTCGAGCTTTCTCTTAAATTAATTCTATCATAACTTTTGATTTTTCAACCCTGAATACCACCATTCCCCAATGTGAAATTGAAAAATCGTCTAAAAGAAAGACTCAAAAAATTCTTCTCAACATAAAAATAGTAGCATACGCTAGAAATGAATTACTTTGTGATACCAAACGGCATATTTTGTTAAATGTGAACAAAAAGGTAAAACATTTGCTACACAGAGGAGCAAGTAATCAGTATGCTGGAGTTTCTTATTGACAACATATTTGTTAAATTTGGGGTGTAGACTTTTTCAACAAATTGTCGGCACTTCTATAGAAAAGAAATGTGCGCCTTTACTTGCCGATCTTTTCTTATTTGCAAATTAGTCGGAGTTCCTTCAGACACTTGTCAAAAACAATCAGATCAAAGAAGCCAGATCATTTAAATTCCAATTCAGATATATTGATGATGTTTTTTCCTTTAACATAATTAACAATCCAAACTTGTCTGTTTGTGTTCCATAAATATATCCTCCAGAATTAAACATCAAAAAAATAACGGACACGGCTTCCTCTGCCTCATTTTTATACTTATACCTCGATTTTGACATAACAGTCATCTAAGTACCAGAATCTATGACAAACGAGATGATTTTTATTTTGAAATTATCAATTTCCCCTACCATATTAGCAATTCACCAACTTCACCTGCATATGCGATATACATTTCCCAACTCATTCGGTATTCAAAAGCTTGCTGCTGCTACTTAGACTTTGTAAAACGTCACCAGTTTCTGAACAGAAAGTTGATGAACCAAGAGTATGTCAAAGAACGTTTCGTACTTTTTCTTAAAAAGATCATCGGAAAATACCAAGACCTTGCTGATAAATAGTCTGTATCATCTTCACGAATACTACACGATGGTCTTGAAGTATAGATTATGGGTACTGACGTTGTTTCTCATCTTAATAACGTGTTATAGTATTCTTTTTTTTTGTCTTTGTAAATTATTACTTTTACTGTGTAGCCTATTTTGTAGTATCCATTTGACGTGGCTCGGTACTTGTACATCCCGTCATTGTGTTGCTGAGCTTTAGTAAATTTTTGTATTCTTGTCTTTCGTATTTGGTAATGTGCTTTGTCTATATACCTTTTTGTTTTTTTTTGTTGATATATTTGCTTGCTTTGTAGTGATTTATCTGACGGGGCTCGGTACTTGTACGTCCCGTCATTGTGTTGTTGTGTAATGGTATTTTTTTGTATTCTTGTCTTTCGTTTTTGCTAATGTGCTTTGTCTATATACCTTTTTGTTTTTCTTTGTTGATATATTTGCTTGTTTTGTAGTGATTTATCTGACGTGGCTCGGTACTTGTACGTCCCGTCATTGTGTTGCTGAGCTTTAGTAAATTTTTGTATTCTTGTCTTTCGTATTTGGTAATGTGCTTTGTCTATATGCCTTTTTGTTTTTCTTTGTTGATATATTTGCTTGCTTTGTAGTGATTTATCTGACGGGGCTCGGTACTTGTACGTCCCGTCATTGTGTTGTTGTGTAATGGTATTTTTTTGTATTCTTGTCTTTCGTTTTTGCTAATGTGCTTTGTCTATATACCTTTTTGTTTTTCTTTGTTGATATATTTGCTTGTTTTGTAGTGATTTATCTGACATGGCTCGGTACTTGTACGTCCCGTCATTGTGTTGTTGTGCTATTGTAATTTTTTGTATTCTTGTCTTTCGTTTTTGCTAATGTGCTTCATCTATAACTCTTTTTTGTTTGTCTTTGTTGACATATTTGCTTGTTTCTGTAATGATTAAGAGTATAACACAATTGTGACTGCTGTACCCCTATTTTTGACATTTCTCTATTTGCATAGTTGGTTGTGTAGCGCATGGTTCTGTCAAGTTTAATGGCCCTCTCCTTTTACTAAATTAACCTTCAGAATATCTGTGAATACTTTTTTTCTATCAAAAGGGTCATTATCTTTTCAATATGCAATCAGCTAATTGAAAGTTGCAAGTTTTTTTCATTGGTATTTGCTTTTAGGCTATCCAATGTGTTCTTCATTTACAGTTATGTTATCCTATATTTTTCTATAAGTTACATTTGTATTTAGGTTTATACCCATTATTTATTACTGTCTACTGTTTATCATAGTATTTAAAACTTTTATCTTAAACGTTAAATCTAAAGTTTTTACCATATAATAATTATATTGTCTTTCTTACATCTAGTCTAGGCATCTTTCATTTTTTTTTATATTTCCAGAGGGATTTTAAAGCATTTTTGCTGTTGTCCTACATGTATTCATGGCAGAGGAGTCAATGTTTGCCAAAACATTACCTATGTTTTGAAATTGACATTTCAGATATTCCATAATGGTCAACCAACTCGTGTTTTTTTCCTTAAAATTCTCAGAGGAATGATTTCAACTTCACTACTCCCAATTCTTGATTAAACAGCCTCCTTATAAGCAGCAATCCTCTATAAAGACAACAATAATAATACAAACTAGCACTGGAATATAGTATCATCTTGGAGATATATACTCCATATTCATTGAATGTCGCTACGAAGAAATGAACAGTTCACTATTGTGATGCTGAAATCATCTCTTTTGTCGAAAACATTAGTTCTAAACCGACCCTCATTGTCAATTTCTAGATGTATGTCAAGATATGAGGCAAAATTATCTTTATCTGCGATATCCTTTATTTCACGATTGCTAGGATAGATGCTAGCTTCTGTTCATAGTTCAGACAAAGCCCCTGTATGAATTGTATCAGAAACCGAGAACAAAATATATCTTGTGCTACGAGTGCAAGTAGAAGAACATGCATATAAACTCATCAAAGTTACCAGGATTGAAATGTTGTACGTAAGACGCGCGTTTCGTCGAAAAAAGACTCATCTGTGCAATCGAATTAAAAAGTTAAAACAGAATACAATATAGAAAATAAAGTGCGATATTGAAGAGTATTGAGGACCCAAAATTCATAAAAGTTCAGCTTAGGTAACCTTTTCCTGAAGTAGAAACTTATTTAACAGCATGGAAAGGACATCAGTTTTTTTTTCTCTCAATAACTTATGTATTATATCAGTGTTGGTGACTGTCTTGATCGCAATACATTCTGTGAATGCAATTGATTTACTTACTCCTTAAAATGTGCCGTCTAAAGTAAAATCGATGAATAGAACATTTCCTGCATTCCAAATATCATATAAACAGCGATGTAGCATCTCAAAATATTAAAACCTCAAGGTGACTACAGAATAAAGACATGGTCATTCGTGATCTTCTTCCGACCGACTTTATAACCCTTGCCAAAACGGGGCGTTTGTTTGTTGGTTATCGGGATGTATAAATTCGCAGCCGCGTCCGGGCTAAATGAGGACGATAAATGCTTAGTGTACAGAGTGTCACATTCTCTGTACTTAAGGGCCCTTGCAAAAACACTCTAATGGGTTCGTTTGAGGCCAGTTGTCACGATAAATTTCTGTTCATATCCAATTTACCTCTTTCTTTAGTGACAGTCCAGTTTATCTGCCTTTAATTCCGGTCGATCCTATTGCAGGACTTACCTAATGTATGAATTGCTCATATCTTCACGTCCTGAACATGCACGAAATTTTTGTCACTAGACATACTGTATAGCAAACAACAATACATCAATCAATATAATACATTTACTTGTACAAGGCTAAGAAAACAGGTAAAGAGTGAGAATGTTTAGATCGACTAATATTTTGAGCTAAAATATATCAAATTGGTCTATTATATTCTACCAGCGAAATAATATGAAATTAACGTAAACTAAATATTCTTTAAGATACAGACTGGACATGTGAACGCATTATGTTTTTAATGTGCTCACTTTAAATTATGCTTCTACCAATGCTTTGTTTGATCAATGTACAAAAGGTATATTGAGCTCGATGCAATTTTTTGTTCAGTAGTTATGAATAAAATGAAATGAGGGTTTTTACTTTTTAAGAACACGATAATCAAAATGTATAAAGTGAAACGTACAATTTTCAATTAAATTATATTTATTATAATATTTATTATAATTATATTTTTGACAATATTTCAAGTTAAAACTCAATAGCAAAATATTATTGTTTAATGTATAGCATAGGACAATCACTTTCGTAGTTGAATAGTTTATGTTAACATTTGTTAAGTTCCTATTAGAGATTTCCAATAAAATGACATAGATACGAAAATCGACGTACGAACCTAATGGGACTGGTTATTGCACATCATTGAATTTTATTAATTACATCGATCAAGTTTAAAAAAATTATTCCAAGACTTATAAAATCACACACTCGAATGTTGGTCCATATAAAATAATGTTATCATGCACAAAATGATATAAATCTTGCCTTTTCAAATATCACATGTTTTTTTTTTTAGATTTCCACTCTTGTTGTCACTGACATAAGATCACGTATAAACACACATATCCCATACCTATCATGCGTACGATTTGAGAGATCTTTCATGGTTATGATTATGACAATATTATATTTCGGTATACTTTGCAGATCAACTTCCTATTTAACTTTTTGTCTGTCCTTCTTTATAGTTTATCTATCTTTTTTTATATTTATTGCGGGTAAAATATTTGGAAGGATATTTTGTTCTGACAGTTTCAGATTATCGAAACCAGAGTTGGCCAGAATCTGCCTCTTTATAAAAGTTGAAAATTGAGATAAAACTATTGCTTCCATTTAATTTCCAAACAATAGTATTTTTCGTTTATTATAAAATGTGTTGATACAAAAAAATCCTTATATATTTTGTTTTTTAGAACAAAAGTGTGTTCGATTAGGGATTGTTCTGTATTAATTTGTTTAACGGGAATACTAGCGGAGTCCAAATACACAAGACATTTCCAGGCATTTGTTTGTGTATATCCCTTGAGGTAAATTAACTTAATTGATGAACAATTAAAAGGGGGTTACCGAATTAATTTTACTGAATAAATCATTAACGGAAATATGTAAGGTAAGTAACAACATAATTAAATACGATTTCGATGCCAGATGCGGATCCAGGATTTAAAAAAAAATGGGGGGATGAAGGCAACGTTACAAGTGGAACAAAAAAGAAAAATAGAAGTATTAATAGGATGTAGGGCCATATTTAAGTGTTCGTTGTAAATTATTTTACATCTGCATATTTAGATCGAGAAGATGAGAATATGAACCAGACTTTGTATTATATCACAGGAAGACATTCTATCCTACCAGGACACATAATTGTATCCCTGGACCGATTCATCCTTGCTCTAACTTTTAAATATTGCGTGCTTGGCAGAGAGGATGCAAATCCTTGATTTGAAACGGCCGAGGATCGAGCACAAGACTTCCCGTATTCAAGCAGTGGTGTAGCTTTCATTGACGCAATGGAAAACCACCTCACTAAATTTTTGACAATTTATAAAAAGAGACAAAGAAAATTATTTACCATGCACGTCATAGTATAAAGTATACTAATTGACGACGATTCAAAAGGTTGAATGTTTAACTCTTTACTCACTTTTCATCATTGTTAACGTCTTGGAAACTTTCTGTCATAAAATGAACAAGTTAGATGCAAATATCTTTTTTAAGTAACAGACAAAGTTTACCTCGCAAACAAACTGATTCAAACAAGAGATGATAACTGATATGATGCTTGATATTTTACTTTATCATGCAAATCTGTATAGCCGCAGAGTAAATGAGTTATATTTTTATGTCAGGATGAACTGTATAATACAAATGCCAGCAATATTGGAACACGATAACTACAAAATTTTGTTCGCATCAATTTAGAGTGCCAGCATGTCCTCCTTTTATTCAAAATATTGATTCGTTAACAAATTTCAGTAGTTTTCATACCTCAGACTGACTTGTATAACAAAATGATTTGTCCGCATCAACCAAAACAGACCATATTTGCACTTTATTATGTAAATCTTATAGTCGCATAGTGAATCAGTAATATTTTGATGCAAGGATGAATTGTATAAAACGACTGTTAGCAATATTGAAACACAATGACTACAACATTTTGTTCGCATCAAATTAGAGTGTCAGCATGTCCTCTTTGTATTCAAAATATTGATCCGTTAACAAATTTCAGTAGTTTTGATATCTCAGACTGACTCGTACAATAAAATCATTTGACCGCATCAACCAAAACTGACCATATTTGACGACCGCTTCAACCAAAACTGACGATATTTGACCGCTTCAACCAAAACTGACCATATTTGCTCTTTATCATGCAAATCTATATAGCCACATAGTAAATGAGTTATATTTTGATGTCAGGATGAACTGTATAATAGAAATGACAGCAATATTGTAAAACAGTAACTACAAAATTTTGTTCGCATCAATTGAGAGAAATTTCACCTGTTTTTATATCTCAGACTGACTTGTAGAACAAAATTTTTTAACCGCATCAACTAAAACAGACCATTATTGCACTTTATTATGTAAAACTTATAGTCGCATAGAAAATGAGTAATATTTTCATGTAAGGATGGATTGCATAATACAAATGATAGCAATATTGGACCACAATGACTACAAAATTTTATTCGCATCAATTTAGAGTGCCATCATGTCCTCATTTTATTCAAAATATTGAATCGTAAACAAATTTCAGTAGTTTTGATATCTCAGACTGACTCGTATAACAAAATTATTTGACCGCATTAACCAAAACTGACCATATTTGACCTCATCAACCAAACCGGACCATATTTGCACTTTATCATGCAAATCTGTATAGCCGCATATTAAATGAGTTATATTTTTATGTCAGGATGAACTGTATAATACAAATGATAGCAATATTGGAACACAATGACTACAGAATTGTGTTCGCATCAATTTAGAGTCCCAGCATGTCCTCCGTTTATTCAAAATATTAATTCGTTAACAAATTTCAATAGTTTTCATACATCAGACTGACTTGTATAACAAAGCTATTTGTCCGCATCAACCAAAACTGACCATATTTGCACTTTATTATGTAAATCTGTATAGCTGCATGAAAAATCAGTAATATTTTTATGTCAGGAGTGACTATATAATACAAATGAAAACAATATTGGATCACAATGACTACAAAATTTTGTTCGCATCAATTAAAAGTGCCAGCATGTCCTCTTTTTATTCAAAATATTGAATCGTAAACAAATTTCAGTAGTTTTGATATCTCAGACTGACTTGTATAACAAAATTATTTGAACGCATTAACCAAAATAGACAATATTTGACCTCATCAACCAAAACTGACCTTATTTGCACTTTATTATGCAAAACTATAGCCGCATAGTAAATGAGTTATATTTTTTTATGTCAGGATGAACTGTATAATACAACTGACAGCAACATTGGAACACAATGACTACAAAATTCTGTTCGCATTAATTTAGAGTTGCAGCATGTCCCCCTTTTATTCAAAATATTGATTCGTTAACAAATTTCAGTAGTTTTCATACCTCAGACTGACTTGTATAAAAAAATGATTTGTGCGCATCAACCAAAAGAGACCATATTTGTACTTTATTATGTAAATCTTATAGTCGCATAGTAAATCAGTAATATTTTGATGTAAGGATGGATTGTATAATACAACTGATGGCAATATTGGAACACAATGACTACAAAATTTGTTTGCATCAATTTAGAGTGACAGCATGTCCTCTTTTTATCAAAATATTGAATCGTAAACAAATATCAGTAGTTTTCATGCATACATCAGATTACTTGTATAATAAAATTATTTGTCCGCATCAACCAAAACTGACCATATTTGCACTTTATTATGTAAATCTATATAGCTTCATAGAAAATCAGTAATATTTTTATGTCAGGAGGGACTGACTTGCATAGCAAAATTATTTGTAGAGCGCCATCATTTCCTCTCTGTATCCATAATAATGAACCGTCACTAAAGTCAGTAGTTCGTGATGGTTTGTTTTTTAAACAAAACTATTTAACAGCATTATCCAACACTCACATGACTGATGCATATACTTTATAATGAAAAGTATGAGAAGTTCTCTTCTTGGAATAGTAGACTGATAATACATTATGTAGGTTGATTGATTTTGTTTTTAGCCTAACGTACAGGGGTAAATATTCCATTTATGTTCAGATCGAGTATATTTTTCGGACGTCCCAGATATCATTTCTAATCAATATGGATAAGTCTGTCTCAGTAAATTGACGAGATGGTACACATGTACATACTTATACAACACTTTATCAATATCCCTATATATACATTGTACAATTTTCATTTGAACATTTGGCAAAACAGAATCTTAAATCATGTAAATCCAAGGCAAACAAGGTGAATTACGATTAAAAACCCAGGTATTAAATGCATAGAGTTATATTTAGGAAGATACTGTTAAAAATGGGGAACGAAGCAACGTAATGTTTATATCCTATCATATAAAAATAGTTTCCCGATGTGTTGGATAACCTTTCTATCCGCCTCGATATTTGTACATGTAACTTTTGAAAAGAAAATATAGAAAATATGCTACTCAGTAAATTTATTAGAACTGACTTTTTGTAATTAATAAAAGTTGTTAATATTTCGAATTAAAAGTGTTTTTGTTTGTTCTAGTTTGAAACACATATATTCGTAAAATATTAAGATAAAAGTTGTTTTAATTAAATAAATGTACAAATGAACACGAAGTTTATTTCTTAATTTACACAATCAGTTAACGCGAAAAGTAAACGCGCGTTTACTTTCAAGTGCACGTGAAAATACACTAGTCTTGTGAAATCTGAAGTAAACACCCGTTTACTACTGAATAAACGGAAACAGAGTATACGACCGTTCACTCGGGTAGACATTAGATATTTCCATTTTGACCGCGTTAACGTAATTATAGAAAACGCGAAACTTGAAGTTAACTAACGAAATATGTGCACGCGGCGTTAATTTTGCGTTAACTTTATGTAATGCTTGGTCTGCACCCAACTGTATGTGATTATTAGATTCCTTGTATGTAATATAGGTTAACTATTTGTTAATGGGAACAGGAGTATAACAGATAGTCATTCGAATGTTTCAATTAATTTAGACGGCTGAATGTTGCTTAATCTTTGGTTTTCTATGTTGTGTCATCTGTACTATTATTTTTTTTTTGTCTGTTTATTTTTGGCCATGGCGTTGTCAGTTTGTTTTCGATCAATAAGTTTGACTGTCCCTCTGATATCTTTCGTCCCTCTTTTGCAATCTCCAGACTTTGCCATTGATATAGAAAACATACAAATTAACCAAGATAAAGTCTTTACAAACACACCAGACAAATCTTTTGAATCTCTGCTTGTAACATGGCATCAACACCATTAATACATTACTCAAATAACTGAAATATATATTATTCTGATCGCTTTTGTTGTTCTTTAAACTAAATTATTGAATCTTGCAGAGTTGAAATTACACGTTTGCTTTAATGCCAATTTCTAATTTTTTACCATTTTCTTTAAATTAGCATTGATTAGAAGGAAAATCTAGGCATTTCTAGAGTACAGAGATTATGCCTGGACAGCAGAATATGACAAGGTAAAAACTATTTCTATTATTATATAGAAAAAGAGGAGAAATATAATCAAGGGACATTTAAACTCATAAATCGAAAATAAACTGACAATACCATGGCTAAAAAGAAAAAGACAAACAGACAAACAACAGTACACAAAACACAATCTTTCACTGGTTTGCGGAGAAACATATCTGACCAAGGTTTTTATCAAAAATTATTCAACACCACCCCAAACAAATGTAGTATGGTCAGACATGCTTATTATTACGTTTAAGTGTTTCAAATGAAGATAAAACCTGAGAAGCAATTGGGTGCACGAAATTTGGATTGTGTTATTTTCATATAATCATTATTTATTTATTGCTGGTATGTCAGAATGAAAAAAAGTTTGGCATATCAAAATGTGAAATCAAATTCAACAAATCAAAAGATTATCATACAGTTAACAATGGCGAACAAGTTTAAGGATCGTATATCGTTCTTGTAAACCAAACGAAGTCCTTTGTATGTGAATCCGGTCTTTTAAGTCGTTATGAACACAAAATTTTCTCTAAATATTCACTACGTAAATATTATTGTTTTAAGTATTGAAACACAGCTTAAGTATCATTGACGTATAAAAGAAGCAACTGAAGGCATTTCAAAATTGAATTTACTCTTTTAATAAAAAAGGAACCGCTCAGTCATATTATTATTATAATAATAAGTATTATTGATGTTTTTTATTTTACTTATTTAATCTTGCTAAGTTGACATTACTAGTTTTCTTAAAAAAATAATTTCGTTTTTACTGCTACTTTTCATGGTTTTTATCTTCAATTTAATATGTCTAAAGATGTTGTTTCATTTTCAACTATTAAATATGACAAATGAGAAGCCAAATATCGAAGTATTTATTTAACTAGAGATCGTACGATTACACATTTTTGTATAATTCAGATTACAAATTAACACCTTATCACAAAAGTATGAACTGGTACAGTCTGTGTTAATGACACTGGAAATGTTGTGTATTAAACACTTCTTAGTAACGTTACTGAATGGACATGTTTATCAAAAATAAACTATTTTGAACGAAATAAAGGTCAGTATAAAATAAACAAGTTCGGCAAAATGTTCAATGATTGACTTTTTGGCAGTTATTTGAAATCAGTTCGGCATGTCAAATTATTTTGAAATTTTTCATTTTAAGTTCGGCATGTATCTTGATAGTATATTAAAAAAAGTTTGATTTACCATCTGTTGCAATTGTATTAACTAAACACAATCTTATTATATAAAGTGAAAGATTATGGACGAATATCCTCTTTAGCAAAATATAAGATAAGATAATCTGTGTAGTGTGTCAACACTTCGTCAAAATGATTCTTTTTTTTCCTTATTATAATCATAATAATAATAATTATATATAATAATAATGATTATATTTAATGATAATGATTAAAAACCAATTGTTCAGAGAACAATTGAAGGTCTTTCCACTTCAATTTTCTAAATAATTGATAAGAAGCTACATTTGTACTTTCGGTTTTCTAAAAGTTACTATTGGTGTCCAGTCATATGTTTCTTCATACTGATTCGATAAACTAATGGTTTTTGTATGCTTTTGTAAGAAATAATGGAGATAATGTGCTACTTCCGGTTAAGTAAATAACACTTCCGGTCTCTTATGAAAGCTTCTTTCACACAGATTCCAAAAATATATAGTTTCTATTTATTTTTGCCTAAAATAAGGGAGATAATTGACAACTTCCGGTTTGGAAAATGTCACTTCCGGTTTCATATGATAGCTTTATTTACACGGATTCCAAAAATATATAGGTCTATATGCTGTTACATTTAATTAAGGAGATAATTAGCCACTTCCGGTTTATTGAAGGTCGATTCCGGTTTCAAATGATAAGTTTATGTATGTATATTAAAAAATATATGAATTCTAAGTACATCTCCTTTAAAAATGTGCAAAAAATTGCTACTTCCGGTTTCCTCAAGGTCACTTCCGTTTGACATTTTTTAAAGTCATATGTCATCCAACATTTTGCAAACGACCCAATGCCCTTATAATGAACCAAGTTGAAGAAATAATCAATTTACCTTAAATTAAAACATTTCAGGGGCAATAACTCCTATGCGATGTCATTTGGTTGTCTCAAACCAAATGTTTCATATCTTCATCACATGAAGGAAACTTTTTGCACTACTTATTTTATACATATCTTTAAAAGTGTCAGAGAAAAAAATGCATAAGCAAGCAAAAGTCAAAATTGAGAATTTTACCTTGACCTTTGAATTTGACCTCATTTTGTAAGTTAGGACCCAATTACCGCAAATATAAAGACTCTAGATAATAGGGCTAATGGTTTATGAGTAACATAAACATAACGACAAAGTTATTGGTAAAGGTTGATAACTCCTATAAAATTTCACTGCATCCCTTCGATCAAAATCAGCCAAAATTTTTAAGGATGCAACGAACAATTTGACAAAGAATTGTGTCGATATCTTTTTTTGTTACGAATGAGAAGCACACACAAGATAAACAGTGAATGGGGAGATAACTCTTACAAAGAAAATTGTTTGGCTTAGCAGGGTAAAACTTAAAAGTGCATAAACTATACGATACAATATAAGAAATATATATGCAACATGTTGCGAAACAAAAATTAAACGCAAGAACAAAATTTGGCGGAAGGAAAAAATATTAATAATAAATATAAATCAATTGTTTAAAAAACAATTGTTAACGGTCTTTCCCCTCCGAAAAATTGATTGATTGATTGAATGGTTGGTTGGTTGGCTGATTGACTGATATACTAATTAAACACATGGAATAAGGTCTCTTGGAACCAGCGAACAAGAAACAAATGAGATCATGGACCCCGTATTAAACAAATTGCTTGATTGATTGATTGATTGATTGATTTCTTGGTTGGTTGGTTAATTGATTGATTGATTGCTGGATTGAAAGTTTGCATGACACTCTCTCTATGCGAGGGATCGGACTTAACGTCCATATTCTTGCCGAACGTGACTGCGTATTTGTACATCGCGGACTCCCAAACTGACGACCTGGATTTCCTAATGAATAAACATCCTTACATCCTCTATTTATAAATTTTCTCTATTTTCTTCGGAAACTCAAACTTTGTGGGTTTTTTTTTTTTTTTTATTTGGTGTGTGTGCATTTTGTTTGAACTTGTAGGAAAACTGAATACATTTTGTTTTGGAAGTTTCACTTTCTATATTTGGATATGGAATGTTTTATTCTAATTTTAGCTCTGCGCGCGCGCGATGGTTTTACGAAGTCACGTGACGGTCAAATATATATGTCTGGAATATTAATATCTTTTCATGGGAGACCGTTGAACAGAGCACATGTGTATTGATCAGAAAAACACGATAACTATTGGTTTTATTTATTACAGGTCATTGATGTCGGATCATGCATGCATTTTACATTCTCATGTTTACGGGAGCAAATATTTGTATATCAATGCATGTTTAGAAATTTGATTGTAGGATTTCAGTAATAATTTACGAACTTGGGAGCGATTTCTACATCATTGATTTTAATTTCTCAATCCAGGTCAGGCCGTCAACATGGTCAAGCGCACCGCACGTGTATTTATAGTGCTAACGGGAACATATTTTCTTGATTCATGTTACAGGTAAACTATTGTCTAATCGTTGATTACGAGACTCCATGCTTTGCATGCACTCAAAAGTAATTTTGTTGTTTTAGTACTTTAACAAAACGTTTATCGATTAATTTCAGAAAAATAAATGAATTGGAGCAGATTTTTGTAGGTATGGATTTTTATTACAGAAGTTTGTACATAAGAAGGTTTAGCTTTTTTACAGTTAAATGTGCGGGACTAAAGGCGAATTTCTTTTCATAGAAATAGGATAACTGAAAAAAAAGTAAGTCGGAAAAGGGTGTGGGGCCGGGGGGGCCGGGGGGGGGGGGGGGGGGGGGGGGGTTTGTAGTGGTAGACTTTTGTCTGATAATTGATATAAGATACATCTACAACATGATAGCTGCAAAGTTTACAGTTTAAATTAGTAATTTGTTGATTTGACCATTTCAGGGGCATTGGCCCTGCAAAAAAAAAAAAATGACGCGTGCCATTTTGCCAAACAATTCTCAGTAACGACACGTCGCAACAAATATTTTGGTTAAACTGTTTTGTCGATACCTATAACTCCTTCTGGGAAGAACGACATAAACGTAGCGTGAACAAAATCAGAATATGACCTTGACCTTTGACCTCGACCTAATTTTCTTTTTTTTTTACCAAAAACCTCTAATCAAAAGACCCTAGGTCTCTATCACTTATGGTTTACCAGTTGCAAATGCATATCCCTTAATGATAGCTTTATTTACACTGATTTCAAAAATATATGGTATCTATATACTTGTAATAAGGGAGATACTAGGTACTTCCGGTTTAGTGAAGGTCACGTCCAGTCTTAAATGATAGGTTTATGTATGCATATTTAAAAAATATATAGTTTCTAGGTACTTTTTCATGAAATAAGGGCAAAAAAGGCTACTGCCGGTTTACTCAAGGTTACTTCCGGTTGGTATTTTTCAAGGTCATATGTCAAACAACAGTTTGCAAAAGACCCTTTGGCTTTATCATGTACCAAGTTGGAGTAATAATCAATTAATCTTAAATTGCATTTTGCACTAGTTCTTTTATATATATCTTTAAAAGTGAAAGTGGGGATTAAATAACAAGAAAAAAGTCAAAATTTAGAATATGACATTGACCTTTGACCTTCGCGTCAATTTCATTTAACTGAACCAAGGACCTCAAATCAATATACCTTAGGTCTCTATCACTTACCCTGCATGCTATACATTTGTATATCCCTTATTGCAAATACAGAAGGGGAAATAACTCCCATATGGAGTTTTCGTATCGTTTCGGTCAAAATTTGACAAAACATCCTAAGGATATAACGAGCAATTTGGTAAAAATAAATTTGTCGCTTTCTTTTACGGTTACGGAGGAGATGCACTAACAAGGAAAACAGTGTTCGGGGAGATAACTCCTACAAAGGAAAGTATTTGGTTAAGCAGGGCGAATTTCAAAGGCGCATAAACTGTTCGATATCATATAGTACTGCAACTGACCTCGAAACAGATGCTTAGTTAACGAGTTAAATGTTCCGGAATAACACACGGCTACAAATTGTTTTAAATGATAGAATAATATCTACATTTTAATTTCCGTCTGGTCGTAAAAAGTTTCCGTGGTCTCATTTTTGTATTTTAGCCTTTTAATGGGGTACCCCTCAATTTACGGTTTTTGGTAGTCACTTTAAAATCCAAAAACTAAATGTTTTTGTTAATCTTCCCGCTATTTTAGTAAATATTTTCGATGCACATATCATCAAAGATCATTGGAATGATAAAAACATAAATATAATACCATTATCGAGTAAAAATTTCAAACTTAAAGTTGGCTGTTTTTCAGATGGAAATTAAACACAATTTTCTTTGAAAACGAGAAAACATATGATTCAAAAACAGTATTTGACATTTGAGAGTACAAAATATATTACTGCGCTACTGCATGCAAATTTTTTTGGGCAAATTCCAAACAATTTTGTCAAAAACTCATAAATAAAAACATCATTTGTACCTTTTTTAATTACGGAAATTTCCTATCCGTCAATCAGCTCCACCATTTATCTTTTCCTTAACAATGAATTTGATAGTTTCGATGTGATTATATACATTTTCTAGGATAAGTTAATTTATTTTTGAGAGATTTGAATATATATAGTAGTTCTGTCGTGTATGTTCTGTAAATAAGTTATATTTTAGTTAATAAAATTTTGACTTTTTATAAAAGTTAACCAAATCCTTCGGATAAGTTGTTTTTCCGGACAATGACTAGTTGAAATTGTGTGGGAAAAAAACATTGTATGTCAATGTTCAACCTCAGAGCAATTAAAATGCATGCAAACGGTCGGCGAAAAAGTACTATTGAAGTTTAGCAGAGATTTGGTGTATGACAAGGTGATGCTACAACCAACTTCTCTTGATATTCTGCTTTCCTTGGGCGAAAGAGTTGTGCAACATTCCAGCTGCACCTGCATACGTGGTATATATCTCCCAATTGATACGATATTCCCGTGCTTTTATTTCCTATCATGATTTTCTTGATAGAGGGTTGCTGCTCACAAGGAAGCTATTAAACCGGGAGTTCCAAATGGTGAAGTTAAAATCATCCCTTCGTAAATTTTACGGACGTCATCACGAGTTGGTTGACCGTTATGGAATAACCGTTTCACAGATGATATAGGATATGTTCCTTACGTCGTGACTACAATCCCCTTCCCTTTCATGAATGTGGCCTACCGAATTAGACTATTTACCGGATTTGCTATAACATGAGCAACACGACGGGTGCCACATGTGGAGCAGGATCTGCTTACCCTTCCGGAGCACCCGAGATCACTCCTAGTTTTTGGTGGGGTTCGTGTTGCTTATTCTTTAGTTTTCTATGTTGTGGCATGTGTACTATTGTTTGTCTGTTTGTCTTTTTCATTTTTATCCATGGCGTTGTCAGTTTATTTTCGATTTATGAGTTTGACTGTCCATCTGATATCTTTCGTCCCTCTTTTGTGAATCATCAGTGATGTTATAAGACTTACACCAGAAGGCAAAATTGTTGCGTCTTTAAATTAGAAACAACGGAAAGCCATATATGTGATCAAACTGATCCACATGTATCCTCACAACTTGACACTTTTATTCGATCTCGCGCTCAGTTTAGTACTTGTAGTTTGGATATGAAAACAGCTTTTTGTGTAAAAGCACAACCTTTAAGAACGACAGAAAATTTAACAAAACTGAGTCGTCTGAACGGGTTGACAGTCTTTTGGGGTGTGCTAATGTTAGTTATCATTTATCCATGCATGGCATGGTAAAGATACTAGTTATCGCGAGTACAGATTTATTTTCAAATACAGTCTACCTTTCAGCATGCATTGCCAAGTACTTATTGAAGTCAACACCTGTGCAATCAGGTAAAACAGTTACTGAAACAATAGAATTTATACTTGCTGTCAATTCATTGATAACGATTGTTAGTGATGATCTGTTCTTTTATAAAAAAAAAAGGACTTTCTCATGTAGCACATCCTCGACATATACCGATCACTTTTGCCCAAGATTGTCTCTGATGCTTACCAAACTGCCAAACTCCAGAACAAACTAACTAGATATTATGTTATTCTTTGTACTCACATGGCTTTTGTGTTTCCTATGCAGAGGTAAGACTATACCTGACAGGCATTGCCATGCACGAGATTGACCGAATCAAGACGGTAATTACGCTCCAGATGGCATTGTTTCAAAAAACCAAGGGGGATGTTTGGTACAAAAAGCCTAAGGTGCCGACAATATAGTCACCAACACGGAGACAATTGATAGTAAAGAACGTTTCAATCCATGGCACGAGCAGCTTTCGGCTGTTGTCTGCTCTATGGTCGGGATGTTGTCTCTTTGACACATTCCCCATTTCCATTCTCAATTTTATTATCAATTCACAATTGATTCCAGAATGCGTCAGATGAAAGTGAAGAGAGGTCAAGATAACACTTTTCAATTGACTGACAGAGTATCATCGTTGGCGGCTGTTTCATTATACCAAAAGTAAGAGAGGTCCTGGTCGTGTTCCGAATTCTTTCAAAAATTCAACTTGGAAGACAAAAATGGATAAACCCCAACATTTTTCATAGGACAAATGTCATCATATTACTTACAAGATTACCTTTGTACCTGCGAAGGTAAATCTTTGTGCTCAATAGCTGTGTTTGCTATGAACAAACTCTGTCCTGCGCCGAACTTGTTCGTTTCAAAAAAGGGAAGTGTGTTGTAATGTTTATACGCGTACTGAATCCGCATAAGATGTCGAGGAGATTGATTCATATACCTATTTAATGGAGACTAGAGCCATTGTATATCGCTTTTAAAAGACAAGTTATATAAGGGCATGACACATTTTAAATAACAACATTAGCAAATTGGCATTACATTGTATTATTTTCCATCACTTCCCTAAAAAAATTGATGAGTCTACACTTGTTTACCAGGATAATCCCACTAAGACGATGTTTATGCACCAAACTGACTTTATTTTACACTCAACCAAACGCTAAATCAATGCAAGTCACACATGATATTTTTTTAACCTCGCATTCGCCTCGGTTGACAATGGTTATTTTTGTGTTATAACTGATCTGTCCAGACATTGCAAATACACAAAATGTATTTATCTATAACTAGATACTAATTTTCACAAAATACACAATCTTTTTGATGCAAAATTAAAAACACTGTTTCAGTGCTTGCATTTTATTTTTTTTCATAGATAGAAACATATTGAAATAATTTGATAAACTGGTGTTTTATAATTTTGAAAATAATTCTGTAATATACTGTAGTGAAAAAAATATAAGCAATATGAAAGTTTATAGTAACCATATAATTTTGGAATCAGTATACAATAATCTATCAATTGACACTGGAAATGACATGTTAAACTGGATTTTAATATTTTCATATCAAATATATCGTTTCGGTTGGAAAGACCTTCAATTGTTCTCTGAAAAAGGTCAAGGCCATCTCTTCTTTTGATACGTCATAAATGGAAACAAGTCAGAAGGTTCCAGGTCAACACCATTTTGTAATGGCAGCTCTTCATATAAGTAGTAAAATTTGTCGTTTTAACATCGTCGATAGTATATGCTTATGATTGAACCGTTTTTGTATCATTCTGTTGAATAAATGTCAGAACATTTCTCCTTTTCTTGGCCTTGTGGTTGAAATTTTGATATTTTTAGGTCTGACCTTTGACCTCAATTTCATAAAAATGTGGCCACTCTGGATTTTTACGACCAAACTTTTCTTATTGTACACGTTTTCCTCTTTCCATCGATACATAATTTAGGTGTGTGTTCTTCCGGAACATTAAAGTTTTAAAAAATGAACTCTTGTTGCAGTATTAATATACCAAACATCTAAGCGACATCTTGCAAAACAAAATTTATACGCAAGAAATAAAAGTGGCGGAAGAAAAAAAAAATATCAGAAGAAAATTAATAGGGTTTCTACAGAAAAGTGGAAAGACCTAATTAAAAACCATTTGTTCAGAGAACAATTGAAGGTCTTTCCAACCGAAACGATATATTTGATATGAAAATAATAAAATCCAGTTTAACATGTCATTTCCAGTGTCAATTGATAGATTATTGTATACTGATTCCAAAATTATATAGTTACTTTACACTTGTATTTGAAAGAAGTGAGATAATTTGTTACTTCCGGTTTGAAAAAATTAATTTCCGCTATTACTTGATAGTTTACTTGACACTGATTCCAAAAATATATGGTTCTATATACTTTTACATTAAATTAGTACAAATCATAGCTACTTCAGGTTTACACTAGGTGACTTCCGGTTGGCTTTTTTAAAGGCATATTACTTGCAACCTAATGCCAAAAGTCTCATGGTTTTATTATGTATACATATGAAGTAAGAGCAAACGTCAAAATCTAGAACGTCAAATTTACCTATGACCTTGACCTCAATTTCAAGGTATTAAAACAAGAACCTCAAATCAAAAGACTCTAGGTCTTTACTAAATACGGTTAATGGTTATATCACCATACGCGTAATTTTAAATATAATAGGGAAGAAAACTTCCATTTAATGTCAGTGTACCCTTTCAACCAAAATGTATGTGTTAAGACATGTCGCAACTAACAATTTAGTAAGAATATGTTGTCGATATCTTACATGGTTTTTGAAAAGAAGTGAAAATAAGCCAAAATAAAAATTTAGAATATGACCTTGACCTTTGATCTTTACCTAATTTTCTTTCTTTTTTTTTTTTTGGACCAAGGACCTCAAATCAGAAGACCCTAGGACTCTATCACTTAGGGATTACCAGTTAGAAATGTAAATCACTTATATCAAATGCATAAGGTGGAATTACCATCATATGGAGTCTCCGGATAGCTTCGGTCCAACTGATCATCCTAATCCTGAAGATGTAACGAGCAATTTGGTAAAATAAATTTGTCGTAATATTTTACGGTTGGGGAGAAGTAGTGGACACAAAAAAATCAGTGTTTGGGGAGATAACTCTTACAACGTAAAGTGTTCAGTTAAGCGGTGTCAGTTTCAAAAGCGTATAAACTGTTCAATATCATATACCAAATATCTAAGCATCATCTTGCGAAACAACAATACTGCGCAAGAACAAATTTTAGGCGGAAGAAAAAAAAAATAATTAGAAACCAATTGTTTAGAGAACAATTGCAGGTCTTTCCACTTCTTACGATTCATTTTGATTTGAAAATATTAAAATACGATTTAAAATGTCATGTACAGTGTCAAATGATACCTTAATGTACGCTGATTCCAAAAATATATGGTTTCGAAACAAATATACTGAAATAAAGGAGATAATTTGTTACTTACGGTCTGAAAAATGTCACTTCCGGTATTATTGGATAGTTTACTTGACCCTGATTCCAAAAATATATGGTTCTATATACTTTTACATCAAATGAGTACAAAACAAAGCTACTTCAAGTTTACACAAAGTCATTTTCGGTTGGATTTTCAAGGTCATGTAAATCGCAACCCAATGAAAAGAGTCCCATGGCTTTATCGTGTCTAAATATGAAGTTAAAGCAAAGGTCAAATTCTAGAACGTCAATTTCAACTTTGACCTTGAGCTCAATTTCAAGGTCATAAACCAAGGACCTTTAATCGAATTACCCTAGGTCTTTATTATACTTGGTAAATGAGTTTTACCACCATATATGTAATTCTAAATATAAAAAGGGAGAAAACTCTCCTTTACGGTCAACGTACCCTTGCAATCAAAATGTACGTGTTACAACATGTCGCAATTAACAATTTAGTAAAAAAAAAAGTGGTCGATATCTTATACGGTTTTTGGAAAGAAGTGAAAATAAGCAAAATTAAAAATTTAGAATATGACCTTGATCTTTGACTTTGACCTAATTTTCATTTTTTTGGACCAAGGACCTCAAATCCAAAGACCCTAGTTCTCTATCACTTATGGATTACCAGTTAGAAATGCATATCACTTATATCAAATGCATAAGGGGGAATAACTCTCATATGGAGCCTCTGGATAGCTTCGGTCCAAATAGTCATCCTAATCCTGAAGATGTAACGAGCAATTTGGTAAAATAAATTTGTCGTAAACTTTTACGGTTGCGAAGGTGTAGTGGCCACAAGCAAAACAGTGTTTGGGGAGATAGCGAACATCTATCTCAAACTGCTACTCAGCAAAAAACAGGTATTAAAGATAAGGAAAAAACTCATATCAACTCTTACAACGTAAAGTGTTCGGTTAAGCAGTGTTAGTTTAGATGGAGAGTTGTCTCATTGGCACATCTCCTAATTTTTAATTAAGCTGGTTTTGTAGCCAGCTTTACCTCCCACTAAGTAAAAAAAAAACACCTATATAGCGGCAACGTAAGGTTAAGACTATTGCTAGTTTCTTTTTAGTCCCTTTACTAAGCTCTTGTGTCAAGTCTGTCTCGTATAAATAAAGGAAAAAAAGTTGATAGGAAGAAAACAAGCATGCTGACAGATAATTGTTTGTTTTGAACCAAAAGGTTTCTATTTTAAAAACTGAGAATGACTTATCCTGAAACAAGTTATTTGTATCTACGTTGGTCACCGTTTTTGTTAAACAAAGTTGAAACAATTAATTCAAATTGTTTTTACGTTTTGCATATTTTGCCAGGGAATACTCGTGTTAAAGACAAAAAAGTCATCTATATATTGTATGTAATATCTTTGTTTATTTTTTTTTTATCCGTATCTGACTCACATCACCCCATGGAGAAAACAGTTTCAGATAACGCGACTTTAACTGCTAATAAAATCAATGTCAATTGTTTCATGGAGCACTTGGCAGACAAACTGGTTGTAAGGACACATATCCATTTAATATAGTGAAGGAAGGTTCTGTTCTGCATCTGTGGTCGTAATTCTATAGGAACATACAACAGACCTATGCACATTCGGGATTTTATCTCTCGTTAGTGTATCGGATGTATGTGTTGAGTTTCCAAGTGAATTGTCAAAACCTGTTTCCTTTATCAAGCTGTTTATGTAATGTGAGTTACACACAACAGAGGTGTTGTTTTAGGCTTTATCTGCGTCATGAAAGAAGGATAGGTCCTTAGCAACACTTGTGTCTTTGAAGATCAAAGTTGCATTAAATGTGTTAACAAAATAAATTTGAAAAGGGAGAAAGTTTTTAAAACCCTACATAATGATGACAACATCAACCAATGGAACGACTGGCAAACAAATGTGTCAACTACATAACAGTTTCAATGCATTAGAAAAGAATATTAACCTCTTCCTGTTTGCGTATAGCCAATTGCCTCGTATAAGCCTAGACTGAATTCGTCAGTATTTTATAGTTGTGTTTCCTACCTATGGAGTTAGATTCATGGTATTTCAGGGCTTTTGATAACATAGTTCATAGATAATTATTATTGACATTGTTAACGTCAACATTAATAACATGACCAGTCGTAAATTATATATTTGTGGAACTAGCACAGTTGCAGTCCCGTGGTTAAGGCTTCAAGTCATCAATACGTGTTTGTAATTGTTAATTGCAATTGGTTTGGTATGGGCATTAGATATGATAAATGCATACTGATATTTAAACTATGGAGTCATTATCGATTGAACTGATTAATAATAAAGATATTTAGTTATTTGATAGCATCGATACTTGTGTTAGTGAAGGAATGTTTAAATGATGTTTTTTTCACACCTTGTCCTAACATTGATACATTACTGCCATCTTTATTCTTCTTTTCAATTTCCAACCGATCTGACAATCTGTGACGGGCAATGTGAGATATAATAGTTGTTAGTTTGTATTGGTTTAAATGTGGAATTCTAACAATTGTTTCAAAACGGAGAGTGTACAAAGAAGCAAGTTTTGAATAATGTAGTGAATTAATCTTCATGCATAATGTGATAAATACCATACAGCTTAATACGGACAGCATGAAGAGTAGGTGGGGTAAAATGAAGAGAACCATGGATTCATATAAGCATAGGAGCAACGTTGAAAACATTGATTACATTCACCTAGCTACTAGATGAAATAGATAATACCTTTACCATCTATTTGGCATTGCAACCATGTTTTGTTGCAATTTCCCGTTATCGAATACAGGAGATTTTTTTTCGTCTACGAATGGTTTTCCAGGACGAGGATTGTTAGGCATATGGTATATTTTTCTCGATGAGTAGAACTCACATAGAACGGACTAAATGATCGAACTAATTAAAATGCACACCAGCATTGTTTTTAATGTCTGATTTATAGTCACATATACGTTTACTTAGCATTCCTTTCGTTTAAGCAAAATATTGAAAGTAGAAAATTTCCCCGTGCTTGATGTGTGTGCTCTTATGCTTTTGTGAATTCATGGATTATGTATTTTTTTCGATAACTTATCTTATATCTCTTATGTGTGCTTCATCATTCTTTCATTTTTTAGGCAATTTTCTGTGCCACACCACCTGTTCTGGCTTTTGATGTTCATTTTCTTAATTTGAAACATGTACAAATGATGTATGGGGGCAGAGTCAGTTTTCCGCTCTTTACATGTCAAGAGAATTATGGTCCAAATATTTATATCTTTTATTGGTACAAATGAATATATATATAGTTATTATATCTAAATTCATCGCCATGAAATGTCCGGAGATCAGTAAATCGATCCGACCTATTCACCTACTTTACATGAACAAAAATATATATCAACAATTTTCCCGTATGACAGTATGATGCAGGCTACCTCTTTCTTTCCTCGTTCACCAAAATTTATTGTTTACCCAAACTGTACTACCTGAATATTCCCCTTTTTCTTTTTGTTCCTGCTATGTTCGTGTCGCTCTTTTTTTGTTTATTTCCGTATTGAAGTCCCTTGGTTTTTTTTCTGTTACCGAAAAATGATTTTGTCTCTCGATTTCCCTTTGCAAATAACGCTTTCTTTTTTTCTTTCAAAACATAACATTGTAGGTGTACATACCTTTGTTTCTGTGCTTAATGTATAATTATTGCATTCAATCAATTGTACCTCTAAACTAAAGCGAAGTGTCTGGTCTGAAACTGATTGGAAAGTACATGGGACAGAAACAAATGTAACTCGTAATTTGATAATATATAAAGTAAAAATACTTTTATCAATCCCCCTTTTTCAATTAATTCAGTGCAGGAAAAGGTTTTATGATCAAATTTAAATAACACAATCACAAACTGTCTTTAACTTATCTAACAAACATATGATTACATCTAGCACCTACATTTATTCAATTTCAAGAGAGTATTTCGGTTAAAAGAAAAAAAGATCACTTCGAACAAAGTGCGAATCGGACACATGATTGACTTATTTAACAGATAACCTGCGGTAACGTGTTCCTTTATTCTGATTTTTATATTCATGGTCGATGATCAGCGAAGTTTTGCATTATATTCATGTATATCAACAATATCAGATTTAAAAAAACAAACTTGTAAATCAACACCGACACCTGAAAATTATATAAACTACTGTAAACCCCTAGTTCATGAAGCAAGTTCTCGATTTGCACTTTGTACAAAAATTTGATTAGCTATTTTGTCCAAGGAACAATTGTGGCTTGCACATCAATACTTGTTAAAACATTTAATTCAGATGAACGAGTTTTATCTTGATTTTGATTATAAAATTATTTTACTTGTGGTCCTTGTATTGCAGCATGATCTATCAAGCGTTAGAAGCATTATTTATTTGTTTTTTCATTTTTATTGTACCTGAAAAAGGATGTAAGAAAGATTGAGAGCAACACCAGAGGAAGAATTTTATATCCAAAGACGGACAAGGATATTTTTTTTGCAAACAAAAATACCTAAGAGCAACTAAAACAAAAATTACAACGAGCATTATCAACCAAATCGGTGCTGACGGACACAACCCAAACATGAGAAAAAAAGTATTGGCAGTGTTAAAATCGATTTGAAAGTTGTTTTTTTTTTCCCAAGAAACCGTCTTGATGAGTGACAACATTATTGTATTGGAAGGTGACTTTGATAAAAAGTTTGTGCGTAACTTTCATTTGTTCTTTCATTGTATTTTTTTTATCACACGTAGAAAAAAAAGTTGTGACAAATGATTGATTTTTTTTCAGTTCTTGAACTATCATTTACCCGTAAGAATCAATTATGCTACCTTCAGATGAAGGTTATTCTTAAAAATAATGGACAGTTAAAGATAACATAATGGTTTCTTACAGGTAAATGATAGTCCAATCACTGAAATATAGAACGGGTACAACAATAGAATGACGTCACAACAATGTTTTAATTAAGATGAACAAACTTGTAAAACATCTTACAAACTAACAGTATGAAAATTATTTGTATACTGTAATTTAAAGTATCAGTTAACAAAACACCTACATTGTAATTCGTATGTTTAAAGGCGTAAATCCATCATAATAAATGTGTTGTAATAATAACGTAACAATAGTGAATACATTGAACTTAAAGTGCAAATAATCATTCGATTTTAAGTTAAGTCACTGCTTGCTCTTAAAGTTTACAATCGTATCAAAATACTTCATACCATCACGTAAGGAAACATGTTGGTTACGTTCACAGTAAATAGCAATTTTAACCGGTTGCATTGATAATTTTTTGCATGAAGAATGGATAGAAAAAAAGTCCCGGTTTAAAACATAGCTATCTTATAAAAAGCTCCGTTTCCTAATAGTATACTTAAAAAAAAACTTCTGATCTTATATGTTGAGTTTATTCAATATATTTAATGTATTTTATTTCTTACATGTTCTCAAAATATCCTTCCTTTTTTTCTGAAGAATTGTTCAGACTTGTTTGCTTTTGTTCTCCATTTGATCATGCTAAAGGAGTATTTTTTTGGAAATCTATGTTGCAGTATGAATAAGGTCGACACTTACATGAATCAAGCCTGTAAATTAATAATTGATGTCATCATAATTTACAGCGAGTTTCGGAAAATTCCATTTGAAGTGTAAGATGTTATCCAAACTTGTATACATTTGGTATGGTTTTTAAGAATTAAGTTTCAAAACATGTTTTAAATATTTTGTCCATAGAAATTAACTGTCATCTGGAATTTATGTTATAGTCATGTTACTTGCCTGTTGAAATAAATAAAGATAAAACTATTTAACCGATAGTTTGTCCAATATGAAATATATTTGTTCGGCCGGAAATGAGACGTCAAATCCGATGCCTCGTAAAGCGATAATGCCACGCTTTTAACGTAATATAACCCTTCCATTTTAACCTCATTTCCAGTAACACTCATAATTTGTCACATAACATGGCCTATTGATCTGTTAATAGTAGGCTTATTTGGTTATCTATTGATAATTGATCATAATCAGAATTAAAAACGATCTAAATCTACTTCTGAATGGCTGGAACTACATTAGATTGACAAGGTGTTAGAGATTCATTCTTTATTCGCTTCAAAATCCGTACATGCTCAGATTCAATGTAAGTTTACATTTCTCCTAATGTTTAAAAGTGTACCTTACATAAACATTTAAAACATATATATATATATATATATTTCGAAGACTATTGAAATAAAACCATTATGATATATATCTCTTCATAGGGAATCAGCTAAGGCGATTAAAGAAGAAATGCGTTTTGTATTGTAAGTTATTACTTTTGTTTCTAGACAAGAACACATTTCTATTTTATTATAAATTGTAACATGTGTAACGAATCATTCTTTTTAAAGTTACTAACAGGAAGAGTTAACCGGGGCTCCAAAATATAACTATTCTTCTTGAATTGTAGATGGGGTAAGGATTAGAAGGTGAGAAAGAATATATGAAGATAATTTTTGTTTTACCCTGTACTCGTTTGTTGTCCTCTGTTTTACCCCAAGAATGTACTTTGGTGAGATTAAAATATCTAGAATTTTAAATTGATACTATTAGTTAGAAGAGCGTTAATTATAAATGAACAAAATAAACTAAAAATATTGATAGAGTATGGAGCCTTATCGAGATATTTAATGTTTTTTAAATGGTGGGAACAGGCTCACTCGGATTTTTACCTTATCTTTGCATTGGTATTATTTTGGTCTCAAATCAATGGAAAAGAAATCTAGAATCTGCTTAAATTTCGGTAAATGACATTTTATGAGCTAGTGAAGTCATTAATGAGGACAAAATGGCTGTTATGGGGCAAAATATTTTACCCTGTGTCATAGGACAAAAACCAAGGAGTCTGAATATTTGACAAAAATTCCAAAACCTCACCTAAGTACATCCTTGAATTGTTTTGGAATTTATGACCAGATCTTTGATATTTAAAATTATATTCAATTACTTTAACATATTGTGACAAATGACGACATTGAGCTTGATGTTCTGCTAACATATTTGACGAAGACCTCTAGTTTTCATTGGTCAGCAGTGTCATTTGATTGCTCTCTTAATGACGTATTACCCATACATGCTTGCATCTTCATTTATTGATATCGATATTAGAAATGCTGGAACGTACCTTGTCCGCCTCAATGTTGAGTTCTTGAACGAGTTATAGTCTGCTTAAGTAAGGCCAACAATTTTCCGGGCACTGCCTTTCAAGTATCCTAGTCCTATAGTCGAAAGAAACATTTGAAATACAGGATGGGCCAGGTTTTAAAACGCAAATATGTACTCTTAAATTTCGTTTATAACTTGCTCATGTTGCACACTTTTAAAATCAAATTTCAGTCTTGCACCAGAGAGCTCAGGCTCAAAAGAAATGTGTACCCAATCGCAGCGTCCCTTGGCACCATAGCAGGCATAGCTTTTAAATTTGGTAGATGAGTGAAGTTTTTTTTTAAAACGACATTGACCACCTATAAGAGTATTGCACGTATGCCACTAACTTGCTCCTTTTTGGGCTAAATTTGTTTATTATCTTATCAAATGGGCTAAATTTGTTTATTATCTTATCAAATGGGCTAAATTTGTTTATTATCTTATCAAATTTGGTATTGACGGAAAATTAACTTTAGTGTATACTGTCATCTTGGAGTGTAAAATAGCGGTACTCAATCGGTTCAGTTATTTGCTTAAATCTGCGAATTTGGAAACAAAATGCAAATTTTATTTTAGCATTTTTTATTTAAACAAAGAAAAATAAATGACTGTTTGCGTTATTCTGATCGTTTTATCAATTCATTTTTATAAATACATGTTAATGAAGTTTCCACTTTTTACTTGGAGCTAGAAGATATGTTCCTGACACATTTTTTTTCATTTTATACATGTATTCTTAAATTACTGTATATTATAAAACCTATCTTCTCATATTGTATTTGTAAATTCTATGTCATAGATAAAATTGAGAATGAAAATGGGGAATGTGTCAAAGAGACAACAACCCGACCGATGTTTTTCTGTGCACATTTTGTAAATAACACGGTGGTCCATACTGTTTATTTGTGATAAAAACATGTTAAGGTGGTATGGGAGTATATTAAATTACAAATGATAGAATCTGTTCGTACTTTGTCACCGTATGTTTTTTCCAGATAAAAATACAAAAAAGCAAAATTTCAATTAGATTCCTTCAGAAAAAGCTATCTCCCCTGAAAATGCCCATTTAAATAAAAATAAAAATCAAGCCAAAATAATCTACGCTTGTAAAAATATCACTACTTCTAAGTTAAAATCTTATAGATTCATTCTTTGAAATGAAAATACAAATTATTTATCTGCATTCCTCATCAATATTTTGCTAATTCTATTGAAAATCTGGACCTAAGGTTCTCTGTTTTTTACAATCCACGATGACGAAAGACAAGACACAAATACTACCTTAAATTGATTATTATGGCAAAGCCTTGGAATATTTTCTATTACAAGAAATATAGTGATCTTCCACCTTCATTTGGTATCAGTCCAGTTTAGTATATAATCCCATCAGTGTTGATTGTAGTTTCAGTGTCTACCATGTATAAATTATTTCTTTTCTGTTATGTCATTTGTCGACATTTATACAAATTCAAAATTAGTGTAACAAAATAGAGGATATACACAATTGTGTTATGTATTACCTCTTTTTGCCTCTGTATCTAGTATTTGATTGCCCTTAGTATCTGTCAATGCAAAATCCTCGATGTCTTCTTGTTCCTCGTATACTGCATCTGAGAATTTTGCTATAATATCTGGAACATTAGCCTCATGTGTGTTAAATTTAATTAAAATTGTCCTGTCTAAAAGGATGTTGGAAACTTGAACTGAGCATATGTAAATTTGACTACAAAAGAAATAAGACAAGAATATAGGAATCTAGCGATGCAAAATATCCCTGCAAAATAGTAGTCCAAAAGTTGGTAACAAACGTCATTCTAGAGAAATAACTGATATGAAAAAAGTCATTGACTTCATAATTCGGCCATTAGCATGTATGTATAGTAGATTTCAAAATACAATACAGTTCCCCTTAGGCATCAATGGTAGCCTTTTTCAAAATTTATATATATACAGACTTTGGAATTTTATTTATTTAGCGCAACCTTGCTAGAATTACAAAAAATATATTCGGACAGTATTTTTCGGTTCACAAAATAAAGGTTCCCGTTGTTTTTCTTCGCGTAATTTGTACTTATCTCCCTTCCCTAATAATTTTGCACTTAAAAATCATGTCTCAGCCTGGCGTAGAAAAAAACATCTCTAACATCTTCTACTTAAAAAAATACTGGTGCACATTTCTTGGCCATATTTTTAATTTTGAATACCACGTTTTATTCCATATTGATAGAACTTTAGTAGGTTTTTCTATATGAATGGGATTTTGAATAAATAAGCATATTCACCTGCGGAAAAAAGTATATTCACCGCGCAAAACGTCGCGTGCTTTTATGTGTATAATAACGATACAATGTTTGACGTTTAGTTGGTTTTTGGTAAATAACTGCTATTTTATACATATTTTTTCTCGCTCGGAACATGGAATAAAACAATTACTGTCTTTTGTTTCGGTAAATATGTGGTTTAATTGACTTTTGAAAAACCTAGTGACATTCACTTCGGCCGTTGGCCTCAGTGAATATCAGTTTTTTCAAAAGTTAATAAAACCACACATTTACCTCATCATAAGACAGTAATTGTATATTATTCCATATTGATTAAATTTTAGTAGGTTTTTCTATATGAATGGGATTTTGAATAAATAAGCATATTCACCTGCGGAAAAAGTATATTTACCGCGCAAAACGTCGCGTGGTTTTACGTGCATAATTTTGGTAAAAAAAGTTTGATGTACAATTGGTTTTGGTAAATAATTGCCATTACATACATTTCTCTCGGAATATGGAATAAAACGATTACTGTCTTTTGTTTCGGTAAATATGTGGTTTAATTGACTTTTGAAAAACTGATAGTCACTTCGGCCGTTGGCCTCAGTGAATATCAGTTTTTCAAAAGTCAATAAAACTACATGTTTACCTCATCAAAAGACAGTAATTGTATAATCTTCATGAAATGGCTGCGCCCATAATATTAAATGGTTGATTGTGTATACCTTGCATTGCTAATCTGATCATGTTTGCTTTCTATAGTTTCGAAAAAATATACTGATCGATTGTTGTTTTCAAGATTTTTAGGTGTTCTAACCTTGTATTATTGTTTTCGATATTGGGTCCTATTTCTAATTTGGTCTACATTGAGGTCAAAAGGGTCCAAAATTAAACATTGTTTTATTCTATGAAAAACTTATAATTTCGGCTGTATGAAATGCTGGATCTTATTGTGCCTTCAAATTTTTTTATTTTGGCTCCTGTTTACAAATGAGTCCATATTAAAGTTTGAAGGGTCCAAAATTTAACTTTGTTTTATCTAAACTAGAAATTTTGTTTATGCTGAATCTTTTGGATATCAGATCATTCAAGGTAAATTAAATGTCCCATTTCAAATTTTTAGACATTGACCACATTGTTTTTGTGTCAGAAACCTATATTATGTAACAAAGTTATCACATTCCGATTGTAGACAGAATCCAGCTTGAATACTGTATCAAAACTTGCCCCAACTGTTCAAGGTTCGACTTCTGCGGTCGTATCATGCTGTGCTCGGCGAGGCATTTTATTGTGTTATTATCTGTTTTTTAAGTACAATAAGTACTAGTAATTGGTCAACTATATTTTTATTATAACATGATTAATAACTAAGGTATACACGTCATTCTAGCCAGCAGCATATGACCTTGACTCATTTTCATTGTTCATTGGTCAATGTTCAATTTTGGGGTATCGGACTGGTTTTTCTAACTCTAATAGTAATATATTCGGTACTATTGGGAAATAAAATAATTGTAAGGTGTATATGTCTGTTTGGCATGTATTATCGGACCTTGACCTTATATTTGTCGAGCCTGCGACTTTTGTCGCAGAAAGCTCGACATAGGGAAGGTGATCCGGCGGTGGCAGCTACGGCGGCGTTAGCTAACTTTTTGAAAGCTTTACATTTGTATATAATTCTTAAATGATTTGCATATTAGGGAATACGTTGATATGATTGGCCGAGAGGACTTCCGGTAGTTGTTCTTGACGTTGTTTATTTTTCGATAGACGACGTTGACCGAACTTCTTTTTGTAACCAATGTAAACAAGATGGCGACGATAATAACACAATCCGGCTCGACGTTTAAAATATTTATTTTCACTTCGCGTTAATTGTTAAATTAAACAATAAACACAAAACATTCATTTGAATGATATTATGATTTTTTGTAGTTTATTTTTTATCAGATAGCAAATTTCATGGAGTACATACTTTTGCTTTAACAAATAAATATACTCATGCGCCAGGCTATTTCAATGACATAATTATACAATTTATCCTGCAATCAGCCAACTATTGTACAAATAACAGGTACACAAATAAATTTTTGCTTTATGTGTACTTGTACAAATAAAGTCTCCTGTTACCCCGCTTCCATGTTGAGCAAGCGGTAATATGGATATTTCTTTTTGCGTAACAGTTCATTTGGGGTCCTCTTCGCGGTCCGCGTTTAAACTATGTCGATTTCTTTGCAAAAATAAAGACAATAATTTTGATTTTAACAACTAAAGTTTCAAGCATCGGGTGTAAATTGCAGGATAAAAACAATATATGTACATTGTCGGAAAATATAAAATTTATTTGTACTCGCTACGAAACAGGAGAAAAGCTCGGCGATCCTCGCTTTTCGTCCTGTTTCTAAAGCTCATACAAATAAATTTTATATTTTCCGACAATGTACATATATTGTATAGTTACGTATGAAAGAGGTTATGAGTGTGGAAAAATAAATTCCTTGTCTCCAATTTAAAGAAGTATAAGGATTAAACGCCTTTTTAAAGGAATTTATTGGTGTATTAACTGGACCTAGTCACTCACAAACATGGCATAAAAGTCCTTCGGACTTTTATTTGTTTGTGAGTGAATTGGTCGAGTTTATACACCAATAAATTCCTTTAAAAAGGCGTTTAATCCTATAATAATGCTTTTTTAAGACGTTTCTGTCTACTATTGTCTATCCTGTTACTGTAACCATAGCAACCATAGAAACAGGATAGATATAACAGGATAGACACATTTCTTCATTTTTGAATGCTGTTAAGAAATAACTACTCCCTTTGATGAAGTGATAATGTTTTTCTGTTGTGATTTTGGTTTACAACACGCTGTTGCACTTTTTACAAGTATAACATTGGTGTAATTAATCAATATGTTGGTAACAGCATAGACATGACAAAAAAGTACCCCCAGTTTTTTTCACTAAATGTCTTGAAATTTCTTTCATCTTCACTGTTATGCAAGAAACGTGCTGTGTTCAATGTTTAGTTTACTTTGCATTTTTGAAATCATTACTGACGAGTTCAATATTCATGGGGAGAACATTACAATTTAACGGCTAAGTTAAGTAGCGGTAACAGGATGGACATGAAGTTCATGTACGCTGATTGAATTTAGTTTGTAGAAAAAATGTTACATATAATAATAAAGAAGCTACGATTTTTCGTTATAGTTATTATCAACGTTATAAGAAAGCCCCTTATGTCAATATCAAGACAATCAGAAAATAGGAAAGAAATCATTTGAAATGTGTTACTCTGACACTGTACGCACATGAATTACGCAAAAATCGGACTCGTAAGTCCTACAAACTTTCATTTAAACCCTTACAGCTGCAATTTCCATGAGAAATACAAATTTTAGAATGGGTGTACTGAAAATTCGACTTTTTTGAAAATTACCCATATATACATCACTGAAGAGACATTAATTGTCGAAATCCGGATATGGTGTACAAATATTTGCACCTCATGTTTAGGGTATACCATCTGTTCCGCAAGTTTATTGTTTTCTGTTTGGTATCAAATTAATATAAAGATCCATGTTGTTACATCTTGTGATCAATTTATTTGAGATCATTCGACAATCGTCAATGACAGTCAGCAGGGTTTAAGAACATTGGTTGTTCGATCTGTTAGTCAAATGCGTTTTGTAACAAATAATACTTTTTCACTTTATTTGGTCTTTTTGAAAAATGTTGTTTGTGCTGTATTTTGACCCCTCTACCACAATTTTGTTTTACACACACGTATAAAAATTTCGGTTTTTAATCCAACGCAATCATAGGTTCGAACGTTGTTTTCAATTTGGACTTGTATATATATAAGTACGTCTGAACCAGTGAAGACTCTACAACAGATTTTATCCATCGGACCACCAGCAGTGATGATGATACAAGGCTGACAGTACATTCTGTATATATAATTCGTCTATACATCAGCCCAACAATATTAGATCTTTTTTATTTTTGCGAAAGCAAATTTACAGATCTAAAATTGATATAACATAATAAAATTTAATTATATTGCGAAAATGAATCTTGCAAGTAACCCTCGAAGTGGAATTCGGATATAGGATTATGAAAAGAGGGGTAATGAAATATAGGGGACAATAAACCTTGGATCTGGAGAAAAAAGAAAAGAGGAATTTAGGAAAAGGAGCACACCGTGTCACCCCGACCCCATTCACGTAAATGGAATAAAATTCCCCCATCTGGAATGTCGGAAAAAGATTTTAGTGTTGTTTACCTTTTTTTTTGGGGGGGGGGGGGGGGGTGGGGGGTGGGGGGGGGGGGGTATTGAAGGATCTCCCACCTCTCACTCAAAATATGGATAATTTTATGTCAAGGGTTTTATATTTCTCCCTGACAGCTTTAAACATAATAATTTTGTACCTTTATTTTTTTAGATAGACAAAATCCTTTATGTTAACTTAAAATGCATGAGTCAAATTCTCTTTTCTTGCAATATAAAGCCATAGATGAAGTAATAAATACGGAATATATATGATTTTTTTTATAATTATTCGTTATCCACATTGGACTATATACTAGTATAAAAGAAAAAGAACCATTGCAATTACCAGATTGTGCCCTAACAATAAAGTTTACAAAACATTGATTTGTAAATGCCCATATATATAATTTGCTACACCCTGGTGCTGCTGGAGATAATATTATGTATGCACACACACATAGTGTCATGCGCATTGTATTGGCTGAACAAATAGTCCTGGTACTATTTGTTCGGCTAGCCGGACAAATAGCAACTGCGATTCTTCTGCATCTTTCCATTCTCTCAATCTACGGGGATAATCTAGGTATTGCGATATTGATATAATAATTCCTGGAAGTTCAGTAACAAAGAAAATAATTTGCGAAGTTGTACCATTATTTATCAAATATCCACATGAACGACTCCCAAAATAATAAGAAATTGCATCTGCATATTATCTTGAGAATTTTTATGGTTGTAATAAGGTCAAAAGAAGAACCTGCATATGAATTACTGATCGGAGTATTTTATGTGACTTCTCGTATCAAAAATCATTCCCAGTGTTGCGCAAACATTACTGGCAGACTTATAACCGCGAAACATGTAGCTAGACTTTGGTCTTATCCCCCGACTAGCGGAAACTGCAACTTGTGTGGACACTATATTCAAGATACACTTTACCATCAAATTAGTATGTGCACAGAACTTCAAACACAAAGACACTTGCTATATAAAAGATTATCAGAACCGACCAGTGACAATTTCGGATACACACTGCTTTCGAAATCAGACCAGTACATGTCTAGCTTTCTGCTTGGCAATCAGGAAGCTCTCTTAGACATTTTAACATTAGAGCATTTTTTGGAAGTACTTAACGAAGGATTTTCCATTCTAAAATACAGTAGACTGTGAATACTTTCCATCCAAAATATTAAGTGACATTCTATTATATAATTTTAAAACTTTATAATTGTACATAATTTATATATGCATGTTGTCAATGTCCCAAAGGAGGAAATAATGTACGGATGTAATGCCATATGATACAAATCGTGCCTGTATATAATGCAAATGAATTGGTATTCTTTTTAAATAATATAAAAATAAGATGTGGTATAATTGCAAATTAGACCACTATCAGCCACAGTTTTATAAGGTAGATCGAGTGTTTTTTTTTTCTTCTGAGCGTCCGTTCTGGTCATATTGAAAAAAATAATTTTGTGTTTATGGTAGTAGGGGAGATAACTCGCGAAACAAACGACGCACGTTTTTTGTCCCAAATTCCTTGAGAGGCGTGCATTACGTTTACTTTGCCTTAAATAGAGAAATATGAAGTTTTCAGTTTTAATCATGGGAAATAACAATTACATAATAATCCTGTCTTCCACATTCTTCCCCCTAAGACAAACAATAAATTTCATAAACAAAGTCTGCAAAATGTATCTGTACCAATAAATACGCAAACTTCAAATGTCAAATAAAATAATTATGAATAATTTGTAATAATCAAACATTAAATCAGATGTATATCAGTTAAAGTTAAATAACGAATCTTTTCAAGGAAGACCAAAACATCATTCTGCTACCCTCCTCCTCCTTTACGAAAACAAATGTATATGCATTAACATTTGACAATCAAATTTAACAAAAGTCTATCAACGTTTATCAGATTCAATGTCTTTAAAACGCATGTAAAATATCGATCACTTTTTAATGAATGTCAATGGATATCACATACACAAACACACATGAGAATCAGGTTCATCTGTTAACGGACGAGAACTTTGCATCTTCTTGGTAAGAAGTCTTCAAATTCAGTATTATAGCAAATACATATGTGTTGTAACGGCACATCTAATGTTGATATCCATGAAAAGTTGCAATGCCCACCTTTTTTATGCAAGATTCTGAAAAGAGAATTGGACGATGCCCAAATTTTATGTAAGCTTATATATAATGGATCAGATCCATCTGTATAGGCTAATAGTGTTCCTTACTTCAAGCTTATTTACTCTATTGGTTTCTGCCATCACTAACAGAAATCGGACTTCCATAAACTCTCTAAATACTAAATATTTAGAAAGCAATCACAAACAAGCAACAACTCATAAAACAAACCAATTCCTACTAAAACTACTTAACAGTCTATACTTCAAACTACAAAGAAGATCAGCCGTACAATATGTGTCTACACAAACATATGACAACATGCGATGTATGAGACGCACAGCATTCCTCGCTTGGACAAAACAAACAGCAAACATTGAAAAGTGTAACATCTCTGAGTACATTGAAATAACCATAAAGTAAAACTGTATATATACAACACAATCTAAAAACAAACATTGAACAAAGGTAACACAATCTGAATTTAAAATTTGTGATTCAAATCGTTCTTTACTATCCCATCTTTTTTTGAGAATTTCACTTCACTAATGTCTATCTGCAGACCTTTCATCTCTAGCATGAAGTCTGAGATAAATATTTGGACACCTAGACATGACATGACATAACTAATGACAATTAAAACATTTCCTAGGTTTACTTTCCCTACGTGATCTTAATCGCCTCCTCAATATATTAATTAAAATTTAAAAACTGTTATGAACAGCTTTCTCGCTTATCAATAGTTTCTGAATCACCAGAAAAATGAACAGCTTCATGCTTAATAGCCGGTGATAAAGCTTCACCTAAACTATAAGGGTGCTTAAAATTAACAAATCTAGCCATCTCAATATTCAAACATTATGTAAATAATTCATTAAAATACACATCTAAGTCTGAATAATTATCAGGATAAGTGATATGCGCTAGTATCTTAAAACGCTAACCAAATTCATAAATTTGTTTCCTTTTCCTTCAAACTACAAACTTGCAGTTGAAATTTAAAATAGGACACCCTCTCCTTTAGATTGAACCTCTGAATAATTAATTTTTTCAAGCAGTCATAATCATATCAATTACACTTTTGTTTCGGATAAGGGAGAAGATTTGGAACCTATTAAAACGTGTAAACCGGCTGCATTTGTTTGCACCTGTTCTAAGTCAGGAACCTAATGTTCAGTGTTGTCGTTTGTTGATGTGGTTCATAAGTGTTTCTCGTTTCTCGTTTTGTATATAGATTAGACCGTTGTTTTTCCCGTTTGAGTGGTTTTACACTAGTCATTTTTTGGGGCCCTTTATAGCTTACTGTTCGGTGTGAGCCAAGACTCCGTGTTGAAGACCGTACTTTGACCTATAATGGTTTTTCTTTTAAAAATTGTGACTCAGAAGGAGAGCTGTCTCATTGGTACTCATATCACATCTTCTTATATCTAAAGAAACGTAAACTAGCTTCACATTTCAAGTTCATTTTTAACCAATGATTTCATAGAAAAACTGTCTCAAAATGAACAAAGTAATCAGTAATATCAATGTTGACACCATCAAACCTATTATAATTATACATTTACTAAATAAACCATACTATAAAAATAAAATACCACAGGAACAATTATACACCTAAATCTTCAAAACTTGTCTCCTAAAGACAGTCGTATCTAATTCCACCAAGCACTGACTCAAATGTCTGCTTCATTTCTGATAAATTTTCCCAAAATTATGTATTTCAGTTAAAAACAGAAAAATTGCTGTAAAATAGAACATCCACCTCGCGGGACCAAAATGTAGCAGGAGTAATTCTGATTGAGATTCGGAGATGTGGACCACAGCTTGTTCTAGTTGTAAACAGAGACGATGCCAAATGTTAAAGCACTATTAGTATCTAAATATCTAAGTAAATGAAAACCAAAAACAGTGAAAAAATTATATAATTCATTTTATCTTGTTAAGAAATGGAGCATTCAATGACTTCCAAAATAAGCCGTAGTTAGAAGGCATATGGCATATTCATCAACCTTATACAGGGAAATTTGGAAAAGAACCGCTTTCCTAGGTGTTGTTTTTATCTTTACACCTTTTCTAGGTTGTCACCGAGGGTATCACCATCCCCGCGTAGCCAGTGCATGAAAATACGAAATTTTATGTTAGTAACATTTCCTGTTACAATTTTTTTTTAAATTATTTTAGATTAAGAAATATCTCTCTCGGCTATGGGTATACTAATTTGTCGTTAAGGGCTTACAGCTCTTCGTTGTTATTATTATCTTTGCAATATTTAAATATAGGCGTTGAAAAATACGTATTTTTAAGAGCAGGAATGTTTATGCCTTGGGTATTTCCCAGACGCAATTGCACAGATGTTATATGAAATGTACATTAAGTATTTAAAGAAGTTTACAAATGATTTACCAATATCTATTTAATTTAACAGATATATAGAAAATATTTAGTTAACCTAAATGTAAATAATTAAATATGGAAATATGAAATTCATGGTTTTCAACAAGGGAAATAACAATGGCATAATAATCCGGCGCCACATCACAAAATTTTGCTGGTGCGTTGTTGTTTTCCTAACTTTTCGGGGTAAGGTAATAGATGTGTATATACGGGTTCACACAAACACACATGTATATTATATTTAAAGCATAAACACATAATTCCTAAATTGTTAACAATGAATGAAAAAATAATTTGATTATCTATTTTTCAATATCTTTGATAAAATTGAAAAACGAAAAATGCTCCTCTTTGGAGCATTTTTCATTTTGTCAAACGATTACAAAAATTGAAAAATGCTCTACACAGAAGCATTTTCATTTTTGGAGAAAATTTTCTAAAAATGAAAATTCAACCAGTATGGCGCATTTTTCATTTTTCAATATTAAAAGTCAAATTGAAAAATGCTCCACGTTAGAGCATTTTTCATTTTTCAATTTTTAATGTCAAACTGAAAAATGCTTCAGGTTAGCAATTTCAATATTTTGTTCTTTAGAAGGAGATAGAAATATGTTTTTTTCTAAAACAATCAAATGCAAATGTTTTAATTTATGCAAACTTTTGATAAAATGAAATCTTTTTAACACAAACTTAATATCATTACTCATTACTTTTTATAATATCCTCGTGAAATCAAATAATGTAATCTCATGAAAATTACAAATATCAAATCTCATAACGAAAATGATTTTTCAGAAGTGACTTCAACAGATTTTTGTTACATTTATCAAACCAATTAACTTAAAAATTTGTAGAGCATTTTGCAAAATCTATTTTTTCAGCTTAAAATGAAAAATGTTTGGCGTAAATATACACGGTCTTTTTACCCTCCCCACATAAATTTTATAATGAAATATCAATTTCAACTCCAAAACATTTGAACAATGTTTTGAAATTATTGTTTTAGTTGCAACACTTTGAGAGCCGAAATGTAGTGAAAACTTTCTCAAATTTAAACATTAAAAAAACATATTTTTCTGTTTTTCAGTGGTTGTCGTTTGTTGATGTGGTTCATAAATGTTTCTCGTTTTTTATATATATTAGATCGTTGGTTTTCCTGTTTGAATTATTTTACACTAGTTTTGGGGCCCTTTATAGCTTGTTGTTTGTCGTGAGCCAAGGCCCCGTGATGAAGGCCGAACATTGACCTATATTTTTTTACTTTTTACACATTGTAACTTGACACTCATATCACATCTTCTTACTTCTATAGACTAGGCTTCATCGTATTTCGCTCAAACCCTACGTTTTTTTTTAAATTTATACTCGAACATATCAAAAGATAACGTAATCGTTACTGTTATATTTGCAAGATCGATTAATTGATTGTTTAACGTCAAGTGGAAAATATGTGTATACAAATAAAAGGATTATCATGTCTCTCGAAAAAAGAACTAATAAGTAATATATAAATTCAACAAAATAAATTATAGTGCCAGGATCTACTTACCCTACCAGAGCGCTTGGGATAACCCCGGTTTTTTGGTGGGGTTCATACTGCTCAGTCTAGTTTCTCTATGTTGGGTTTTGTAAACAGTTGTCTATTTCGATTTTTTGCCTTGGCGTTATCAGTCTATTTTTGACTTATGAGTTTGAAAAGCCCTTTAGTATATTTGGGTTCACTATTTCACCAATTGACCCCGAGTAACCCATTCACAGTTGACATGTGACTTTTGAGTATGATGGGAACAGTCCAAACAAATCCTGACGTTGCCGATCAGCTGACATACAATATATTCATATTTTACCACGGGTGTTTACTGAAACCTTTGAATTCATCACATTTGAATAGACCTTTGCCAATAGATAAGTGTTAACAATAAGTCAACCTTTTAGTACAAAAGAAAGGGACTAATGTTTAGATTTACATTAGAAGAATTAGTTGGAAAATGCCAAGAATGTGTAGCAGGATTAGATGTTTTACATTTTAAATGGTCAATTCTATCCCATGTAAAATATAATCGGTTAAAAAATACAATTATAATTAGAAGAACACACAATACAAAGGTTTGAAATAATATCTCTTTTTAATGCGTGCATGTGTCTATTTATTTGTTTCTATTTTGTTCTCTAAATGTAACATAGCTAGTATATGTTTAACTTACCAAACACAAACTTGGCAAACTTCTTTATCGATTCAGTCATGGTGGTCTTGTGGTTTGTAAGTAGTTAATAATCTACAGAAAGAAGAAAAAAACATGCGTGATATTTGGAAATCATAGAGTATGGTTAAATGAATGCGCATTTCTGTTTTAACAGAAGCAATGTTAATTATAAACACCTGTCATACTCATACATAGGAGGTTTAGTTAGATATAAAACAAGGTTAAACCTACCATTTGATTTGAAAAATGTCTGTACCAAATCAGGTATATGAAAGTTGATTTCCATCAAATTCACCAGTATCGTTTGAAATTAGTTCTTCAGGTTTATGAAAAAAATGTACTAAGGGTAGAACAAAGACTTGTCAGAGCCATACAAGTGTCTCATGGAGGATTGCACATTTTCCTGATAACTATAAACTTTATTGTTTACATCGACTTTAAAGGCTTTTACAGAACGATTAAAAACGCCTATACTCAACATTCTCTGATAGTATTCATCTTTAATTTATCGAAGTTATATTAAAACATAAATAATAATGCGTAAATTCAAAAAATGCATCTACAAAATTATTTGCTATACCTACAAAATAAACCAGTGTTCAGTTGTATTACTTTACAATATACGGAGAGATAAGCCCGGACTAATTAGCATTTCATCCTAATCTTTGCTTTGTCAACTATTTTTTAACTATCACTTGGTGTTGGTTGTCACTGATAAGGATTGTTTAAAAAATCATACCACATGTCCTTATTTCTATACGGATTTGTTTAACAGAACTGAAACCGGGATGTGAACCTGAAAATGTTCAAAGATCAACATATCAATGAAAAGATCCAACTCAAAATATAAAAAAAGTCAGTACATGATACACATGATGTCTTTATACGACAGTTCCAAAAAAAAAATTGTTTCCTTGAAAATAGCATTTATCGCTCCCTTTTTGATTAAGCATACATCACTTCTCCTCATCAATTACATGTTGCCCTACGCATGTTTTACTAGCATAAGAATTAATTTGAGAAACAAAAGATAACCTTGAATTATAAATGAACAATAACTATTTTGAACAAACATAAAATTCTTCTAGGAATATGCACTAATCAGGTGGATTATGAAAACAATTTGCTTGCTGTCAAATAAGATATATTAAGAATGTTCAATAGCGACAATTGACCTGTACAAAACCACAACATACTTAATTGTCCAAAAAGGTTGTGACTGCAAGGAAAAAAGTATCAACAGAACTGAATTAAGCATTTCTCTGTTATTGTTGCCGTGTTTTTTTTATTTGGGTGAAATTTACACAATTGTCATATTAGGGTTACTTGATTTAATCAAGTCGGTTAATTCATATTCAGTCATGTTCTAATACTTTCTGATAATGGATAATGTATTTTTTCAACACCGCTTGGTTCATCCAGATTGTGTGGTATCTGTTCAAATAATTTTTTCGCAACTTTGAAAAACATTTGAGTTGAATTTGAATCTACAATGTGTTATTAAGGAATATATTATCTAAACATTGTTACATTAAGTGCATATTCTTTAAAAAAAAAAAACAACAATAGTTTACTTTGTGTATCCCCATAAAAATACCTGAATGAAATCAAATCAGTCATAAACAGTATATAAAGGAGTGACTCGGGCACTCTTAGGCATACCGTTTCATGTCTTAGAAATTTCAAATGTATGAAGAGTCCACGTGAAGCAGAAAATATCCAGTATTAGACACCATAGGTTTCTAGATGCGATTGGTACAATATTAGGGCTTTATATTTTTGGCGATTACAGTTTAGAAAAAATATATTGCTTAAATTTCTTATATGATAATAGGGAACCATTAGTAAAAGTACACTATATGCAAGTGGGATGTGTGAGATATATATTGCCTAAGGTTACCACTCCCTAAGGAAAAGTTGACTATAGATACATTTGGCTATTCTTCGTTGGTTTCTTTTGATAACACGAATTTTAACGTTTTCAGGAAACAAACATACTTGGCTTTTAATGTGTTTTGTAGTTTTTAGTGTTCCTGATATAGGCTAATATAAAAGAGCGGTTCGCACAAAATTTGTTAACGCTGTGAGGTCGTTAACACAAATCAGAATTAAGAAACTCAATGGGTCTATTGATACCCATGCTACATCAATCTGTAAACCTCAAATATTGGAAAATAGGTGTCCTACCTACAGGACAAATATGTTAAATAATGCCCCAAACAACATCGTTTCCGTGAGTAAATCACATTAAATAAACTACTTCAGTTATGAATTAGCTGTTGACAGTTCATTCGGAAACTCTACATATACAGATGGGTGCGGTCCTACAAAAGTTAACTTTGAGCAGACTTGTTGACTGCTTTTCAAGTTAACTTGGGAAATTTTAAGCAGACAAGCAAGTTAACTTTGTCGTTGGTAGACCAGACCTACGGTCTGCTTTTTTAGGACTGCTGCAGACCTATTGACAGGTCTGCTCCAGACCAGACCTGTGGACAAGTCTGCTTTTGACCAGTCCTGTGGACAGGTCTGCTCCAGAACAGACCTGTGGACAGGTCTGCTCCTGACCAGACCTGTGGACAAGTCTGCTTTTGACCAGACCTGGGAACAGGTCTGCCTATGACAGATTACCGTGTTTAAGACTTTTGATTTTAATATGTAAAAAATAATCGCATTGTACTTTTTTTTCCAGTATAGCAAATTTCTTTACTCGTTAGACTCTATTGATATAATACACATTAAAATTTTTTTTTTTCATTTCATATTCTTATATACATTAAACAATGGCTATACAATTACACACTTGTGATCACCTACAGCTATCATTAAAGAAAGGAAAGTTTTTATTTAATTAGAAGGCGGATAGAAAGGTTATCCAACGCATCGGAACAATATTTTCATGTCATGGGATATCAACATCATTGTCGACGTTGCTTTGTTCCCCACATAATAAAGTGCAAATATGGTCAGTTTTGGTTGATACGGTCTAATAATTTTGCTAAACAAGTCAGCCTAAGGTATCAAAACTACTGAAATTTAGTTACGTATCAATATATCATGTATGTTGAACAAAAGGAGGACATGCTGGCACTCTAAATTTATGCGGACAAAAATTTGTAGTTGCTGTGTTCCAATATTGCTGTCATTTGTATTATACATTAAATCCTGACAAAACAATAGTTGCTGATTTACTATGCAGCTATATAGATTTACAAAATAAAGTTCAATTATGGTCAGTTTTTGTTGATGCGATCAACTGATTTTGTTATCAAAACTACTGGAATTTTGTTACGTATTAATATATTGAATAAGAGGAGGACACGCTTGCACTCTAAATGTATGCGGACAAAAGTTTGTAGTTATTGTGTTGCAATTTTGCTGTCATTTGTATAAATCATTTGTTCTTGACATAAAATTATTACTGAATTATTATGGGGCTATATAGATTTACATAATAATGTGCAAATATGGTCAGTTAAGGTTTATGCGGTCAAATATTTTTGCTATACGAGTCAGCCTGGGGTATCAAAACTACTGAAATTTAGTTACGTATCAATATATCATGTATGTTGAACAAAAGGAGGTCATGCTGGCACTCAAAATGTATGCGGACAAAAATTTGTAGTTGTTGTGTTCCAATATTGCTGTCATTTGTATTATACATTAAATCCTGACATAAAGATAGTTGCTGATTTACTATGCGGCTAAATAGATTTACAAATTAAAGTTCAAATATGGTCAGGTTTTGTTGATGCGATCAAATGATTTTGTTATAGAAGTCAGTCTGAGGTATCCAAGCTACTGGAATTTTGTTACGTATCAATATATTGAATACGAGGAGGACACGCTGGTACTCTAAATTTATGCGGACAAAATTTTGTAGTTATTGCGTTGCAATATTGCTGTCATTTGTATAAATCATTCATTCTTGACATAAAATTATTACTGAATTATTATGCGGCTATACAGATTTACATTATAATGTGCAAATATGGTCAGTTTAGGTTGATGCAGTCAAATATTTTTGCTATACGAGTCAGCCTGGGGTATCAATACTACTGAAATTTACTTACGTATCAATATATTGAACAAAAGGAGGACATATTGGCACTCTCAATTTATGCGGACAAGAATTTGTAGTTGTTGTGTTCCAATATTGCTGTCATTTTTATTATACATTAAATCCTGACATAAAAATAGTTGCTGATTTACTATGTAGCTATATAGATTTACAAAACAAAGTGCAAATATGGTCAGTTTTGGTTGAAGGGGTCAGATAATTTTGTTATAGGAGTCAGCCTGAGGTATCAAAACTACTGAAGTTTGTTACGAGACAATATTTTGATTAAAAAAAGGACATGCTGGCAATTTAGATTGATACGGACAAATTTTGTATTCACATTATGTTCCAATATTGCTGTCATTTGTATTATACAATACATCCTGACATAAAATATTACTGAATTATCATGCGGCTATATAGATTTACATGATAAAGTGCAAATATGGTAAGTTTTGGTTCATACGGTCATATAATTTTGCTATACGAGTCAGCCTGGGGTACACATCAATATCGTACTGAGTTGTCAGCAACTCTACTTAATAGCATAAAATTTACTGCGGACAAACTGTCTTAACCGTACTGAATTCGCCGAAGTAGACTAGTCTGAAAATTTACTAAAAACTGAACATGACTGTTCAAACTTTCAGATCCTGTTAAGATCTAAATACCCGTTTCAGGCTAATATTCATTTACTAGTGTTAAAATTGTAAATTGATAATTTGTGTCGTTTTTCCTGATATCTATCTGGAATGTTTTTTAGTGAATTGGCAGTATTATTCAAGAAATGAAAGCGTTATTATAATAATATAGTGTTGTGCATCTAATCAGTCGAACGTTGTTGTGTACATACACGTTATGTTGTTTACTTTTATAAATTCTGACTTGGACGGAGAGTTGTCTCATTGGCACTCATACAACATCTTCCTACATCTATGTGACCTATATTTGGTTGCATCTGCATTAGTTGGTCTTTGGTGGATTGTTATCTAATTAGCAATCAAGCCACATCTTTGCATATTATACTGATTGATGACAGTATAATGCATCTCTTACATTTATAGGTTGAAATTCTGTAAATATAGACAATGCAATTTCCCATAGGAACTCATTTTGCGGCCAAAACTGTGCCACTTTTCCTATGAAGTTTCGTGAAAAATTATATCCCAGAACGAAAAGTTGATATGCACTACTGTTTTATTCAAAGGTCAAAATATAGGGCTGTGCGGCATATTTTCAACATTTATTTGCCCTGAACTTCTAAGAGTTTAAACTTATGCTAAAACTCTATACTACCCTTACCTCCACTTTTGGACCTCCTAAGAGTAAAATTTTAGGCGCTATCATGTTTTTCTATACTGGTAATATTCCCAAGTGATGTTTATGAGATGAAACACAGAGATCATATATGGGAACCAGTGCGTAAACAAATTAACATATCTATGAATAGTATATATATCTCCCCAAAAGAGGCGTGGCTTGTGAAACAGCCGTATTTACAAAGTGCAACCTATAGTGTTACTCTTTCAATAGAAATGTTATTATGATTGGGTATTACAGAGCCCTCGTTTTGTTAGAGAATTGAAAACAATCATTCGCGTTAGTATATTGCGCCTTGGAAATTTCTCGACGATCCTGTTGAAAAACATATTTTTGGTTCTTTTTCTGCATTAATTGAATCAGACTTCTCTTTGTATCATTCAATATTTTTACATTGACCTTAACGACGAGTGAATGTTTATTGAGATCAATTTATTTTAAGATAAGAAAAATACACAAAAAAGGTTCATTAGAATAGAACTGTAAATATTCAGACGAGTGAAAAAAGTTGTATTGCAGGATCTTTATTGTTTGCTTCTATAATTGTTAAAATTATGTTTTCCCTAAATATGCTGCAGAACATGTTTTATAGTAGAAGAAAATAGCTCATCATGCTTGTAGTTGGCAAAACAGTTTTTATTCATGTTCACCTAATAAATTGTTTGAAACTTTCTTCTTTTTGATACCAGCCTCACTGATGAGTATTTTGTTTACTAGTCTAGTGTACAACACTATAAGCCTGGTATCTTTGATAAGTTTGTTGTTTATAAGGGGGAACAGTTTGAAAGTTGCCTTTGAAGAATAATTAAGGTTGACAGTAGCATGAATTTAACTTCCAATACGTTTGAAAAACAGACCATATTACAAATTATGTACATTTAAAGGAATGTAGTGGTTTTACCTTAATTTGGAATGCCTAACCTTAAAGGTATGAATGTCAAGGATATATAAAAATCAAATACGTGCAGTGTAATGTAGGCAAATGAGACATAAACAGAAAAGCCAAAATTATCGTTGTTTAACTTTGCTAGAGTGAAAAAAACTAATATTTTCTTTATAATGCATACATTTATCAATGGAAAATTAAAGAACTGTATGTTGCAAATCTTGAAATTACCAAGGCACTAATTACCAGCGACCAAGTGATAGCTAGCACACACGCACATTGTAAAATATCTTAATTTTAGTGGTTGGAATATTCATTTTGCTCAGTCTTATTTTGTCTTTGTAATGTATTGTAGACTTGTTCATTTTATCATTTTCGGGAGCGTATTTTTGTTTCTAAACTATAAGTTGTGATATTTTGTCTCCTGTTGGTAGTTGCCTTATTGGCAATCATACCAACTCTTCTCATTTTTATATTTAATATGTATGTCCTGATGAGTTTTATGTTAACGTTTAGAAACCACCATCGCGTTTGTACTGACTTTGCGTAAAATAAGAGAAACCACGAATGAATCAGAAGCTGCCCACACTAAAAAATTCACCCGAGATCCCCCTCAAGTTGAGAATTTCTAAATATTTAGTTTTCTACTAATAATTTCCTTTCTTTCTTTTGTTTGCCATTCAGATGGCGGACCGGAATGAACATTGTTAGATTGTAAATATGGTACACAATAGCTACATGCTTCATAAGGTTGTTTGAGTCAATCTAATGATGAGTTAAAATATTTGTAAAAATTGTGACAGTTTGTTCGTTTATTATGCTGTTAAAACACTGCCCCGGGTTAGAAGATAACCAAATTCTGCACAACCGTAGAGTAACATGGATATGCAATAGATTAATATATAATTTTGTTTTACTTGCAAATAGATATGTTATGATTTTTGCCAAAACAACTACTTTCCAATGTTTGGGCCGACAGTTTCCTTATTTTCTATACGGAATGCGCTCTAAGGTTCGGCAGCCCGAACCTGTCTGTTATATACCTCATATCATATTCAATTTGTTAAATGAAGAAGGTTATAAAGGCCAAAACGAATCGGTACTTGTTTTATATTTTCTGTTACAAAAACCGATCATTGACTTTGCATGTATATATATATTAAATGATTTTATTTTGAAGTCCATTTTGAAATTAAAAAAAAAAAGTTTAGCACATTTTTTAAAAAGATATATAGATATGAGAAGATTTACAATGTATGTTGATTTTTAAAATTTTAAAACTTTCAATTAATGTTGTGTAGCTATATTAAAGCTGATAATACGTAGTTTATTGTATTATATTTTTAAAAATAGCAAACTTACAATCACACACAATCAGACTGTTGTTGTTATTATTAATACTAGCATTATTTTAGTAGTATAAGTATTGTAAGTACTATTATTATCAATTTTATAACTATTAAACCTATTAGTTTTATTATGATAATTATCAATGTTATTATTATTGATTATATCAATTTCCAATTAAATTATTTTTTTAAAAGATTTGTTTGTTTTGTATCTTTTCTCAAATATAAATCTTTGAAATGTTCGCTGTTTTGAAAAAAAAGGTTTCCCTCGACGACAATGTGTTATAAACAAATACTCAATACAAATTATATATTGTTAATATTTAAGGATTCATCTCCAGTTACGGTGTTCTTTTTAAGATTGATTAGTTTCGTGGCTACTAGTAAAAAAGTGTCACATGTATATTGTAGTTTGCATACGTTTGTGATATTTTTTTTTGTATTTTTTCTAACCGAAATTTAATTAATTGTTATGTCAGCAGTCTGTATTAATTGACAAACCTTGTTTTTTATTTATTTTTCTGGAAATTCCCTCCTTTAAACGCTTCTGCGAATTATGAACATCTATCTCAAAATAGAACTTAAACAAAAAATATGTCAGTCAGAAAATTTAAGTTCTGCAAAACATTTCCATTTTTAAAGACTTGTACTTTAAAAATAAGGGTTTCTTTACATAGTTGTTTGTCTTGAAAGTCTAAAATAGTTTCAAAATGAAGACAAAATATCGTTATAATTGTCGTTACACGTTCAATTTCCATTCATATCAATGATTGTTTTCGCGCAAAATTTTAAATTAGTTCGGCATGTGTAATTTTCTTAAACTTTCAAATACAGATCGGCATATATCTAGATTGTATACAACATATATATTGGTCATGCCTTTAATTTTGTTTGTAATCATTTGAAAATTCATATGTAAATCTATATGTTTAGAAAACCGGTTGTACAAATGCGTCAGGCTTTTTTACTTCCAAACATTGTAGGCAACCTTAAAAATTTAAATAATTTAACAACTTTTAGATTAACAAGACAAAAAGAGACTAAAACGTTGCTCATATTGCTTAAAAATACAAATATTTCTGATTTCGTATCAGAAAAAATGCAACGTAATTCTCCATTAGTCATTATAAACGCATTTAGAAAAGTTATTTTGTATAAGATGTAAATGATTTAGGACATCGTATGCATAACCTTTTGTTTTTTATTGAATAAGAATGCAATCATTTCTTTATTTCAAACGAAACTGTGATCCGCCATTGGATATTATTACTTTTTGTACATCATAATTAGTTGTTCATACAATAATAAATGAATATCAGGGGAAAGATACTAAAATGTTGTCTGAACTTCATAATATTCAATCTTTTATTGATCAGACTGTTATTTACTTACTAAATACTGACAAGGCACGTTAGTGTTTAAGGATATTTAACAGTCTTACTTAAACAAAACGTTCAATCATCTCAGTCTGAGATTTCATTAGACGATTTACGATTATTTTTGTAAGCGATGTTATAGGTAGGTGCTACCATGCGATTTTGATATTGACTTCTTTAATCTGCTAAGACGTTTGGTCTTTCTCTTTTTCAATACATTTTCCTTAATTAACACCAGATAAATGCCAACAAAAAACTACTATCATAATGATTGTTTTTCTTTTCTGTTTTTACTAGTTTAATCTATTCTTCATGAGTAACCTTATTTTCAGTTTTTTTCACAGATGCATCAATTGACAAATGTAGTCACGATGATTTTTCAATCATAAATTAATAAAACGGAAGTGTTTATTGGTGAAATTTGGTAGCATATTATATATTGTAATGCATTAAGGATTGAATTACAATTATACTGAAAAGAAAAACATATCATGTGACGGTAATACTTTTTGCAGGATTGTAACCGTCTGTGTTAGATCGTGATAAAACGATGTCTTAAAGGGAAATCACACTATTGTTTATACGCATCGCTCTCGGCGCCGCTATAGTGTCGTGACCGTATTATGACGTCGCCGTTTTCGAGTCCGTCGTAAAGGTTGCTTATTTCTAAAATGGCGGCCCGCTCAAAGGGGCGTTCACTAAAGCAGGAGAAAGCAAATGACTGATTTAAGTGCAAAAATTAAAATGCTACTCGAAACGGACAAAATGTATGGCAAAACAAATAGCCGAAAGAGGTCTTGATATGAATTACCTTACGATTGGGTTTAATTCAAATGAGTTACTCTCTTTAAATAAAGATATTTTTATTATTATTATTATTATTATTATTATTATTATTATTATTATTGAGTTAGTATTTACATACAATACCATTTATACAATTGTTTTTCTTAAAGGTTTATTAATTTCACCGAAAAATATTGTTAGATATGAGAAATATCAACATTTTTTGTTGATCTGGTCTTTATTATTTGTAGCGAAATCCGTCAGCTCAACTTTTTTTTGTAGAAAAACTTTTTTTTATTTACTGTAAAGTTTATATTTTCATATATTAACATATTTATTGATCTCGCAGATTTCTTAGTTTCACGAAGAAAAAAAAAATTTAAAAGCAAAAGAGATATTTATAACACTTTTTGTCGATCATTTCAGTATAATCAAAGCGTACATCGGCGAATGTTAAATCCGTCCGGTCAACTTTTTTTTTTTAGAAAAACATTTTGTTTTACTATAAAGTTTAAATTTTCATATAAGATAACTATTAATCTCGAAGATTTCTTAGTTGTATGAAAAAATATTGTAAAACAAAAGAGATATTACTAGTAACACTTTTTGTCGATCAGTTCAATATATGTAAAGCGCATGGGCATGGGCACAAATACATGAACTCGTAGAGTAATCATATTTGTTGAAATATCAATGGTTATTTAAAAAAGAATAACGCCAGTTAAACATCACTGTAAAAGAAGCATACAAAATTTTACATCGGTTGCTGGCTGTCGAAATCAAATAAAATTTAGCACCGTATTATATAGTACATTATACGCAATCCTCCTTTAATGCTTTATACAGGCTTACATAATTTGGGCACAAAAAAAAATCATATTTTGTAGTATTTCTTCAAACTGTCAATCATAGCGATCTGTACGACCAGTAAGTTAAAAAAAATAAGGCCGCTAGACGTCAGAGCACTATGGGAATCTAAAACACTATGCCTAGTTATTTTTGTCCTATTGATGACCGTACTGCCTACAACAACAACAAAATACCCACACTGTATATTTGGCTTTACAAGTCTCCAACAAGAGAAATATTGAACACACACACATGTATTTATGTAGAGTAACATGTCTTTCAGAGTGCTAAACTGTAACCATCACATTTAGGTCCGTCTTGTGAAAGAGTGTTCATCTCATATAGAAAAAAATTTTGTGCTGATATTCATGTAATATTTGCCATTGAAAGTTTTTCAAAAATCAAGAAAAAAACGAAAACAAAAACTAGTAGTTCAGATGTAGGTTCGTGTTCAGATCACTCAATGTGATCACTTGCATGTCAACAAACAGTGATATAGGGAGATTGTCAGATTCCGATCATGACCATTTGTTTAATACAAAGGTAGATGATTTAGTCTTGATACCTTGGTTCTTTAAAAAAAAATGGCCAACATGATATAGCAGAGTGCTGAAAGTGGCACACACAATCAATCAGTTATTTTCAAATTACCTATCATAATCAGTTTTGGCAAAAAAAAAAAGTATACCATACTGAAACATAAATGTGATAAAAGAATATACAATTCAAGAAAGAGACGTGCACCAACAGAAAATAGAAACTGCAATCTTTCTTTTTAATTTCATCTGATCTCAAAATTTTAACTCTTACCAGAATTTATTCTATCTTACAGTATAACTCGGAAGTTTCTAACTGGAACTCGAGCCTTAACTAGAACTCTTACTCGAACTAACATTCGAACTAAAAATAAAACTGGAACTTTAACTCAAAATTTAGCTGGAACTCGAACTCTTATTCTACCTCAAAGGTTATCCACACTCTCATTTGTCATCAGATAAAACAAATCGTAAGGGTTCCACGGAACCCAGTGTCTCGCCTACTTTTGCTGTTAATCGCAGGCTCAACAAAAATGAGAAAAAAAAATCAATAAAAATATTCCTCTCGATACTATCTTTTGATTGTAAGAAGCTTCTGTCCAAGTTTGGTATAAATCTAGGATAGTTTATGGATTTAATAAATGTTTTAAAAACTTTAACTGCATACTGTATGTAATGTTAACTGGAAGAAAAACTAAGTCCATATATAAGTAAAATACGGATAAACAGGTACAAAATTTTGACAAAATTTCCTTCGAGATACAAGCTTTTGATCATAAACAAGCTTCAGTCTGTCCAAGTTTGGTACATATCCAGGATAGTTTAAGAAAGTTATTAAAGTTTTAAAAACTTTAACCACACAGTGAATGTATTGTTTCCTGCCAGAAAAACTAAGTCAATTTATAAGTAAAATACGGAAAAATTAGATTTTTTTGTACAAAATTTACTTCTGGGTACTATCTTATGATCATAAACAAGCTTCTGACCAAGTTTGGTAGAAATCCAGGATAGTTTAAGAAAGTTATTAAAACTTCAAAAACTTTAACCACAGAGTGAATATTTGTGGACGCCGCCGACGACGACGACACCGACGACGGAATGTAGGATCGCTATGTCTCGCTTTTTCGACTAAAGTCGAAGGCTCGACAAAAACTAGAGTTAGATAAATTATATCAACATGTCCACAGAAACACGGATAGATGTAGCAGAACAAGAAAACAAACTAGATCCGTTTATTACAAATTAAAAGATTTTTTTATTACATATCAAGTGGGAACATTATATGTTCCTGATATCAATATGGCGATGTGTATTTTATTGTCAATTAACTCTAAATTATCAGATGCATTGTGTTTCTCATAACATACAAAAGTTGAGCGATTAATGGAACGGTTATAAAATATACGTAATACATAAAGTTTTAATACACAGGCGATGAACATTGAACATATTATGTACAATGAACATGAAACGATGTATGAAAAATTCGTGTGGGATGATAGAACTCAGAAAAAAATTTGATTTCCACAGTTCGAATAAATTATGAAGCGTTGTGTAATTACGGAAATGTTAGCCAATTTTAAATTCCTACCGAAATATGTTTCTTTTAACGTGCTGAGTTTGTGGCATTTTTAACACGGCATTTCAGGTTGTATCTTCCCGGTGCGAATGGACAAGCTAGTGAAATTATGGTAACGAAATTATTCTGCCTGCAGTCTAAAAGGAACGTGTTACTTTTCAGCCCGGATACCCTCAGTCTTCCGAGGTAGACTGAGATTCTCTATCTGGAAGCCGAAAATTATTTCTATAATACGGCATGAGGCAAACATTTGTTTTCCCCATACAACAAATGCAATTAAAAGAATGAGATGACTCCAACTTTGACAATTTCTTTATAATAAACTGTTATTGTATCTATGTTAAACGATTCGATAGATTGATAAAAATATCAATGAATAATCAAAATACCTTAAAAAATGTTCAAACATGATATTATATTTTGTAGTGAAAAGGTTTAATTCAACCCAAGTTGCAAGAAATGCTGTTTTGCCAGCAACGTCGTTCTATAACGTAAACAGAAAAGGTTATAGTTCCCGCCAAAATTCAATAATAAGATTATTTCCGTTTTAGTGGATTTAAAACATCGGTGACCCCCCTTTTTTATTTATGCTTTTAAAATCTTCCCTGAAGCTGTAACTTATGCAGAAGTTTGAAGGGAAAAACATTCTATTATAAATAGCAATTAAAAATGGCGGGAAATGTTCAAGGCCTTCAAAAATAAGGAAACCGAGACAAATAAATGTTCATAAGGTACAAGTTACATTTGACTGTTTTTGTTATTCCAGTTAAACATCGTTTTTCAATAAGTTTGTCTATTTTTAGCAATTTAGAGCGCTATTTCTATATTTCGTTATAACGCGATTCTTTAAATTTTGATGACGTCATATCTCGAAAACAACATCGGTGACCCCAATTTTTTTTTCGCCTAAAATATCGTAATAAGTATGATCTTTCTACATGCAAAATTTCAATGAATTATTATTAGTAGTATAAATAGTGTGATTTCCCTTTAAATTGTAAACGCAAGGTGTATGATATAATTCAGTATTTGATTTACGTAGTCGGTATATTCTCATAAAAACAAATACATTTATTTGGGTAGAGGTGTATAACAATGATAACTAAAAAAATGATATACACATTAATCAAACAGCCCATTTGAATAGTTATGACTTCATTACTCGCATGCAAAATACAGATATGTTTAGCAAATTGTTTAATTTTGAAGTATTCGAACATCTTAAAAATGTTAAGTACAAATTGTCAAATTTATAGTTAGAATAAGCTACATGGGACATCATGTCATTGGTATTTTATGAGGACAACGATTAAAAAATATTATGAACTGCCTGCTGTCACACTTAAGTGATAAGATACTTAATTAAACAATCAACACTTTTAAGAGTACCCTGTTATTAAATTACATAAAGCATTACGACATCTATAGACCAATGCATGTATTGTATTACACAAGATAATCAGAATTCACTATTGTTTTAGAATGTGTCTATTATTTTCTTTTATAGACAAAGTGTATTAAAGATAATTATACATATCTTTAATATCTTTCGAATGTCGAAACACACCACTTGCATAACCCAATGTGGTTTTGATTCACGACAAGACTATGTAAACTAGACAGGTGTATGTCAATAATACGGTTGTCAACAATGAAGAAGTTCAAAAGTCAAAGAATTACTGCGACATTTGTCCCTACACAAAATCTTTTAAGACATACGATTTATCATGAGTAGAACGATGATGTACTACATTTCAATATATTTCCATACTCCTAGTCTTTTTGTTTGATATATGTTCAAATGAGTTTTGTTAAAATATACTTTTTCACTTTTTTTGGTCTTTGGAAAATGTTGTTTGTGCTGTATTTAGACCCCTCCACAAAGAAATTTGTTTTTCATGCTCATTTAAAAAATGAGGTTTTTATTAAACGTAACCATAAGTTCGAACGTTTTTTTAATGTAGACTTGTGTATATATATATCTTGTATATAACATTTCGATTCCTACATTAACATCACTGAAAAGATATTAATTCTCGAAATCTGGATATGGTGTTCAAGTTTTGCACCTCATGTTTGCGGTATACCATCTTTTCCGTAAGTTAATTATTTTCTGTTTTGTGATAAACGAATAATCAGTTCCATTTAGTTACAACTTGTGATCCGTTTATTTGGCAATCGTCAATAGCAGTCGGCAGGATTTAAGAACATCAGTTGTTCGACCGGCTAGTCAAATGCTGTTTGTTAAAATATACTTTTCACTTTTTTGGTCTTGTGGAAAATGTTCTTTGTGCTGTATTTAGACTCCTCTACCAAGAAATTTGTTTTGCATGCACACGTATTAAAATTGCGGTTTTTAGCCAACGCCATCATAGGTTTGAACGTTGTTTTCAATTTAGATTTGTTTATATTTTTCGTTTGGGCCTGTATTTTATTTGCCTTTGGGTTTATATAATCCGTTCATCCTATATCGACTCTTGAGTTTTTCAAAATTCAAGAGTCAATCCTAAATTGAGGTAAATTATATGGATTTCCAAAATACCGTTTCGATTCCTAACATCACTAAAGAGACATTAATTGTCAAAAACCGGATACGGAGTACACATTTTTGCACCTTATGTTTGCGGTAAAAAAATTCGGTTTTTTCAAACGCCATCGTAGATTTGAACATTGTTTTCAATTTAGACTTGTTTATGTTTTTTGTTTAGGCTTTTACTATATTTGCCTTTGGGTTTATATGATCCGTTCATCCTATTTCGCCCCCCAAGGGTGACTTGGGAATAGAAGTATGGTCAACATTGGTCTTCTTCCAACCGGCAGTAAAACCCTTGCTAAAGTGGGGCGTCCGTTTGGCTGTGCGGGATGTACAAATTTGCAGCCACGTCCGGTCAGAATGGGGACGTTAAATCCGATGCCTCGTGTAAAGAGAGTGCCACGCTCTTTGCACTTTAAAAACCCTTGCAACAACTCTTTGAGGGGTCCGTAGTTGACCTGTTGCAAGGCTAAATTTCTGTCCCTAACCAATATACCCTAATTTCTCGTGGCAGTCTAAATTACTCCGACCTTAATCCCGGAAGCCCCTATGACAGAACCTACCTATTGTATGTATTGTTAACTTGTTCTCGTCCTGAATATGCATGAAATATTTGCCACTAGGGGTTAAGCAACCAACAATCAATCAATTAATCATCCTATATCGACCCTTTTCAAAATTCAAAGAGTCTATTTTTAAATTGAGGCGAATATATGGCCTTCCAAATATCGTTTCGATTCCTAACATCACTGAAGCGACTTAATCGTCGAAATCCGGATATGGTGTACAAGTTTTTGCACCTTATGTTTGCGGTATACCATCTTTTCCGCAAGGTTTATTGTTTTTTGTTAGGTAATAAATTAATAATAAGATCCATTTGTTACATCTTGTGATACATTTATTTTGGCAATCGCCAATGGCAGTCGGCAGGATTTAAGAACATCATATGTCGGACCTGCTAGTCAAATGCGTTTTGTTGAAATATACTTTTTCACTCCGTTTGTCTTTTGGAAAATATTGTTTGTGCTGTATTTCGACCCCTCTAGCCAAGAAATTTGTTGTGCATGAACACGTGTAAAAATTGCGGTTTTTATCAAACGCCATCATAGGTTTGAACGTTGTTTTCAATTTAGACTTGTGTATATTATATATATATATACTATAACACAAGTTTCCATACCTTGCTGCCATTACGGCCTTCTTCATTGGAATAACATACAACAATGAAACAACAATAACACCGCTTGGAAAGTAGTAATTGTGTATTGTAATGTATCCAAGCGATACATTTATTGTTTAAATGTTGTTGTTTATTCAAATGAAGAAGGCCGTAATGTCTGAAACGTATCGACACTTGTTTTATAGTAATAAAACAAATCATAGACTCTATATGTGTATATATATCAAATGATTAATTTTAAAGTTCATATTGAAATTTAAAAAAAGAGAAAGTTTAGCGCGTTTTTAAATTAAATAGATATAAGATGATGTATTTTTTTTTAAATTCTCAAAACTTTAAAAAAAATGTTTTGCTGCTATATTACAGCTGCTTACACGTAGTTTATCGCATTATACTTGAAAAATAGCAAGCTTGCAAAAACATATTCTATCTGTTGTTGTATTTCACATTGATAACAGTGGGTTATTATCATCGAAATATGCAACAAACAAAAAATTAATGCATTCCAAAATTAGGTTTACAAATCTATTATACAAGAAAAATGTATTATTATTCGTATTATCAACATAATCATTATTATTTTCATCATTATTATTAGTATTATTTTTTTCGTTTTTATCATTTTTGTTTATTTTTATTAATATATTTTTCATAGTTTACTATTAATTATTGTTATTATTATTATTATTAGTATTATTATTCTTATCATCATTAGTATCATTATTTCAATATTATAGGTATTGGTATTACTATAATTATCAATTTTATAACTGTAACACCTATTTGTATTATTATGATAATTATCGAAATCATTATTGTTAGTTTTATCAACATTTTCATTATTATTTTAATTTAATGATTATTATTATTATTATTATTATCATTATTATTATTATTATTATTATTATTTATATTATTATTATTATTATTACTATTATCTTGATACCAATTTTTTTTAAATAATACAACTAAATAATATTTTTATTATCATTTTTTGTATATACAAATGATTTTATTAGTAGTAAAATTAGTATCATACATTTTATTATTTTTATAATTAATATTATTATTAATTATTATTATTAATATCATTATCATTTTCGTTATTGTTTTTTTAAATATTAACACGTTATACATTGTTAATTTGATAGTGACAATTTCCAGTTAAAACAATCTTTAACAGATTTGTTTGTTTCGTATTGTTTTCCTGTAATGCATCTTTGAAATGCTCGTTGTTTTTAAAAGCAATGGTTCCCTTTGACGACTCGGTGTTATAAACAAAATACCCAATACAAATTATATACCGCTTTTTTTTAAGAATTCATCTCCAGTTAAGGTGGTTTTTTTAACATTGATTAGTTTCGTGGCTTACATACTAGAAAAATAAAGTGTTGCATGCATGTGGTAGTTGTCATACGTTTGTGATATTTTTTTTGTTTTTTTTAATCGAATTTTAATTTATTGTTATGTCAGCAGTCTGTATTTACTGACCAACCTTGTTTTAAATTATTTTTATGGAAATTCCCCTTAAACGCTTCTGCGAATTATGTACATTTAATCTAAGAATAGAACTTTACCAAAAAATATGTCATTGAGGAAATTTAAGTTCGGCAACACATTTCAATATATTTCAATATTTAAAGATTTGTATTTTGAAAAAAGTGTCTTTTTACAAAATAAGTTCTTGTCTTGGAAAGTCTAAAAAAGGTTTAAAATGAAGACAAAATATAGTAATAAATGTCGATACACGTCCAATTTGATTTCATATCAATGATTGTTTTTAATGCAAAATTTTAAATTAGTTCGGCATGTGTAATTTTCTTAAACTTTCATGTAAAGTTCGGCATATATCTAAATTGTGTATAACATATATATATATTGGTTCTGCATTTAATTTTGTTTGTACACATTTGAAAATTCATATGTAAATCAATATGTTTAGAAAACCGGTTGTGCTAATGTGTCAAACTTATTTTACTTTCAACATTGTCAGCAACTTTAAACATTTAAAAATTTTGACAACGTTTAGCTTGAAAAGACAAAAAGAGACTAAAATGTTGCTCACATTGCTTAAAAATGCAAATATTCCTTATCAGAAATAATGCAACGTCATTAGCCATTAGTTATTATAAACGCCTTTAGATAAATTATTCTGTATAAGATGTAAATGATTTAAGGATACATATACGTATGCATAAATTTTTGTTCTTGTTGAAAAAAAATGCAATCATTTCTTTATTTCAAACGAAATTGTGAACCGCCATTGGATATGATTACTTGTTGTACATCAGAATTGGTTGTTTATAACATTATCGAATGAATATCAGGGGAAAGATACTAAAATGTTATCTGAACTTCATAAACGTTTATTGATAAGTCTGTTATTTATATACGAAATACTGACAAGGCAAATCTTTGCTTGATGGTCATGAGGGTGTTTGACAAGTACGGTGTTATTGGGGTTTGTTTATGTTTTTATGTCAGTATTGATCATTTTACATGGTATTCAGTAGCACGTTAGTGTTTAAGGATATATTACGAATACAGTCTTACTTAAAGAAAATTTTCAATCCTCTCAGTCTGAGATTTCTTTAAAAGATTTACGATAACTTTTGTATGCGATGTTACATATTGGTGCTACCAGGCGATTTCGATATTGGCTTATTTAATTTGCTAAGACGTTTGGTCTTGCTCTTTTCCAATACACTTTCTTTTAGAAACATGTGATAAATGCCAACAAAAACTACAATCATAGTAATTGTTTTTCTTTCTGTTTTTACTAGTTTAATCTATTTTTACTGAGTAACCTTATTATCAACTTGTTTCACAGATGCATCAATTTACAAATGCAGTCACGATTTGTCAATTATAAATTAATGAAAATCAAGTTTTTTTGTTTTTTTTTGTGAAATTTGGCAGCATATTATAAATTGTAAGGTATAAAGGATTTGAATTACAATCATATTGGAAAAAAAAACACTTTAGATGACGGTAATACCTTGTGGAGGATTGTATCTTTCTTTGTTAGATCGTAACAAAAGAAAAGGATGTCTTCAATTGTAAACGCAAGGTGTAAAATATAATTTAATATTCAATAGATGTTTTCATTATATTCTTATCAAAACATATTCATTTATTTGGGTAGGTGTATGACGATGATACTTAAAGGATTATATTAACATCAATCATACAGCCCATTTGAATAGTTATGAATTCATGAATTAATGTGAGTTAAAAATACATAAATTATCTTACAGATATGCTTAGCAAATTGTTTATTTTGATATGATTTTGATTTTGATTCTTGGTGTCTTAACGCCACTTTTTAGCACCGCATTTAGGCTATTTCGTGGCGGCCAGTTTGTATTGGTGGAGGAAGCCGGAGTGCCCGGAGAAAACCACCGACCTTCGATAGGAAAACTGACAATCCTAGTCAATTAAGATTTAATATATTGGAGTCGAGTGCACCTTAGTGTTGACTGGCTAGTGATTACAGTAGTAACTAATTAGATCACTCGGCCACCGATACCCCTTGTTTTTTTTTTGTGTTTTTTTTTGAAGTACGCTTACATCTTTCAAACGTTATGTACAAATTGTCAAATTTTTAATTGAATAAGCTACGTTAGGCATCGTGTCATAGTATTTTATTGTGACAACGACTTGAAAATGGCATGCACTGCCTTCTGTTAAGATACTATATTAAACAATCAACATTTTTGGGAGTCTACTGTTATCGAATAACAAAAATCCAATATAGACCAATGCATGTATTGTATTATCTGAGATAATCAGAATTAACCATTGTTTCAGAAAATTTATTATTTTCTTTTATATATAAAGTGAAATAAAGATATTTATACATATCTCAAATACATTTCGAATGTCGAAACAAATCATTTAAATAACTAAATGCTTTGTTTCACGACAAAAATTGTTTAAAATAGACAGTTATTCACAGAGTCAATAATACAGTTTTCAACAACGAAGAAGTTTAAAAATCGTGTCCCTACACGAAATATGACAATGAATCTATATTTTGTAAATCCGATTAACTTGCACTTTTAAATTATCTACGATAGATAATTCAGCTGATCTGTAATCTTCCATCTTCATGCGTTGTATAATGTACTGTGTTACGACGCTAGATAATCACTGATGAAGAAAGGTAACATTCTACATTGTTAATAGAAATTGCAACGTATCCAAGCGATGTAATTGTTGCTTCAATGCCGTAATTTATTCAAATGAAGAAGGCTGTTAAGGCTGAAACGTATGAAAGCTTGTTTTATAGTTTTTACTATATAACAAATCATAGACTTTTTATGTGTGTATATATCAAATTAATTTATTTTAAGTCCATTTTCAAATAAAAAAAAAAAAAAATTAGCGCATGTTTTAACTATGTTGATTTTTCAAAGTTAAAAACTTTCAATCAATGTTTTTGTTGATATTCAAGTTGCTGACACGTTATTGTATTACCTAGTTTGTCGCATTATATTTTAGAAATAGCAAACTTTCAAAAATACATATCATCTATTGTTGTTTTTCACCTTAGTCACACTGGGTTAATATCATAGACATATGAATGCGTTCCGAAATTACGTCTACATTTCTATGAACAAAAAACACACATTTATCATTATCATAATCATTATTATTTTTTTTTTTTTATTATTATTATTATTATTATTAGAATGGTTAGTATTATTATTATTATTATTATTATTATTATTATTATTATTATTATTTTTATTATTGTTATTATTATTATTATTATTATTATTTGTAGTAGTAGTAGTATAAGTAGTAGTAGTAGTAGTAGTAGTAGTAGTAGTAGTAGTAGTAGGGACTCTGTGGGAACGTCACGTCAATAAACTCATATCTGCCGTAATGCATAATTGGTGTTATCGACGTAGGTAAAAATTACAAAAAAAAACTTTTTCATTCGATGTCAGTTAAAAATAAAATATCACAGGAAACTTGAATTGTAGTTCTTCAATCTAGGCTAAAAGTTATAAACTTTACCTTTTTGTATCTATATTTCATAACAATGTGAAAATCGGTAATATTATCCATAACGTTTATTTTTCGCTATCATATGCAACAATTTATTATCCTATCGGGACCTAGCGCTATTTATAGAAACGTAAACAGACATCAAAATTGTGCATGCATCACCCTGAAGTTGAGAACAGTAAAATTTTGTAGGTATCCTAATCCAATTTCGTCAATAAGGTGTCTAATTTTGAAGAAAATCCAAAAAATTTTGAGTTTCTCCCAGAAAAGATACCCCATGTTCACATATTTTTCAAGGATTCATCGCTCTTCGCAATCTACAACATATTATCTTTACAACAATGTCCAGTTTATGTAAATGTGCTACGAATTGACGAAGCGCCAGTGCGTCAAAGGCGGCAAGGTCCAGCATTAAAAGTACCTAAAAAGCGCCGTAACGTTAGATTTATTCACTGTTCACATCATCATGCAGTCAGTTAAACTTTCAATTTCTGCTTAAAAATTTACACTGACGAACGTAGTGGTTGCGTTATTCATGATCCATTGTTGTCATTTATTATCAGATTATCAATTCAAATACATATTTACTTGCACAAATACGACAAAAATTCGCTCGAAAACTTACTTCATGAAATATTGTCATTATGAATACCTGATAAGGGTTAATTCCCTTTGTTTATAAAAAATAGTTTGAGGTACTGTGCAGGATATTCTGTACACTTGAATTCACATAAATTAATAGAAATTGTAATGCAATAGTAAGAGTTAAGTATAAATAATTTATTTACTCAACCGATTAATGTTTTCCTTTAAAGAAAAAATATATTATTATAATTGAATTCAAACAAAATATGCAATACAAGCGACGTAAAATTTTTCTATTTTAAAAATTAGAATGGTCCAGGTTTTGTAAAAAATGTTGAAAAAAATAAACTATCCCCCACTTTTCCGAAAAAAAAACCAAAAAAAAAACCCAAAAACAAAACAAACATAAAACAATACGATAAAGAAAAGTCAAAATGATTTAACAAAAAATTAAAATGAAAATAAGCAAAACAAGCAAAAAAGAATTAACAACATCATGTTTTATCTTAAAATAATATGGATACAAACAAAATAAAAATAAGGTGATGTGGTATGATTACCAAAGATACAACTATCCATCAAAGTTCAAATGAAATGGATGTAAGCAATTATAGGCAATCGTATAAATGAATAATTTGATTTGCTAACTTATTGAGCATATATGAAATGTTTTCCACTGGACATTAAGCCAATGATAGTTATAAACCACATATCGTGTCATGTATAAAGATTAATTTACAGATGAAAAAGAGTTTCTTAGCTGGTTTGACTTTTTCATGTGAAATAGTTGTCGTTTTCATCCACCACCACACGGATTTATTCAAATACATGCATTGTAATATTTCGATTAAATATTTGAAAAAAATAACATCTTATTATTTAACAAGTTTTTTAACTTGGAGGTTACAAATCCGAAGTATTCTAGAGTCTAAATCGATACATATTGAAGATTTTACAAAAAAATTTACACATATATATCTATTAATTTAAAAGGTTATTTAGTGCTATATATTGTTGTAGGGGACAGTTTTAAAACAGTATGTTTAAACAAAATATTTAAAAATGATATTCAAAATTTTTGCATTGAAAGACATCCTTAAAATAACTAAAATGATTTGTATCTAAAATACAAGTAGGAGCGTTACTTTGGAGTTTAGTGTGGCGTCCATTTCGATGAACTAGTATACATTATTATTGTGGGGCCTGCTGAAGCCCGCCTCCGGATGCGAGATTTTCTAACTGTGTAGAAGACCCATTGGTATTCTTCGGCTTTTTTTTGCTCTTTGGTCGAGTTGTTGTATTTGTGGCCATCCCCGTTTCCATTCCCAATTTCATTGGTTTTGGTAAAGTATGCTATTCTTCTTCATTGTTGTGGTACAAATGTACATGTGAATACTTGTAACAATCTACAAATGTACCTAAGTTGCAGCTTCGACCCATAATTAGGTGATATGTTTTTCAAGAAATGTCGTAATGTTGTGGTTAGACCTTCAAAGTATACACAAGAAGATACCATACTCTAAATATTGATAATGATGAAGAATCTTTGGAAATTGTCCGGATGTCTAATATATTCAGGGAAATTTAGCTTTTATTTTTTTCAGAAGAAGATACCAACATAATAATATCTGAATATGTCCATATTAAATTAGATTAATTCATAACATATAATGAAATTGTTCATATTTTAAGTCCATATTTTGAATTGAATGTATGAAAGAGTGCCTGTACATATATATGTTACGTATACAAGTATAAATTGAAATATGTTACGTATATACAGGCCTGTGTTATTATCATTTTCTGTACATACAAGACATGTACAGTAGTATGTCTTCATCCTTGAAACTCAAAGGTGACTAGTGGTATAGAAATATGGTTTTCCTCCGACCACAAGTAAAACCCGTGGCAAAGTGGAGCATCCGTTTAGTTGTGCGGGATGTTTGAATACGCAACCACGTCCGGTTAGAAAAGGGACGAATTGAGGCCTCGTGAAGAGAGAGTACCACGCTCCCTGCACGTTAAGAATTTTTGAAGCAACTTTTGTATGGGTCCGTGGGTAGCCTGATGCAAGGGAGAACATCCATGCCCTATCCATTATACCCACATTTTCAGCTGGTGACTGTTTAAATTCCCATCCTTTTCCCCGGTCGATCCCTATCACAGAACCAAGCTATTACATTTATTTATAGTTTGTTCTCATCCTGAATGTTTTTGAAATATTTGCCACTGGACATGAAACAAACTGTCTATAAATGTTTAATCTTGGCTCTTGAATGAAAGGAGATGTATAAAGTAACAAGACAGCAACGTAATCAACAAAAATAATTAGAAATAAAAATTAAAAACACAAATCCAGATAGGTATCATATTTATTATGCACATAATTTGTTTTTCATATTTACTGCAAATTATAATTCAAAAGCGTCAAAAAGAAAAACTCGGAGCTTTGCTTCAAGTTATGATTGTGTATGCTTAATTTATCATTACTGTCTGAATTCAGGAAATCTTTAAAATTGATGTAGAGGGTTTCACATGGAAAGGTGGATTGAAACTAATTTTCTTCGATTTTATCATAATAAAAAATGGTAGAAATAGGGGGGGGGAGTCAGTTCTTAACCTGGACCTTAGACAAACCGACTTGTGCACCCAACAATGGTAGCCTTATTAAACCTTTGCTACACTTCTAAAACAAGACACAGCTATTTGTGTAAATCATATGGCCAAATAGTAAGTACATGGAAATTAAAAATTCAAAACATTTGAAAATTTCGTTTTTTAATGTTTTGTGCTAACTAGTACAGTTTCCCGTATTTTCCAGTGCGAAATAACATTTTCACGTACAATAGTCATACGCTATAAAACATAGTTAATTTTTGCATCCTTTTTGTTCATTTTGTGTATGATGTGTGCTGCGATAGTTATATTACTAAGTTTCTAAGTGTGTTTTTATTATAAATTGGAATGTTGGTAGACAAAAGGTATACATTCATGAATATCAGGCAGATGCTTTGGGTCAAAGGTCAAACATAAAGATGAAAACTCTTTTCCTAGTATATTTCTACCACATATATATTTCGAATAATAAATGCTTTTTGTGTATTTGTTTCATTAAAAAAAGTAGTAGTAGTAGTAGTAGCAGTAGTAGTAGCAGTAGTAGTAGCAGTAGAAGTAGCAGTAGTAGTAGAAGTAGTAGTAGTAGTAGTAGTAGTAGCAGTAGTAGTAGAAGTAGTAGTAGTAGTAGTAGTAGTAGTAGTAGTAGTAGTAGTAGTAGTAATAGTAGTAGCAGCTGTAATAGTAGTAGTAGTAGTTGAAGTAGTAGTAGTAGTAGTGGTAGTAGTAGTAGTAGTAGTAGTAGTAGTAGCAGCAGTAGTTGTAGCAGTAGTATGAGTAGTAGTAGTAGTAGTAGTAGTAGTAGTAGTAGTAGTAGTAGTAGTAGTAGTAGTAGTAGTAGTAGTAGTAGTAGTAGAAGTAGTAGTAGCAGTAGTAGTGCAAAGAAGTAGTAGTAGTAGTAGTAGTAGTAGAGTAGTAGTAGAAGTAGTAGTAGTAGTAGTAGTAGTAGTAGAAGTAGTAATAGTGGTAGTAGTAGTAGTAGTAGTAGTATTAGTAGTAGTAGTAGTAGTAGTAGTAGTAGTAGCAGTAGTGGTAGTTATGAAACGCCAAAACTGTCTTGTTATGCCCATTTTCATTTTACGATGTGCATTTTCCTTTATATGATGTGCACCTGTCATTATATGATGTGCACACATTCTCATATGATGAGCAAATATCCTTAATTGATGTGCAAATATCCTCATATGATGTGCAAATATCATTATATGATGTGAAAACATACTCATATGATGAGCATATATACTTCTATGATGTACATATACTTTTATGTTGTTCAAACATTCTTAAATGATGTGCAAACATTCTTATATGATGTGCAAACATTCTTATATGATTTGCAAATATACTTATATGATGTGCAAGCATCATTATATGATGTGCAAACATCATTATATGATGTGCAAACATACTCATATGATGATCATATATACTTATATGATTTGCAAACATTCATTTATGATGTGCAAACATTGGTATATCATGTATATGATGGGCAAACATTCTTATATGATGTGCACATATACTTATATGATGTGCAAAGATCCTTATATGATGTGCAAATGTACTTATATGATGTGCAAACGCACTAATATGATGTTCAAATATACTTATATGATGTTCAAATATACTTATATGATGTTCAAATATACTTATATGATGTGCATTTTCCCTTATATTAAGTCCAGACAACAGTGGTTTGGTAACTTCATGATGTCGAAACGTCATTATATGATGTGCTTTCATCGTCGTTATGGTCAATGAACATGACTACAATTAAAATAAATACTGTCTACGTCATAACTGATTCGGATCTACTTCTGCGGAGTTACTATAATGCCGGCTCAAATCTGTTGCTATCGCAAGCGAAAGTGCATTCTAAAAATAAAGTGACACAGTGCAATTTAACAAAAAATAACGTTTCAAACATTTCGGAGGAAGATTAAAATCAATTAATACAGGAGCTAATTTAATTTTCCAGCTGCGGCAAAAATACGATAAAACAAATGTTGGGGTCCTTATTTATAGCTTGCTGTTCGGTTTGAGCAAAGGCTCCGTGCTGAAAGCCGTAATTCGACCTATAATTGTTTACTTTATACACATTATGACATGGATGTAGAGTTGTCTCATTGGCACTCATACCACATCTTCTTATTTCTATTCATTGCAAAAGACTCCAAAAAACTCAAAGTCTGTTTTAAAAAAAAATTTCATAACGATAGCTACAAAATTATCTACTCTTGAATAATTATACCGGTATGGATGATTGGTTGACTAATTTGTTGATTGATTTTTGTTTAACGCCACTTCCAACACTATCATGCTATTTCGTGGATTGACGGAGGAAGCCGAAATCCCCGGAGATAACCACAGACTTTCGGTAGGAAAACTAATGATTTGTGCCCCGCCTAATGTCGGACGCTCTAAAGTGATCAGGCTGTCCGTCCGTAACAAATTGTGTCCGTTCTATATCCAGAGAACCGTTATGATTTCAAAGTTTATACTTGACATGTATATTAACCAACAGTAGAGGGTGTGTCATAAGGTATGTATAAATTCCTAGGTCAAAGGTCAAGGTAAAAAATGGTTTAGGTTGACAAACCCATTTCCTATGGTAAAGATACAATTTTTTTACCACACGTTATTCAGACTGGGGCCCACAGTGATGGCTTCCATCTCAATGATATCTAGTTCTATTCAATTAAGATTGGAGTCGAGCTTACCTGCAACGTGTGGGATTCGAGCTCACAACTGAAGTGTTCGAATCTAGACTACAGTAGGTCGACTACTTACGCAACCCCCCCCCCCCCCCCCCCCCAACCCACATTCCCGCAAAAAAATTAAAATATAGGATTATTTGTAACTCGGTGCATGAAATGTGCGTGCACCTTTTTATTATGTGTCCATGCATATATGGCACAGCTTCACTTAGATGATTATAAATGGATGCTTAACGTCCAGTGGCAAATATATATGCATATTCGTACGAGAACATATTAATGTGAAATAAATATACTAGTCCACAAAAGAAACGATACAAGGCAATGTATTTTCCATATATGAAGAAACTGGATACACTGTATTAAGGTAAATAATTGCCCAATTGGTCTAATTGTACAGAGTGTTATTTTCTTATCAAAACCATTGATTTCAGGCAAAAACTCGATTTTTTTTTTGTGAATCTTTGTTATTTCAAAAATCGTATTTTTACCAAAACATTCAAAATTCGATATTAGAACTAAAAATTTAAAACTTAAACATGGTCTGCTTAAAATTTCGAATGCCTTTGCAGATATTTGAATACTTACTTCTTATCTTCGAAATTAAATGCCGACTTTTGACATCATTTTCCGTAAAATAAATTTTGACCCCTGTGTTAAAAAAATCGGTATTTTCTAATTTTCCAATTTTGTAAGATACTTTAATCATATGCATTTACTTTTTTAAATGAATGTTTTTCATTGGATACTTTAACAGTTTTACCTATTTATTATATTTTTTACCTATTTATTATATTTTATGATAATTTGGAGTTCAAACTTGTGTATCGTTTCTTTTGTTGACTAGTATATCAACCCTGTTTGGTACTAGACCGACACCCTGAGCCGGATTTTTAACATGCTAGTTTACATGAATACATTTTACATTACCAAGACCCATTATTCTGATTCCGAATCAACCAGTTTTTGCTTTTACTCCTTAATTTCGAGTGCTTAGCAAGGAAGCAGCAAATACCAATTGTAAAGTTTTTGGCTTTGAACCGGCAGGGGTTCAAACCCACGACCCTCCGCATGTTTGTTTGTAAAGGTTTGATTCCAAATTTCTTAAAAGATATTTTATCTCTTTCAGAAGGACAGCAAAATATTTGTTTTTCCATTAAAAATGACAAAAAAAAAAAAATAATCAATAATGAAATAAAAAAAAAATAACCATGTTATTGAAAAAAAAGTTTATTTTTTTATTAAAGTCGAAATATATGTTTATCCTGAGCACAACGAAATACACTTGCTCCTGCCCACACTAGATGAAGAGTCGGTGCCTAACCAATCTAAATAAGATACAATGTACAGATAATCTGTCTCAGCTGTGATCATAAGGATTTGACAACACTTCATTTTACTTTCTGTTCTGGTAAATATTACATGAGACAATAAAGTTCAGCCTTCACATTTTTGAAGGTGTATATAAATCCGACAAAACCAGAGAATCCCAATGGTCTTGAAACAAAAAAAAAATAGAATGGAGCGTTTTCAGATCCGCGTAAGCATAGCTTAGACACACAATATCAGTAATTTATTTATATTGTTTTCTAAATGAACATAAAAACACTGCATTTATTTAATGTTTACTGATGCCTGGTGGTCTCTGACAGATACTGAGATGTGAAGATTTACGGCAGTGGCTTTTAATATTTTGCTTTTATCTTGAAAACTACAATAGAATAAAAAAAACCAGAAAACAGATAGTGCAATGTGTCTGAATGTATTCTATAGTTAAGGTCCCATTTGTGCAATGTTGGCTCTTATGAGTTTTGTTGTTTTATTGCCTATTATCTTGATAACTTAACTATAGAGAAACCTTTTCTTGGCAAAATGGTATAGACAAGAACAGATTTAAAAATAAGTTAATTATAATTATGGTCAATTTCTGTCATTGGTGTTGGGGACGTAGGAGGAAACATCGGAATTTTTCAATTTTTTTCCAAGTGAACACTTTGAAATGGGAAAAAACAATCAAGACCCCTTTCTTGTAATGAAAATGGTCATAACAAGACAGTTTTGGCGTTCCATAAGTAGTATTATTAGTAGTATTATTGTTATCGGTATTATTATTATTTCTACTATTATCAATATTATTGTCTCTATTATTATTACTATTTTCACTATTGTTATATTTTGGGGATCCATACATTGTAGGTAGTAGTAGTATAATTATCATCTTTATTATTATTATCATTTTTACTCTTATTAATACTATTGAAATGACTAATATTACTATTATCATTATCATTATTGTTATTATTATTAATTATTATTGTTATCATTATCAATATTATTATTGTTATTAATATTATTATTATTATTAATATTATTATTATTATTATTATTATTATTATTTTTACTATTATTAATAATATTGTCATTACTATAATTACTATTTTCATTATCACTATTATTATTATTATTATTATTATTATTATTATTTCTATTAATATTTTTATTACAGTTTCCTCTGGAGACACTGTGTTATAAACAAAATACTCAATACAAATTATATTTTGTTACTTTTTAAGGATTCATCTCTAGATAAAATATTCTTTTAAAGATTGATTAGTTTCGTGGTTTGTTCTCTAGAAAAATACAAGAGTCACATGTACATGTATATAGTAGTTTTAATATATTTTTGAATTTGTGTTAGCTTTTTTTGTTTTTTCTAACCGAATTTCAATTGAATGTTATGTCAGCAGTCTGTATTTATTTACCAACCTTGTTTTAATTTATGTTTCCGGAAATTCCGCCCCTTGAACGCTTCTGTGAATTATGTATATTTATCTTAGAATAGATCTTAACAGAAAGTATGTCAGTCAGAAAACTTAAGTTCGGCAAAACATTTTCATTTTTAAAGATTTGTATTTTGAAAAAAGGGTCTTTTTCACAAAAAAAGTTTCTTTTTATAGGAAAGTCAAAACATGAAAACAAAATATCGTAATAATTGTCGCTACACGTTCACTTACCCTTCATATCAATGATTGTTTTAAGCGCAATTGTTTTAATTATCTTAAATTTTCATATAAAGTTAGGCATATATCTAGATTGTATGTATAACATATATACTGGTCATGCCTTTAATCTGTGAGTACACATTTTAAAATTCATGCATAAATCTATAAGGGTATGTTTAGAAAAGCGGTTGTGAAAATGGGTGAAGATAATTTTACTTTTAGACATTGTCAGCATCCTTCAATTTCTAGATAGTTTTACAATCTTTAGTTTGAAAAGAAGAAAAAAAGTTAGAATAAAATTTTGTTCGCAATGCTTAAATATGCAAATCTTTCCTATTTCATATCAGAAATAATGCAACGTCATTCGCCAGTAGTCATTATAAACGCCTTTTGATAAGTAAGTTTGTATAAGATGAAAATGATTTAAGGATAAGTATGCATAAAATCTACTTTTTGTTGAATACGAATACAATCACGTCTTTATATCAAACGAAATTTTGAACCATCATTGAATTTTTGTCCTTTTTTGTACATGAAAATCGGTTGTTTTTCACTAAATTAGATGAACATTAGGGAAAATATGCTAAAATGTTGTTTGCGTTTTTTTTTTTTTTTTAATTACCAATTTTTCTTGTTTTATATAGAAAATAATGCAGTAGCATTTGCAATCAGTTCTTAAAAAAGACTCACATAAGTAACATGAGTAATGTTGTGTAAGATGTGAATAATATAAGAATACAGATACTTAAACTGTTGTTTGTGTTGAATACGGATGCGTTTATATCTTTATTTTAATTGTAATCATAAACCGGCATTTGTTTTTTTGTTTATTTCACTTTCAATGTTGACATTTTTTTCCTTTTAATGGCTGAACCCGACTTATGCATTCGTTATCAATCTCTAGTTAAGGAGTAATTTGAAGAATCACATTGGTACGGATGTATTGAGGTTGAATTATTCACTTGCAAGTGAATAATTCACCAACGATATTTTTTGGCTTACTTTGACAAAAGTGAACTAAATTGGCTGCTAAAACGATTTTTTTTCTTCAATATTTCACTTTTATTAATAATTGAACCCAACGAAATTATATTCTAATTTATTTTTCATATCTCGAAGCTAGCGCCCCTTTTAGTAATTTTTATACATCTGGATAGGTTGTTTTTTTATAAAATATGCTGAATTTCAGGGAACAGATACTAAAATTGTAATGTAATGAAATGTATTGATAGTAGAAGCTCTGAGGACCTATTTGTGCATCTTAATTTCGTAATAATATTTTGCGTTTCTCTCTATCTTCTGTACTTAAGACCAACACCCATGCTGATTTCTTTTGCTATTCAAAATTGTTTTTCCATCTTCTTAACATGATAATTAAAAGATGTAATATGATTGCCGGCAGCAAGTCAATTCATATAAATCTTTCATGAGGTACGATATGGCATACATATAAACTTCCATGATACGAAATGGTTTGCATATAAAAATTTTATGAGGTACGAATGGTATGTACATGTTAATTTTCCATGAGGTACGAAATGGTATGTACATCATACATGTTAATTTTCCTTCAGGTACGAAATGGTATGTACATGTTAATTTTCCATGAGGTACGAAATGGTCAAGGTACGAAATGTTTTTTTCCTTGGTACAAAATGGGGGGTAGGAAATGGTAAGGGTACGAAATGACTATAATTCTGATTGTCGATGATGAAGTCCACAAGTTAAAGCCTTTTTCCCTGCTTGCTTCCAGAAAATTAATTATTGTTAACAATCCTTATTATGGTTCCTGCGGGTATGTTTATGTCATTCTCCGTTTCAAAGTTTGGGGCAGAAAACTATAACGAATACTTAACTGATATCCATTTCCTATGTGGACTTTAACCCACCATTCAAGATGTTCTACTTTCGAAAAAAGACATGTTAAATCAATTAAAAAAAAAATTGCTGGCAACAAATCTCAACTGGCAGTTAATATAAATCAGCCCATTCAAGATACAATATCAAGTCACAATTATGACAATGCATATGTTTATTCTAATCAGATAAATTTTTGGATAGAAATAAGATATCTCGTATAACATATCATATTCTGGTTTAAATGATAAAAAAGATATTTTACCTGTTATGTCTGTTTGTTTTGTTCACACATTGTTATCAATATAAAGGAATTTTATGCGACTGTCATACAAGTTAGATGTTTAGCTAGTTATAAAACCAGATGTAAACCACCATTTTCTACATAACTAATGCCTGTACAAAGTCAAGAATATGACAGTTGTCATCCATTCATTTGATGTGATTGAGCTTTGAATTTTCCCATTTTATTACAGACTTTCTGTTATGAATTCTCCTTGGAGTTCGGAATTTTTGTTATTTTACTTTTTCGTGATACAGTTAAACCTCCGTTAAGAGACCACTGAAGGATACAGACGCAGTTGATCTTTTAATATGGATGGTCTTAAACACAAGTTCTTTAACTTTGAATAGAAAGAAGCATGTATTTGCATTATAATTTTTAAACGTACTAGTTTAAGTAATTGATATTGTATTGGTCTCCTTTACATATCCACTGATGATGAAATTATTTTTCCCTGTCTTTTTTTTTTTTTTTGGGGGTTCTTTTTCGTACATCTAAAGACTAAGTTCTTTTTATATGAAGTCTAATCTGATTATTAAACCCAGGGTGCATAGCCGTCACATATTCTTAATACGTACTCAGGAACTAATATTGCATTTCAACTTAAGAATGACTAAATCAGATATGCAAGACTTTCAAAGACGTTTCATTAAATCAAAAATGACAATTTTCCCGCTTTTTTCTTATGATCAAGAAAACAGGCGATTTCTATACCTAAGATATATGTATGTAATTTCAAAAATCAAAAATCCAGTTTATTTGTTTATAACGAAATTGTGTTAATACTGGTTATCTAGTATTCAAGATTTCGTATGACAATCGTTTTTGTTTATTAAATGCATTATTTTCCTGTTGAGTGATTAGCAAATACGACAAGTACATTTTCTCTGTAGCAGTTAGCAATGGAATTACATCGAAAAGTGCACAAATAATTTTAACGTCATAAAAATAGAGTAGAACCAATTTTGTTTTTAAAAGAAAACCAGTTGAAAGTTTATCAAATATTTGCAAATAAAAAAAAAACACTCTTGCATTTACGTATATTTAATTTGAAAAATAAAAAGTACTGGCGTATATGCATTGCAAACTATACAGTTGCATACATACAAACTAGCGGAATCTAATTAAGATTTGTATTTTCAAACATTAATGTTAAACATTTGCATAATAACATTATGCCAATTTTATATATTTTGACAATCGGAATCACTTTGTCGTCTACTATTATAATGCACCTGTTTAATTGAAACACAGTCGAAATTCATATTCTTTCATTAAATGTGAATGAATATATCTGGAATATTGTCTTTCACCTTCACAAAATAAAACCAGCATAGTGTGCATATGACATTAGAGATGAACAATAATTTGTGTATACTTCGTCCAGAAATAAGGCACTTTGTAGGTGAACTTGTATTGTTTGAAGACTGTAAGCGTGACGACCTGGTCAATATAACAAAAATACATATATAAAAATCAAAACAAACTTCAACGAAAATGAAATTATGGAGACGTAAACTTATTACAAGGAGGACTAAAATTACCTGAAGATTTAAAACAGGGAGAAAATTCTCAGTATTTGCATTATGTGAACATACTAATAAATTGGCACATGCGCAGATGTGGGAATGGAAATTGTTATTCAATTGTTTTCATACATAACATTCGTTGGTTTAAAAATTTTCAGTGCGTATCATCAATTGTCACAGGACTCACTGGATAAACGCTAATACGAAAAGGTGATAATACCTAAATTATTCAGGTAAATTAAAATAAATCGTGTAATCGAAAAGCAGTAAGATGTTAAAAAGTTTTGATTTTGAAACCATTGATTTCTATTCAATTGATTTTATACATAACATTAAGAAGTTGTATAGTTTTGTTTTGAAACTGATGATAATATTAGTATTTTTGATAATCATCATTTATTCTTTAAACTATTGTAGGTAATAATGCATTGTTTGGAAAGACTGCCTGCTGTGACTGCAAGATCAATATTAAGATTTATACAATCTATACAATCAAATAAAGTTGCAAAAGGGAAAGGATGGTTTACATGTTATTCCGATGAAATTAAAGAGATGAATACATCACATGCAAAATTGCTCAAAAAAGATACATCGAGCAAATTAAAATTACTAACAGATTGGGATCAATTGAATACCAGAATTTTTCAAGCCGAAATGGGCATATGTCATAAGTTTCAACTCATGCAAACACTTTTGTTAAATGAAGATAGCCAAGACAAAAGTTTAGAAGTAGAACGAAATGGAATTTTAGATACGAATAGTGGTGTTCTTAATGATCTGTCAGTCATTAATCAAGTATTAATGGGACAGACAATTACAAATCCTACAGAAAAAGGATTACTCGAAAAATGGTCTAAAGGAATGTATGATAATATGAGAATGAACCCAATGTCTGCAAAGACATATCAAAACTATGTAGATCAGTACCTAGAAAAAGCTGCAATTCTACAGTTCAGAGGGGTTCTCCTTTACAAAGAAGCAAATACCAACTACCAATATTGCTTGCATCAATTTGAATTGTTTGAGAACAACTTGAAGTCTCAAATTGAAGCAATGGAACAAACAGTGCCCGCATTTATGACATATCTGACTTACCCCGACGAAAAAAAGATATTTGTTCTCCGGCCAGATTTTGATGGTGAAAATGTACCCTTTGTGAGAAGTAGAGGCCTTAACAAAAAGCTAGATTACGATTTTATGTGCGGATATACTGACGAAGGAAAGTGGATCTTTAAGAAGTCTCCTGACTTTGATGAGAACGGTAGCTTACTTATTTCTGGAAGCTGCAAAGATGGCAAGTGTAACTATATAAGTATATCAGAAAAAAATATAGCAACATGTGTTTCAGAGGAGCATTGTGCAACTCCGTTTTATGTTATACCACTTGACTTTACAGATAAGAAGATTCAGATCATTATCCGCAGATCGGAACTTAAACCAGAAGATAAGCCTTATCTGGGAAATAGTTTAAAATGTATTGATGATAATGACGACATTGAATTCACTTTAACTTTTGACTGCAAATGATCGTGAATGTTTGCAAATGATTGACGATATTCGGATTATAGTGTTTTAAGATTGTGGTAGTTATTGTAGAAAGCTAATTAGAAATATGTATTAGATACAAAACAAAGTTTACAAAAAAAGATGGCCGGTAACAGCCGTTGCTTTATAGTTTTTCTGCACGGGTAGTCAGTTCAACTCCGAGGCGATATACAAGGGCAGAAAAAGTATACGGCTGGTTGTTACCATTCAGTATATTTTGGTACTTTGTATCTGACTTGAAAAACGATTTTATTTATACAGTTATACTAATTTCAGATGATTGCATGATCAAAAAGATTGAACACAAAAAAAAATGCACAAGAAAACTTATTTCAAACCGGAAAGCACATCCTAATTTTTACTTAGATGATGTTTACCGTGCACGAAAATTTAGAAACGATCTTGTCTTACTTGTCGATCCTTTAAATTGACTGATGTTCAAAGGTTTTCAAGTAAACACTGTGATTAGATTTGTGAATATTGTTTTGAGTGATACTAATATTGATTTTTGTTATCTGTAAATTAAAAGCAAACATATTTTTTACAGTAAGGGTTTTTTGCTTGTGAAAAAGCTTTTAACATATTCCATAAGTGTCATTTTAAATCTTGTGAAGCGTTGTCGAATTGTCAATCATAACACATATTCTTTTTTATATTAACTGCAGGGTTTGTTTCCTGTGCTGTGTAAATGTTGGATGTGTAATGATTAATTATGTAGTGTTAGATGCATGGTTTCTTTATTAGTTGTTATTGGCTTTGAACTAGCTGTCAGTAACTGCGAGTACTCTCAAATCAGTGTCTTTTTGTTGTCGGGATGTACAAGTTCCCGGCCACGTCTACTCTGTGTTTTTGTTAGATGTATATCTATTTGTATCCATCTGATGAGTTAACATAAAGAAGAAGATGTGGTATGATTGCCATTCAGATAACTCTCCACAAGAGACCTAATGACACAAAAATGAACTGCTATAAGTCTCCGTACGGCCTTCAACAAAGAGTAAAACCCATACCGCATAGTCAGCTATAAAAGGCCCCGAAATTACAAAAGTAAAACTTTCAAACGAGAAAACTAACGGCCTAATTAATGTACAAACAATAAACGAAAAACTGTTTTTTTAAATGATTTTAAAGTGTGTTCTTATATATGTTGTACTGTTACAACACTGTCCCAGCTTAGGGAAGGGTTTGGATCCCGCTTACATGTTTAACCCCGCCACAATCTGTATGTATGTATGTGCCTGTCCAAATTAAGGAGCCTTGTGTTCAGTGGTTGTCGTTTGTTGCTGTGTTACATATTTGTTTTCCGTTCATTTTCTTTTTTTTTGTAAATAAATTAAGCCGTTTCTCGTTTGAATTGTTTTGTCATTTCGTGACATTTTATAGACGACTATGCAGTATGGGCTTTGCTTATTTTTGTAGGCTGTACGGCGATCTTTAGTTGTTTATTCCTGCCATTGATCTATCGTTAAGAGATTTCACACTAGCAACCGTACTACATCTTCTTTTTTAAATATACCAGTTTATGTAACTCGATGTTTGGAGATATTTAGTCTTTAATATATTAGGGATGTTGCATTAACACTAGCGCTTCTCAATTCTATCATCTGTGTGCGAGAAAAAATATTGATTATTCCTTCTATATATATCAGTGAAGGAGTAGATGGCAAAGTTGAAATAGACGGACAAACCCCCCAAAAAACCTTTAATCTATATTTTCTATTATAATAGATTAACTGACTAGAAATAAGTCAGTGTTTTTTTCGTAGCCACTTATATTTTTGAAACAAAATTAATTTCTAAAAGTGTATGTGTGTGTGTGGATGGGGGGAGGGGTTCTTCCTCCTTAAAAAAAATAAATGAACAAACAAACACAAAATATAGAACACAAATATGAGTAATGGATTAAATACATTCACTGACGTATGCAAATGAAATAAGAAAGATTATTTCTTTTTTTCAAAGGAAAAACATGTCATGGAAATACTTGATTATGTCTCGTTTAAAATTGTTTATCCACTGATTTTTGAAATCAATTTTTGGTTTTGATTATTTTTAGGCTCATTAAATTTATGTGTTATTCGGGTAGACCGAAGTATTGATCACGTGACACCCTATTTGTTTTCATTTTCCATCCCTACACACAAAATGGGTGGTACTTTATTGGCTCTGAGACTGATTGTGTGCTTTCACAATTTGACTTTATCAAATTCCTTGAACATTATGATTTTGACGATTTAAAAGATTTCAGTTTAACTGTTAGGCAAACAAACGAGAGGTTTGTACATGGCAATATTTTATGGTTACAGTTCCTCTTGCAGTTTTTAGTTTTATAGACACTGTATTCAATTTCAACACTTTGGAACATAGTTACCCTGTCTATATATATCATGTTGCAAATAGTATATATACTGTGATATACACTTTTCATATAAATTATATATTTTAATGACAAAAACGAGTTCACCTAGTTTACGCTACAGTACCTATGAACTCACTGAATGCACGAGTGACTCTTTTCATAAAAATAGTCCGGGTATTTTTATAAAAAGTGTCCGTTTTACACCCCACCCGGTATTTTACTGTTTGCTATAGCTATGCTTGGGGCAAAGTCATACAAATTTTTATAAACCATTTTATACAGTGACAAACGGTGCTACCTGGCCATTGGAATATGTGTGAAGAAATAAACATATATATAACAGATGCTTTCCAAAATTAAGGACTTTTTTTTGCCTTTTAATAAAAAAGAGGGAGATTAGTATGATTGTCAATGAGACAAATTTTCACCAAAGAGCAAAGTACAATGCATTTAAGTGCCAATCTGCCTAAGAATCAGGCAGTGGTGAAAACATAACAAACAAAAACCCACTCAAGTTGATATTAATTTATGTTCAAATTGTAGAATGGTGCACGATTATAACATTCGTTTCCTTTTCCTGTTCTGGTAATTCAAGATATAATTTGGTTGAAATGCACTAGAAATTAAAAATTAAGGGGAGCTAACTCCGTAATGTGTTATCATTCTAACCAAAAGTTATCTATAGATTTCTTGAATTACCAGACACGCAGAAACGAAAGACCTACCATTTCTAACTCAGGATGAGGGTAACTTCAAAGTAGGATGGTAAGATCAGAGGGTTTTTTTCGGCCATGTTTTGATTTTTTTCTAAATTGCCTGATTCTTACAAAGACTTGCACTTAATATTTACAAGTTGCCGTATAACCAACAAACCGACCCCCTTCAAAAAGGGAAGTTCATAAAAACAGACAAAATCAAACGATATCAACCAACAGAAAAAGTGAAAAACCACTGGAATATACCTGATTTGGTATAGGCATTTTCTAACGAAAATGGTAAGACAAACCACACATTCGCTTATTCGTTGTTCGACGTGCTGTTGTTTTTGATAAAACTTAATAAGCAACCCAAAGAAACACAATAGATCAATACGATAACGTAATGACCATAATCATGATTGAAAGGCGTTAATAGGATAGTAATTAGTATATAAAGTGTATAATATAATTTTAAAACTGTCGAAATAGTGTCGATAAGGGAAGCAATTCAATATTTTGTAACTTAAAAAAACACTTAATAAAAGTTGGTTGTCCGTAAATGTTTTCCTGATTAACAATAGTAAAAAATCCAATTGTTTTAATTAGGAAAAACAATGCTTGATTCAACCATGAGTGACGAGTCTTTTGTAGACGAGACGCGCGTTGGCATACACAATATTTATTCTAATACCTATAATGAGTATATTTTGAGCTACATTGTCAGTCTTGTGTATATAATAAAATAATGCCTTTCCAGAAATGCCAAACGGTAAGAGATCAACTTGTGTGAAGTAGTCTGAGTCTTGTTTCTAGATTATTTCTAAATGTCTGCAATGAAAATTTAATAAGGGTTCGTTATTTGTCATTTCAGTACCAACGCCAAAAATCTAAACAAATGCTACCCTCAAGGAATAAGAGTCAATGGTATCAAACTGTTTCTAGTTAATGATACTAATACATAGTAAATGGCAAGTTTCTGAAGCTCCTTATTCTATTTTCGTTTATGGGGAACTCTAAAAAAAAAGTCAGATAAAAAAAATAAAAAATCAAAACTCAAATCAAATTTGTGAATGTATGTGGAATTTACACTGGAATTTAAGTGTGTTTTTGAAAAAAAGTAACACAATATAGAAAAGTTGCAGCTCTACGCAACAAGAAATAAAACATTCGAACATAGAACTGTTCGCACCAGACATGTTTAAGCCACATCCTTTTCTCTGTCCTGTGTTTAAAGAAAACCATAGAAGATTTGTTCAAGACTTCAAAAAATGATAACTGGACAGGATGATATAATCTGGTCACGCTATTGCAGAACGGTCACTCGTGATAATACTGTGATATCAAACACATGTCTATGTTTACATATTTGACAAATGATTACTCTTACACGCATACAATGCAGTGTTTTTGTTAAAATAGATATAAACAACAATTTTACCCAAAGATATATTTCTTACACATTAACATCATTATAAAATGTATTTTTTTAGCTAAATTAATTTTAGGTTAAGCTGTTGCTCATATCTGAAACATAATAAAGAAATACTAATGAGGCTCTATTCAAGGTTTGTGCTATTTGTACTAAATATAAGAAGTTGGAAGCCCTAGTACTACTGTGTGAGACCACATTCCAAAATAATATCAAAACTGATTGATTGCAAATTGGTATCTGTTTAACTTGTTATATTAAGGAAACTTTTGAAAGAATTACATTTTAATTGTTGCGCACGTTTTTTCAGACGTGATGACACCATGTCACTCGATATCGAATGAACAGCAGATTAAAGATCATCGAAGGTATTAATGTTGTAATGAACATGTGACTTAAAAAGCATAACTACATAAAATATCCTACACTTTGAATTGTAATAAATAAATTCTCATGAAATAAAGAATAAAACGTCTTTTTTTTTTATTTCGTATGAGAATTTTAAAAATGGTGATAAAATGTCCACTTAATCATCTGAACAATAAAATGTTCATGATAATTACAAGGTAAAAAGCCGTACAGTTTCAATTGTTTGTATAAGATTAAGGGGGTCAGAATATGTCGGAAGTTGTATGTGTAGTTTATAGTGCGTTTGCTGATTTTCTATATATTTTTTAGAATTATTGCCCGACTTCATGTAGGCAAACCTTAATAGGAATATGTTCATGTCTTATGTATACAACAGTCGGTTTATTTTTGTGAAAACTTCAGCTCGAAGAAATAGCCATCCATGAAAATAACGAAAATTGGTACCCAAAGAATAACTTTCACAATATGCATATATTCATAAAGAAATTGATAAATCAATCGATTGTTTAAATCAGTGTTCTTTCAGAGTGAACTACTGTATATGAAACGAATTATTCAGTGTTTATAATGGTTTCCAATAGGCTAATTGCATATTGAGATAAAAAAAAATTAAACGATCCACTTGTCATGTTTTTTTATATATATTTGAGTAATTATCTCGGATAACGACTTTGTGTTATTTACCTCAACATAATATGAAATTACCTTGAATGTAAAATAGGTTTCTACAATAATGCATATGTGTGAAAAACCACAGCAAGCACATGTTGAGCAGACAAAAGATAACATTGCATAAGACAGCCTGAAAATGAATATTCTGCAAAACAAAAAAGCAGGCTACAATTGTGAACAACCGTTCAATTATAATAAGCATGTATTGCATCATATACAAACCAACAGCAATTCTAGAAAAAAAACATCATATCGTCTTACGTCAGATTTTTATTCTCAAAATAGTACACGTGACCAATTTATATCATTACTCCGCCCTTAAATCATAACTGCGCAAAATCCTTTGCTATATATAATACGGAATTTGTGAAAGAACGGTTAAAACATTCAATAATTATTGTTTCACAAAGGATATTACAGTAAGTTCAATATCTATGATACTTTATTTTATATTTTTTTTTGTAACAGTAATGCGTTGATACATAGTAGCCATTTAATGTTTCAGATTTGTTAGACAAATACTTTGATTCCTATTTCGGTTTATATTATCTATATATGTTTCGAACCTCATGAATTCCGTTATTCGACCAAAATACTTTTTAATTGTAACTCGAAATTGGGCAGGTCACTTTTAAAAACAAGGGCTATAATACCAGTTTAATATCTATTTTTCAAATGTGTTATTGTCAATATATATTTTTCAGTTAAAGAGAGTGACAATGAGTTTTATTGTTCGATTAACCGGAAAGAGATGTATACAAAATGGTAAGATATTTTATTCCTATAATTCCTTTTATGAAAATGAAATATTAACATTTTTATTTTTTGACAAGATATTAAGTTTTGAATAACGTCACTTTTAAATAGAATTGAGAATGGAAGTGGGGAATGTGTCAAAGAGACAACAACCCGACCAAAGAGTAGAAAACAGTCGAAGGCCACAAATGGGTCTTCAATACAGCAAGAAAATCCTACACCCGGAGGCTTGCTTTAGCTGGCCCCTAAACAAACATATGTATTAGTTCAGTGGTACTGGACGTCATACTTTACTCCGAAATATATAAAAGAAACTAAAATTAAAAATCATACAAGACTTATAAAACCCAGAGGCTCTTGACTTGGGACAGTCGCAAGGTATTAATAATCACCCATAAAGATTCACTTTTCTTGAGTGAATATATTTACATATTTTTTTTACCTGAAATGTATATAAAGTTGTTATGCAATGTTCAACAGTTTAAATCGTTCTTAAAACGAATATTTTCATCGGTAGGGAAACTAGTTATAAGGTCGATCAATCATAAATATTCAATCATAATACCCATGCTATAACTTAAAAATAATGTTCTTTACTTTGTGTCGATTTCATATTTTTAGATTCATTTAGATTATTTTGTGTTTGATATTATTTTTCCAGGAACAGTTTTAAGGATGACAAAAACAAATATGGTTAACAATCAGTTATCAGGTAGAGTAAATGATTTTATGTTTTTAAATGATGATTATATTAAGTCAACAGTTAGGAATTTAAATAAAATTTTCCTTATTTATATCAGATGAAAAGTTGTGGTTTGGATACACATCATATTATCCCAAAATGGAAACATGCCTACTAGAAATCAAATAAAGTACCCCAAATCTGACCTTGTAAATTTTCTAATTGTGTAGTAAGTCATGTGTTTTTTAATGTCTTTGGTACATTTTTGGGTCAATATTACAAAGGTTTCAAAGGGATATAAGTTTTAATTTCCACATTTGACATAACTGAAGCATGAAAAAAGACATTTCATTTTAACGTCTGCTGCCACTTTTGTTGTTGTTGAGATTTACATTGTGAACGGTAAATTTTTAATAGTTTTCAAACGTGAGATCTCCCGAATGTTACGTAAAGAGAGAGGTAATCTTAGGCAAACATATCAAACTTTAAATCTAACTTCCTACAACTTCAGTTTGAAAACCCAATATATTTGAAATAAATCTAAAAAAGTTGTCACAGAACATTAAATATTTAATATGTGCTTCTTACTTCACTACAAACCAGTAAAAGTCTGAAATGGCCTATATCTGTACTCGACTGTACTGATTTTTATTGGACCAGTCTGAATTGGTCTGAAATTTACTTGATAATACTCGACTGTAGTCGGAATCATACTAACAGTCTGAACTTGTACTCGACCAGTACTTAACCATGCTCGACCTAGTCTGAACCATGCTCGACCTAGTCTGAACCATACTCGACCTAGTCTGAATCATGCTCGACATAGTCTGAATCATACTCGTCCAAGTCTTAACCAACCTAAACCTATTTTTTGTATCTATCTTTTGTATTTCTTCAATTTAGGAACTGTTTTTAACAACAGCTATTTCCCCTGGCTAGAAATTTGAACAACAATTTGAAACTAAAAATGTATTCAATATAGCATTGATACGAAAATTTCACAATAAACATAATATAACTTCAAAACTTATATACATACATATATATCACCTTTAAAACAAAAATAAAACAAGCTGATCAAATAATCTCAAAACTGAATTGTGACTTATATTTTCAATGTTATTCAAATATTTGAATATTTCAGATATATTTTATGATTACTGGACAATTTTCACCATTTACTTAAGCCTAGTATAGATTTATGATGTCAGCTGAGTTTAGTTAATAATGCAGTGAACACTTTTCTTATTAAAATATATATAAAATAGCATATAAAGCAACTTGATAAATTTAAAAAATGACACCTTTGTTTTGTTAAACCAAGAATTTAATATAATCATGATAATAGAACTTCCATAGTAATCCTGTGATAAACTTTTAAAAAAGGAAATGTGTTCAAAAGTTACAGTAAACATTTAATTCAATTAAATTTAGATAATTTTTGTCAAAATTAAAGACATGGCATACAAGAAGCACTTTAATAAGGTTTAATTACCTCAGTACATGTATATTTTACAGGTAAAAAGAAAGCCCTATTTTTCTTAAACTTGTGTATTACTTATCTAGTGAACTCAAAAGGCCTTGTGATTTAAGTTTTACAGGATGTTGCAATTTTGAATGAATGTTATTTAGAATTTAATACTCTCTGACCAGGTGTGATCTTTTTCATGAGTTTGCCCCAAGCAGGGGGTATTAATTTCTTTAATTTTTATCCGTTTTTGATATATATTGTATATAATATATCCTTAATTATAATAAAAGATATATTTCTAAAATAAGGTGAAACAATTTCAGTGATTTTGTTGGCTGTTGTTACCTCATTAAAAAGATAATTATATAACTATTGTACATTTTGTGTATGTTACCATGAAACCTATGTAGTATTTATTTAGGAATTTAGGAAAATTAATTAAAAAAAAAAAACACATGCGAAATATAATACCACAATTTAGTGTTACTTCATCCTGAAATAAACTTACGTGAATAACTTGCATGAATTTTAAAAGAAAAGAATCAAATAATGTATCTGAGTAGTATTTTACAGAAGGAATCCTTACCATAAAGCCCTTTATCCTATTCTAAATTCAAAGTTATACGTCAACTTTAATTAAAACTTTCGCTAACTTCTATTCTGTTTCTAAACGTCTGACTAAATTATAGATAACTAAATATGACTTCAAATTTCATTTCTTACAGAAATAATAACATTTTGAGTTAATATCTCAAAATGTGAAAGGAGTATATTTTTAACCGAAACAACAGTATTATTGGAATTATTTATGCACAGTATAAAACAAGTATTTGATTTGGATTTATCTGAAATTGTCTTGACGTGTTTGGCGTGTTTGGATAAAGAAAAAGCAAGGACATAATAAGGGTATAAGGCAGCAAACAAAAAGATTTTGTCCAGAAACTACATTTGAAAAAATTAAAACAACTTTAATAAATTCCAAATCCATGTGTTTGTTTTACTCCAACGTGATACCTGAATATTTTGTTTTATTAGAAAATGATCTTGTTGGTTTTCGTCCAATTTGTTACTCTGGACTCAACTCCATTCCTCACAGAAATTTCACAAGAAATAAAAGAAAACTTCTTAGACATTTTAACAACTAAATAATGTTTTTTTATTATTCTAATATTTCCAGAACGGCAATGTTTCTTAACAGTTTAAATTTGTAATTACTTTGAGCTTGCTGGATTTAATTATCATTTATTTTGATAATTCTGATTTGAAAAAAAAAGAATCAGCTTTGTTAATGTATTAGCGCAGACATGATTGAAAACAAGTATTTTACAGTTCCACGTTAATGAAATACGAAATAATTAAGAAACTAAGGTTCCAACTTCCGCAAGCAAATATGACCTGAGAGGAATTTGCATATTTTTGTATGTCTCTTTTGGGCATTTAGCTTCAACATATTGACATGTATGTTTCTTTTCATTTTGTTTCCCGAAAATTAAATGTAAATTTATATTCAAAATCAATTCATATGTATACTGCATAATGAAAAAGAAAGTGTTGCATTTTACACTGTTTGAAAACAATTCTACAAATGTGCAAATGTAAAGATTTTTATATTCACGATTGTTTTTGGTTTTTTATTTGCATATTTTGATAGTAGCAAATGAATTTGCCTTCATGCGACAATCAAAATTACCGGTTTTTTTTGGGTTTTTTTTTTTTTTTTTTAAAGTTTACGATGTAAAATTTTCATCTGTCAACAACATGGTTTTGCTCATTGAAAGATTTACCATTGCTTTACTTGTGTAATACATTTAATATTTCGATTAACATATTTAATTTCTTTTACGTTCTTGATGCAATCACAAGATTACCCCTTGTTTACAGACTACAGAAATTGAATTACTTTTATTACATGTTATCATTTTAATCTTTTCGAAATGTAAATATCTAACACGCTAGCCAAAAACACCATTATCTGGGACATTCTTTAATTTAACAAAACTGTTACACATTGTCACAAATATATGCATATTTTATTTGTAACTTAATAAGTTCGATCAGCCAAACGTACAGATGCAAGATATGTTAGTAGAACAATTAACTGATCGGTGAATGAACGATGAATGTTCGAGGACTATTTCAAGCTAATCGTTTACATTTACCATTTATCGATTGATGACTTATAAGAAAAAGTTTACCGGTAGCTACAAGAGGGGCGAAAGATATCAAAGAGACATTCAAACTCATTAGTAAAAAAAAATATTAAAAACTAGATCATAAAAAAACAGTAAAAATATTTGTAAATTTGTTTAATATATACATTCTCGCTTAATCTTGTTTTATTTTATTTTATGCTGAAGGTAACAGAAAAATGTCTAGTATACCAGAATTAGGCATTTCGCTTCTGTTGGATCCTCATGCGTGGTCAGCTTTTCTGTCCACTGTTGGGCTACTTGGCACATCAACCTTGGTGTATCAGAAGTTAGATCAAAAGAGAAAAATTTAAAAGATCGCGTGAAGAAAATTGTGCACACATTACTAAATTGATTTACTGTTTAATAATGTATAATATAATGTTTTTAACTTGAAAAAAAAAAAAAATTTTCCACATATATTTACCAACCAAGGAACGTTTTGCAAATTTGATTGAAATAACACAATGTTTTTTATTTATTCATTGGGATCTTGCATGCACACTGTTTAAAAATACAATATTTAAAACATGTGATTTTGGGTTTTATTTCATTTTATAATTGTAGGTCATGTTGTATATTTTCGAATTTATTTTACTCACTAACAAGACGCCCTGAAATTAACTACCATATGTTCAAAGGATTGCTATAAACAATATAAACAATTAAAATTATCTCATTAAGATATAATTTTAATCTATCATGAACAATAACAATCTATATGCAGATATCGTTCAAGTAGAAAAGAGACATATACACATCTGTTAAAGAAACTTTGTTGTGGAAAAATTCACGACCGTCGGGTTTGAAAAACCAAGGATTGAATACGTTATTATCTTAAAGTATTCACACACAAAACATGACAATTTCATCATAGTGACACACAGTGTTAATTTGAAGCTTGAAATAGGTGGACGGACGGCCAAGGTAACACTTTATACCACGTCGACTACGGCGAGGGCAAAAATACAGCATGTCTAAGCTAGCAATTTGCCTTCTGTGAATCTTGCCACTCGGTTAGATTTTGGAAGCATATGCTAGATGATTTACACCACAGTACGTGGAAATTAAAACTCATAATATGTGTATATATTTATCACTAGGCCAGATGTTATTGTTAACATAATACTCACAAGTGGAGCTGAAATCAAGATAACTACAAAACCATCAAACTCATTTATGTATTAAGAGTATTGCAAGCCAAACATTTCAAAACGGATGAAGTTGTTGATTTATACATCCTCCATAGCATTAGATATGTCCCAATATGACTTCCGTTTTAAGGCCTGTGGGAAGAAAACCAAGCTATAACCATATTCTTATATCTCAATCAAGCGGATATATTTCAAATTAGTTTAATGTAGAGAAACATAACATGCAAAAAAATGACCCCATGAATTATAATTCGGATCAATACTCACTCCTATCAATGTTCTTAATTTCATAGATCTAACGCCAAATAAATGTCACCAGATTACCACCTCAACTTTTTTCAGAAATTTTATGCTGTAATACTTTTTCAATACGACGTCATTTTTATAACTGTATCAATGGTTATAATCGATAAACTTAACGTTATATTGAAATTGGTGCAATTAAACCAATTTGAAGCTTTTTCTTAAAAAAAGTATCATTTTGAATTAACAAGAAGTGTACATCCATAGAATACTACTCTTTTGTTTCAAAATACGCCCCATTTGCAATTGAAGTGAACTCAGTTAAATACCAAAGTAATAATCAAAGGCCGAGAACGAACTGAAAATGCCAGAAAGCGACAAAAAGTAAATCCACAGTATATGTATCACAGCATAAAAAGCTTAAGACTGAGAAAAAACGAACCCGACATAAGCTTGTATTCATTCTTCTAAAGAAGATCCTATATGATGCCTGTCTCATATGAATACAGGAACAAGTCGGCAAGATTGGTTTCCCATTGGAATAATGACTCATAGGTGAAAACATGTCCTACGAAAGAACAAGTATGCTAGCAATCGAGCAATCAACCATCTCGACAATGTCACTTTCCTAGTACATTCAGCTTGAATCCAAGTTCGTCTTATCCCTCCCTAAGACACTGATATCTACGTTGAATATTCTACTTCTTGAAACAAAGCAGGACCATTCTTACAATATGTTTTAGTATGAAATGGACTATAACTGCGTAAAGGGTAGACATTTCTCTTTATTTAGCACCATTCTAAGAGGAAATAGATGGTATGTACTTTAACAGATCTTTAAATTGTGTGAGTATCAACACATAGAGCATTTAAAAAAAAGGATTGATATTCAACTTTTGAAGGTCACATTGCAAATAATTCAATTGTTGTTGTATTGGCTTAAATGAGAATTGTTAAATGATGAACTGAATGGTGATATACACATTTCTGTTGCTAATTTTAAAGTAAAACTGATAAAATAGCCTAAACCTGTAAAGGCAAATAGATTTGTTTGGAGGAGTTAAAATCTATTCATATTTCTTAAAAAAAATACACACCAGATGTGTCCAAAATATCGCTCTATAAAGGGTCAAATTGGGGATATCATCCAAATTACTTTTTTTTTCTTTTTTTTTTTTTGCTTTTTGACTTATTCTAAAGAGGTGCTTCGTAATTGTATATACTAGTTAATACCTGTTATGGTTTGCTTTTATCAACAATTTGCTCTTGTAAGCTTGTGCTGGGGTGATGGAAAATATTCTTAATTTGATACGCCATTGGTAGCAAACATGGATTAAATAATTGACAAGTTATGATACAAATTGAAAGCAAAAAGAATTATTTTATGTTTTTGTTTCTAAGAGCAGAAGTAAATGGACTTTAGTCACAAAACAGTCATTTCGATTCTAGCATCATCTGAAGACTCTGCAACTGAAAAGATGGATTCCTAAATTCTAAATATAAAAAAAAAATGTTACAGGCAAACATACTAAACAGCTTAAGATATAGATTCAGCAAATGCATTTTTCTTTTTTGAATCACCAAAAGGTACAAGTACATGTATTGAAACTCAAAGTGTGTTTTGCATATAAAATAGTTGAGCACTCAGAGTTATTGGAATTCAAGGTGCATTTTCCATATGAAATTATTGAGTACTTACAGTTAATTAAACTCGAGGTGTATTTTTCTCTACACAATTATTGACCTTTAAGAGTTAATGAAACTCAAGATGTGTTTTACTCCATAAAATTTAGAGCATTTAGTGTTATTGAAACTCAAGGTGTATTTTTTTCAATAACAATTTTGAACACTAAGAGTCATTGAAATTTGAGGTGTATTTCACCCAATAAAATTGATGAGCATTAATAGTTATTGAAATTCAAGTTGTATTTTTATCAAAAGATATGTTTAAACATTAAGGGTAACTGGAATTAAAAGTAGAAATTCAGTCTGGTATATTAAAAATGTGAATTTAAAACACAGACAATTACCACTAACTATGTAACTCCAATTTTTCAGACTTAATCGGGAAACTTGATACAGAATTTGTCTAAAATAGTGTACCAAGGGCTAGTGGTATTATTCTTGATTCTAAAACTTCCTCAATTTTTAATACTGTTTGATGGCACGTTCTAGCGTTTTTAACTTTTGATACTATAAGTTCACTTGTAATAGGTTAAACAGCAAGTCATATTCTACATTCAAATATTAGTACTAATAGTATAAATGTAAGAACTTATTTAAACCCCAATTAACAATAATACTCATGTGTCCCGACCAATAACAGCAGATCAGACAAATACCATGACAAACCTATCAGTATCCAAAATGTCCTCTCTGAATGACAGCAATCAGAACAAATCTAAATTACACGTACATTATAAACCAGATATGGTGATGGAACTTAGACGAAGAATACTTGAAATTAAATGAGAGAAAGAGAACTTAATATTAGGCAAACAATGACTACTGAAGTCCACCCTTATATGGACTATAATATGCCGTCACAATATAGAAATCATGGTAACGGTGAATAACTACCATATAGATGGTAAAATTCCACATACTCCCCTGACACAAGATCAAGGGAGACGGCCTTTTCGATGCAAAATCGTAAAGAATCATTTGCAAATCATGATGCAGATAAATCAATACTTCCATATGGTAAAAAAGCCTGGGAACTTTCGTGGTATAGTTCCAAAATATTGCAGAACGTAAAACTTGGAGTCCTAGCACCGGAAGTTCGCACTTCTTTTATGCTATATAATTCTAAATTGGAAATGCGTTTTGGAAACTGTAATTTCCTAGAGACCTACATACGTGAATTACAGACGGTTAAGAAACGATATAAAGATATCATCTATGCATGTGCTGTTAAGTTAGAAGGCATGGTTAAGAAAGCTTATAATGTGTTGGAAAAACAACTGTTCAATACTATCAACATTGGATATATGTTGTATTGACCATCTGATCAGAGTCTTGCATATGATGTTTTGCGCGCGTCTGGCGCAATTACTAAATTGTAATCCTGTTATCTGTGATGAGTTTGTTTACAACCACTGGGTCGATACCACTGCTGTTGGAGTTTTTATTCCCCGAGGGTATCACAAGCCCATTAGTCAGCACTTCTGTGTTGACATGAATTATCATTGATATGGTCATAATTATGAATTAGCTGTTTACAGAACTTCGACTTTTTGAAATACTAAGGCTTTTCTACCTCAGGAGTAGATTACTTAGCTGTATTTTGCAAAATTTTTAGGAATTTGTTGTCATCAATTCTCTTCAACTCCGTGCTTATTTTGGCCTTTTCAACTTTTTTTTTTATACCAGCGTCACTGATGAGTCTTTTTAAGACAAAACGCACGTTTGGCGCAATTACAAAATGGTAATCCTGTTATCTGTGATGAATTTATTAACAACCACTGGGTCGATGACACTGCTGTTGGAGTTTTTTATTCCCCGAGGGCATCACAAGCCCAGTAGTCAGCACTTCTGCGTTGACATGAGTTATCATTGATATGGTCATAATTAAAAATTAGCTGTATACAAAACTTTGATTTTTTTTTAAAAATAAGGCTTTTCTACCTCAGGAGTAGATTACCTTAGCTGTATTTGGCAAAACTTTAAGGGATTTTTGGTCCTCACTGCTTTCAACTTCGTACTTATTTGGCCTTTTCAACTTTTTGTGATACGAGCGTCACTGATGAGTCTGGCGCAATTACTAAATTATAATCCTGTTATATGTTATGAGTTTATTTATTGACGAAGCGAACAAGAACCAGGAAAGAAACTTTAAACTTGAGAATCTGGCATTTCACCTGCAAAAACGGCCTAAAAGGCAAATTTCAGATTCGTTTAGCAGTGGCAATTGAAGATGAACAAGAGGTCGATCGTGAGGACCTTAAATGCAGAAAGCATGACATCAGCGATACATGTATGTCATTAAAAAGGACTAAATTGGTTTGGATGAGACATGATATAATCTATGAAAAAGGACACTGATGAATAAAGAATCAAAAAGAAGAGGAGATAAGGTAAAATATCAGATAACCAATTTGAATAAATGCTATTTATGCAACCAAGAAGGGCATTTCATAAGAGACCGACCAAATAATAAGCATGATAAGCAACAGTAGGAAAATATTACCGTATATAATCCTTTAGATAAGTAGAGGCTGTGACTGTCGGTCAATGGTCAGCATTGAAGATGAGTAAGTACTGTAAATGATGATTCGGCAGATTTTCATTTGTCAGCTTGAGAGATACGAAGTGAAGATGATGCAGATGCTAAGTCAGCAGATTTTAATTTTGATCTATTTATGATGAATCAGAGATACAGATAGGAAATAAATAGCCAATTCAAAAGGGTTAAAGTCATTTGACTCCTGTGAGTGAAACAAAGATTGTCGCGGTAAAGTCTGAGTTGACGTCAGGACAAATTACCCAAACTGTTGTATTGACTCCTGTGGTAAAAAAAAAAGAATGTTGACATCGAGTGGTGATATCCAGAAGAACAGAGTGAGGTCAGCAACCATAAACGTTCCCACTAGTATTAAGGGCAGGTGACCAAAGCTGTTTTGGATACAAGAGCGGAAGTAACAGTTCTTAATAGCAGTCTGTATTTTTTTTATTCCAGAGGAAAATACACCAATATTAAAAAGAGCGACCAGAAACTTATTGAAGGCAGAGACTGGAAAAACACGAAAACCTACGGAATAACTACCATGAATGTTGAGCTTGGTAACTCAAGGTGTATTTTTATCCATAAATTTGAGTTATTTTCCTCGATGTGATTTTAGTACAGATCACACACTTTGTTTGAATTCAACATAGTGCTCTACTCTTCTGTAACTTTTCAATCAAAAATATCATATTGTTATTTGACAGGTAAAAAAAGCTACTGAAAAAAAATGAACAATGACTTAAAAGATCACAATTGTCTGCAATCTAGTTGTCTGAACAGTACTGAAATTAACGCTCTCGATAAGTAAGAGAATTATCGGAAAGACTGACAAATAACAAAAAAATGGTTTGTTCAGTCTTTTAAGAACTATTTAGATCAAACTGACGGTTTCAATTCAAAATCGGCTTACCACTAGATGGTCTGTCTGTCTTTGACTTGAGCTTCATTTTGAAGATCAGTGATTTTTGCTTGTTTTTTGTCCCTTGTATTAAGAAACTGACTTAGTTGTCAACTACGGTAATTTACTTTATATTCTGAAGAAAATTTTGTGATTTAATGGCTTGAAGGAAAATAATGCACTGGTTGAAACGTATCAAATGTCAACGCTAAAGAGACAGAACATGGAGCTATTCAATTCTCTGTGTATGAATGTCAGTTGTCATGATCAGTTTTTTTAACTGTTGTAAAAACGATTAACAAAACTGCTTGAGATTAGATGTTAATAGAATAAGAATTGAACTTATTACAATGCTCTTGTAAACTGTACCATTTGATAATGTGGTACTTACATTTCCCCCACAGAATACCCTAATACTAATACCAGTACTAGCTCTAAGCTTGTCTTATCAATCACACCGTATTAAATGTTGATAAATAAATTTAAAGATCTATTCTAAACATATAACATGTATAAATTCGGGGTAAAATGAGTCAACAAAAGAAATGTTATGTGATATAAAATCGTCTAAGGTGAATTATTATACATTTGCTAAACAATCAAACCTACAAGCAGTGTTTGTAACCATGCAACAAAGTTAGCTCTTAAACTAATAATAGATTATAAAGTTAAACCCTTGTTTAACATTTGAATAAATTACAGGTAAGCAAACCTATACTATAAAAAGAAATTGAAACTTGCTGACTGAATCTGTTTATGTGCTTAAAAGGTAAGGAACAACTAATTTTTATTATCATAGGATGCTTTACACTAACCATTGCACATTCCCCTAATTTCAGATGGATCATCCAGCTAGATTTTGAAACTATTTATTTTATTTCATATTCTCATAGTTCGCAAATTTATCACGCGATTGATCAGTTGTATATTTAATTTCTTTTTTCTTTTTATTTTTTGTAAATAATATATTCAAAATAGTTTTATGATAAAAAAAGATAGAAGAGCTATCGTGAAAAGTCAGTATTAAACGGATGTATTACGGAAAAATAGTACCACGAACACAAAACGTCCGTTGGTTCCCACCCATGATACGTCCGTAAAACCACTTTATAGGCATGAAAAATCTCAAATTCAACCCAACTATGAAAGATCTTCAAAAATAGTAAAATAACAAAAATAACGCACTCCGAGGAAAATTCAGAACGGAAAGTCTCTAATCAAATGGCAAAATCAAATGTTAAACACATCAAACGAATGGATAACAACTGTAATATTCCTGACTCGGTACAAGCATATGTTTTGTATCGTTTTAAGGTGAATTTGTCTTTTAACAAAACTAACTCAATTAAAAAATTAAGAAAAGATTCTCAATTTAAACCCTTAGGCAAAGTTTTGGCATAGTTTCATTTGCGTTAGTAAATTTTTGTTCTTTCCTCAGCGGAACTCTATTTATTTATATTAATGGCCTTTGAAATCAACCGAACAATGCAAAAGTAGAACTGATTCTTTACTTCCTACATGACCGGGAATCTGTATTTTTCACTTCATACTTCTACGACAACATCGCCTAGAATTGCGCAGACGCATTTTCCCTTGCTCTAACTATAGCTGTTAAAAATCAGATTTCGCTTCGGAATGTGTTACCTTTTTATATGTACTAAAGAAGGATGTAGAATCATAATTCACAAGTATTTTGTAAAAGTGTACAGAAATAATCTTCCACTCATCTCTACAGTATAAATGTTGTATGTTAAATGTGTCCGTTGAAGCCATAACATTACACAAATATCTTCATTATCAAATGATAACAGGCAAAACATAGCTTATCGATTGTAATCAATGTTTCTTTTTCGTTGATCAATCATCAGACAGCAGAACATTTAATAGTAAGCATGGTTTAAATTTCTCATTTGTTCTTCTATGCTAATTTATATTTGCTAGACAAAAAAATTGAATAAGCATAGAGTAATTACTTGGACGAGAAATCAAAAACTTCATCAATTTGGACATAAATACATCAGGACTGCGAAAAACAAGTTCTAATAAATGAATTCTGTAACTCCTTTATGGCCAGTTTTGTTGATGAAGCGGAGAAAAAAGAATCTTTGAGTATCGATGGCAATTCAATTAACATCTGATCTATAATAGGCCCAATACAGACCACCTCAGTTGATAACACTATATCAATCACAGGTAATGAACATATTGCTAGTGTGTTAACATAGTTGGTTCGATTTTTAAAACAATATTAGTCATATACAGCTTGGTGCGAAATTAATAGAAAACTTTAAATAAACAAAATGAGATGTTTTGCTGAAATGCAGCAATAACATCGAGCCTTCCGGTATCATTACATCTGTAACTTATAAGAAACAATTGCCACGAACTGGATAGAAGTTAATGTAAAAAAGGCATTCACTAGTCCACACATAAAGTCATAGTTTTCTCGTCTGCCATTGCCTTTAAATGTACAAACGATTTCCAAGGGGATATAATGATATCAGAGCCAATCAATCTTCATTAAATGAGAAATACCGTATAGCGGGTTATTTTCGCGGGTGTAAAATTTCGCGATTTAGGGGCAACAAAGTATACGGTTTTTATTTTGGCGGATTCTTTAATCCCAATTAAATATTTTAGCGGATACTAAAATAGTTGCAGTCAAAAAGTTGTAAATATTGACAAACAAGCGTCTATTGTTATGGCTAAATGATTGTTTTACCTGCATGACGTCTTATTTATTGATTATATTTTGATACAGTTAATCAATACCGCTACTTAAATATGTGTCACAGGTGTACAAACTTCTTGTAAATGTTACGGTTGGTTACTTACAAAATTGACCGGACTTTGGATTTACTAATTAGATTATGAAATTATCATGAGTGACTTGCAACGTTTATATAATTTGACATTAATCAATAAGGATAAAATACCTGACAAAGTACCTTACATTCTTATATTATTAATTAAACTATTATGTAACCAAGTAAGTAATTAATACCTGACAGCCAGTGAACAATGGCATTTTGTATTTATGTATTTTAAATTAACATAAATTATTATTGATCCGACGAACGGGAAATAAATAAATAATCTACAAAACGCTTTAGTTATTAGAAAGTACCGAAAGTATGCATAAATTTTCGCGGAATTTAATTTCGCGATTTCCACTTACCCGCCAAAATAAGCGAAAATAAACACCCCGAGAAAAAAACCCACTATACGGTAGTTCGTGTTAATGAACTTGTTTGTGTGTGTTTAATTTTTACATCGACATATTAAAAAAAAACTGCCTTAATAAACCAAGAAAAAATGATTCTATAATATCAATTCAGGCCCTTGGGTTATGGATTTCCCTTTCTTATTTCTATTCGCCTTTTATATTCGTTTTTTGTAGCGATAAACCATCGTGCCTTCAAGTCAATTGTCTCAAAAATTAAACTCTGCTTTTTTGAAGTTTCTAACATGACTATAACTAATGAGAAATGGTATAAGAAAATATCTGATTGGCAACAAACTACTATCATATTAATTAAAATTATCACAAACGGTTGTTTTCATTTTAATCAGGTAAAAAACTGGTTTTTCACAAGTCATAATTATATGCCTTGAAGGATATTTCGTCAAAATTTGGTAGCATCAGGGTTGATTCTTTAAACGAATAATCTATTCTCATGATTGGAATCAATTTCATATAGATATATTAAGAATAATGTGACCATGATCACTGGTGTATTTTATTCGAAACAATGTTATACTATTGTACACTGTGACTGCCAAGTTTGCAATAAAAATTTGCAATGGACATTAGTCACGATATATATGTTAGCGGCAATAAGTGAAATTAGGCATTAAGCGTAAATCCTAGGCAATAGGCGAACGCCTAGGTAGTAAGCCTAAATATTGTTAGGCATTAATCTTAAATCCTAGGATTAAAGCTTAAATCCTGAAAAATGTGTCCAGGCATTAATCTTAATGTCTAAAATGTAAATAGGATTAAAAAAAAAAAAAAAAAAAAAAAACCTTTGTTCAAAATTAAAACACATTTAGTTCATAATAACATGATAAGAACTGAAGTTGAAAATGTCATATCCTTGAAATAAAGTCACCAGTTCTGACCACTTTATTTTTTAAACTCGGGTATAACCAAATCTGTAAATTCGCGACCATTATGATAATGCAGTTTATGGCGCACTAAAAATTAAAAACATTAAAAACATGAAACCTTTAATTAAAACAAAAATTACCTCTATTTAAGCACACTTTGAATTACAGAATATAATGTTAAAAACTTCTGCTACTTAGGACATTTATAATTTCCATTTTGGTTGAATTGGAAATTCATAAAAATCAAGTATTTTAGATTATAACTCAATGTTGACTGCTGTACCCCAATTTTTTACTTTTATCTAAAACGTTTGTTTGTTTTGCTCAAGTATTGTCCAATATAATAGAATTATATGCGACTGTCATACAAGTGAAAGGATTAGCTAGCTGTAAAACAAGGTTAAATCCATCATTTTCTACATAAGGAAATGCCTGTACCAAGTCAGGAATATGGCAGTTGTTTTCCATTCGTCGTTGGGGCTCGGTATTTTTTTGTTATTTTACGTTTTACAGAGTCACTACTAAGTTGTTTAAATTATACGGTCTCTGTCACCGTGACCTGTTTATATAAAAATAAGGAGATGTGGAATGATTGCCAGTGAGACGACTATCCACAAAAAATCAAATGAAGTTGATGTAAGCAATTATAGCCAACATTACGCCTTTCAGCAATGAGAAAAACCCATACCATGTAGTCAGCTATAAATTGGGCTCAAGCATGAAAAATATTAAATGATCCTTTTTCCAAAGTACCACGATAAAGAAACAAATAAATTTTGACTTTTCTCTCATCAATTTCCTTTACCCTTCATATCATTATTTCAAAGTTCAATAAGGTAAAAAAATGTCAAACTTTTTTGTAATTTCAGCAGTCTATAGTAAAATTAAAATTGTAAAAACTGTTAAATTTTACCAAGTGTATATTAATATTTGGAATATTATTTAAAAATACTTAAAATCAAGAATATTTTATCGATTGTACATCTACCTGGAAGATAAAACAAAAATCCCAAAGTTCACTTATTGCCTGAAATGATGTTTGGCAATAGGTTGAATAGTCATCATTATATTTCAGGAAATAATTTTAATGCCTTAAAATTTCAGGCAATAACTTAATGCCTAGGCGTTAGCTACTTGCCTAGGATTTAAGCTTAATGGCTTGTTTTACTTATTGCCGCTAACATATATAAAGTCATCATTTTTAACATGGTATTTGTTAAACAACTTGTGAGGCATAGTGCTTGTCAACTTTTGATCACGAGTTTGACGCTTTAAAGCTTAACACTGACGACGATGAATCATGTTTTATAGTGATTTATGAAAAAAATAGTGAATGTTCAACTCAACAACGCTTATGAAGACGTTCATTGTGTTAAACTGTTATTGTCGAAATGTGACAAGCTTATAATTGCTGTATTTTAAAAGTCCTGGCAAACAAAAACAGTATTCTTAAACTATCTCTTCTCACAACTTTTAACAAGTCAGACAACGCATTGCTTGGAAAATGATGTAAAAGCTGCGATTACGATAAAACTGACAGCGACATGGCTAAAACAAAAGACCAGCAGACAAACACTAGTACACAATAGAAGACTATAGACTGAGAAACACAGCCCCACAAAAAAACTGATGGTTAAAGTATTTGTATTAATCACATAATGAAAACCGTAAAAAACGAATAAAAATCTGACTCAGCAAAGTGATTTCAGATGATAATATCGTGGCACCATTTATTAACACAGAAAAAATCTGAGTATGTTACTATGCTGCTATTATGTAACACATTAACCGAAAATAATAATACACAATAAAATTTATTGCAACCAAGTTACATACAAATAGTAACGTCAACAATGTATTTTCCCTCGATCGTCGCTTTAATTGTCGAATTTCCTTCTGGTGCAGAAAAATTTGTAATGCGATATGTGTTTATATTAAAGGTTATATAGTGTTTAGATCCAGAAAAGAGTTAAAGGTATTTTCAAGAAAATATTCTACCTTGTAATACAATCACTGATTTTAAAACCGGCTAATTTTCTAATGAAAAAAACGGTGAGTGATATCGATAGGAAATCAACAGCTCAGATGTTAGGCTAATTATCCAATTGTTAGTGGTAATTTAAACTATACTCTCTAATTGCTGTTTAATATTTTAGGTTGAATATGGCATGTCTGTATCGAATGTTCAGTGCAAAGTGTCGACACATAATGCGAATGAATAAAGGCATACCAGGTAAGGATATATTAACTAATTTAGAATTTTCCTCTTTTGTGCTGTGCAGAGCAATTTGTAGTTCTATATTTGTTTGCTAAACATTCATTGGCAAAACATTCTTCCACTCAATAGTTCTAAAACATTGTTCTTTATTTGACATTTAAAACTATATTGGGCATGTGTTCTGTTATTATGCCGTCTTGGGTATCTGAAGGATGTATTTACTGTAGAAGGCATGGTATACATTAAAAACAAATAATATTCGTCACTTGAATCTGCAGTGCGTCCGCTACAAAATAAAGTTAAAACTCGAAAATAGTGTAATACATGTATAGTTTGTAAATTAATATGGTTATTTATTGTGTCACTCGTTAAAGGTTCATACGATGACGTATTGCTTACAACCTTTATTTTAGGTCTTTGGTTGACATATATTTCATTTTGGAACGCCTTAACATAAAAAAATTAGCCCAAAGTTATTACTTTTGACGTGTTGAAAGTAATAAAGAACTGATTTCTTTAAATTACGCACATTTTTAATAGAAAGTATACATAAGAAAAGTATAAAGTGAAAATTAACATGTTTTGAAATGGCATAAGAATACTTTAAGTACCAGTTGTCCTTGCTTTATATTTTCAAAACAACTAAACAAAGTGGTACGTAAACTGCTTTGTTGTGGTGGTCATGGTTTGCTCGATCTAAATTTAATAACACCTTTATTTATTCTTTTTGATATGAATTTTATATCTCAGCATCAGTATTTGAATTAAAAAAGAATTGTACATACGATGTTTGAATAACAAATTATTCCAGAAATTCCTAATGAAGTCAATGATTATAACCATATAGTTTCTATTGACCCGAAGTATGCTGTTTTGCTTGTCAAGTCTTTTCTCCTTGATTCAAAATAATATATATTAATTCTGTTTTGAAATATTCAAAGGGTATGAAATATGTACTGAAAAGATACTCAAACATAAAAAAGTATATCTCTGTAATTTGCAGAATACTTAATCGTGTTTTAACTGACTTGCAAAATATATATTGTTTGTGCGGCAGAACATTCATCATCTAAAATAGATGCAATATTTTTTTGTATTCAGTTTTTTAAATTATCAGATTTTCTGACCACAGCTATTTGTTTTTACCTCAGAATAAGTGAATAGCAGCTATCAAGTATAATGATTTTACTTAAAAATTGGCAAATTTATATTTTTGGTTGGCTTATTTAACAACAGTTTGATCTTTCATATTCCATCGTTAATATTTACTGCATAAATGTATTATTTGACATTTTCTTACATAAGAATTTTACAAACTATGAGCGTGATAATCACAAAAATAAGAATATGATGAGATATGGTGATGAGAAATTGTTAGCATTTCCTGTTGTGTTGCTTTACGCGTCATTTTGTGTCAAAGTCATATTCAGAAGCAAGTGGCAAAGCGAGGAATACGGAACACCGGAAATCATTTTGATTGGACTTACATATGCAATTTGGGGAAATGTATCATGTCAAATGTATGAACAAATGCATATACAAACAGACATGTAATGAACACCATCCCTTGTAGATGCAATAACACGATTATATAAATACGTATTTGACTTGCCTGATTATTTGACAACATATTTAATGATTCTACACCTTATTGTAATCACGTGTGTTATTTTAAATCGAATTAACTTATTGTTTATAAACACCCATTCTGCATATAGGAGGAAATCATTATCTATAATTTGGATTTCTTTCTCCACCTATTTCATTAAATAAAACTCAATTATTATTTTGGATACCAACCACTAAGAAACATCTATGATACGAACGTTGCAAGGCGGGACATATTCTAATTTGCACTTAACTCTTTTCCAAGATTATAACAATTAAAGTAATAACCAACGATTGTTTTTCTTATCAGAAGACTTAAAGGCCAGGATCAAAAGCTGGTTATGTGCCTGACAACGATAAATTATATTAATCAGTGTTTCAGAATTTAAATTGTTGTATTTTTTCCCCAAAACACCGTTGCAAGTTAGAATTAAAGCTTGCTTTTTGAGTAGAAAAAAGATATCTGCGAAAAATTTTACAATTGACTGTAAAACATATTGGCGCAATGAAAACAATGTATTATACTTTGTGTATAACTTAAAAAATGTGATGTGTAACAATCTTTTTATTTGTCTATTTAAATTAAGTAGCATTTTTGTTTGAATATGAATAAACGAAACCTAAGAGTCAGCAAACAAACGATACAAGAAGGCTAAAACCTACCTTGAAATGTGCGCTGGGTGTATCTAGGTAAAATGTACCATGTGGCTTGTCGTTTTTTTTTTCGCAATAAGATAAATAACTTAAACATGTTAAAATGTTTATTTCTATGGTTTATTGATCATTTATTATATATACTTTTCCATAGGACTTACCGCTTTATATTTGTGCGTTGACATATATTTGTAGAATACATTCTGAAGAAAACCTAATACATTGTATATCAGTTCTAACTGTAATTATTTTTTCTAGCCAAAGTAAATAGATTTTTTGATGTAGTGTCGGGAGTCAACCTGTGTCTTACCGGTTTTTCTTTAATCTGGATAGGAGATAACAAGGTAATATTCGTTTATCTACATATATTACTTTAACTTAGAATATAAAGTCAATCTTTTGTACTCTAATCGTATTGTATAAATAGTAAAACTGTATTAATCTTATAACATACAAGTCAGATGCAAACCAATTTTGTCCTGATGTTGACTGCAAATCTGTGTAGGTTCATTTTACTGATATTACAAATAGCGGAAAGTTCAAAGACCGTTTGATTGGTTTATTTTTATACATACGACAGCCAAATACTGCGGATCTGCAAAGCGTAACATCTTTTTTCCACAATTCAACATGTATGCGTTTGAACCCGGGGTAAATTCGATTGGAAAAGGCATTATCCGACTAACGAAAGCTATATTACATGAAGTCTAGTTTGCTAATCGTCTACCGCTGTGGACACGATATTACGATGCCAGAAAAGAAAAGTTTCATATATATATAAGTTCAAATTTAAAAAAGGACTTTTTTTCGAATAAAAAAACAGCTGTACTTTCGCAACATTTTTTGTCGTTTTGTTGTTGTTTGCTATTCTAGTTGATATGTTTGTTGCATTACAGAGGCATACGTCTTGTTTAAGCTTTTCATCAAAACACTAATGATAAGTCCATGTTGAGTAACTAATTGGAGTACGCTTTATATGGCTTTCATATTTTAGGTGCGACTAATTCCCGTAGCGGATAAATACCTATTGGTTGGAGATGACAGTGTGGTCCAAAATGTAAAAACCCAAATATGCGCAGAATACAACAGTGCATCATTGAGGAATATGCGGCATAAAATGAGTAATATAGATATTGAAATAATAACAGAAGAGAAGCAATATAATGCATTAAACGAAGGCAAAGCGAACGTGTTACTGTTATGTTTATCAACGGCAACTGATCGAAAACATGTGCAATATTGCCTGCCAGAACAATTGCCATCAACTATTAAGTCCAAATACGTTTTTGTAGAGACAAAAGGTGGGGAGAGATTTTTAGATGAAGGTATAATGCATTACTTGAAGAATGATCCTAAGATATCAACACTTTTCAAACACATTGATGTAAAGACCATATCACCGGTATTGTCTTCAATATACATGAACATGAAGACCAGTGAAGATGAAAAGCAACTTATATACCTAATGTACGGAGTTTGTGTGTCACTATTGGTAAGAGGGAACATAATTTTCAACATTTCTAAAAAAAAAAAGATAAACGGTTTATATAACAATTTGTTTAATATGTTTTTACGCATATATCAATAAAACTGATGAGAATACAAAATATACATTTGTTATCCACATCTAGCACGCGCATACATAAAACACGTTTCCAAAACATCGCATCTAACGTCGTGTAATTTCGTTCTCCAATGAAAAGCTATAATAATACTCGTCATGAAAACATCTAAAACATGCAAACGACAAAAACATCAGCATGATGTAACAACAAAACAATAACAGAAACAAATATAATAAAAAGCAATAAAAAAAAATGTTGGTGTTTCTATAGAATATTTTGGAAACTTGAAGTTACATGGTTACCAAAGCTTGCAAACATGTAGCAAAGAGGTGAAAATTCGATTGGTTAACTACCAGTGATGGTTATTTTCTTATATGCAATGAAATGTTATGCGAATGTTTTTCTATAGAACTGGATAGGATAAAACTTTATATATGCCAAGTATTTCTTTATTTCAAACAAAGATAAATTCTGCACAATGTTTTGAAATAAACAGGGTTTAAGAACATCAGTTGTTCGACCTGCTAGTCAAATGCGTTTTGTTAAAATATACTTTTTCACTTTTTTTGGTCTTTTGGAAAAAGTTGTTTGTGCTGTATTTAGACCCCTCTACTTAGAAATTTGTTTTGCATAAATACGTGTAAAAATTGCGGTTTTTACCCAAAGTAATCATAGTTTTGAACGATGTTTTCAATTTAGACTTGTTTATATTTTTTTCGTTTGGGTTTGTTTTATGTTTGCCTTTGGGTTTATATGATCCGTTCATCCTATTTCGACTCTTTCAAAATTCAAGAGTCTATCCTAAATTGAGGTAAGTTATTTGGCCTTCAAAATACCGTTTTGATTCCTAACTTCACTAAAGAGACATTAATTGTCGAAATCCGGATATAGTGTACAAATGTTTGCACCTCATGTTTGCGGTATACCATCCTTTCCGCATGTTTATTGTTTTCTGTTCGGAAATAAATTAATTATAAGATCAAAATTTTCCGCATGTTTATTGTTTTCTGTTTGGAAATAAATTAATTATAAGATCAAAATTTTCCGCATGTTTATTGTTTTCTGTTTGGTAAATAATTTATTATAAGATCTATTTTGTTAAATCTTGTGATCAGTTTATTTGGCAATCGCCAATGGCAGTCAGCAGGGTTTAAGAACATCCGTTGTTCGGCCTGCTAGTCAAATGCGTTTTGTTAAAATATACTTTTTCACTTTTTTTGGTCTTTTGGGAAATGTTGTTTGTGCTATGTTTAGACCCCTCTACTAAGATATTTGTTTTGCATGTACACTGCAGGAGTTACGACTTAAGTTTTTCCTATTGTATCTAGGGTTATCAGTGTAGTATGTAGCCTTAGCATTTCAGAATATATATGAAGTAAACATTAAACAATTTAGTTGAGTTTCTGCTTTTTATATTACGATAGTTGATTTATCCACGCTATGTATTATATGTTGTCTTTTTCTGTATAATAAAACACTTACTGACTGGATATTTGATCAATAGTAAGTTGATTGTCCCCTCTGATGCAACTATTGTCATCGGCTACGCCTCAGGGCAATAGTTGCACCTCGGGAGACAATACACTTACTTTTCCACTCAAACCCAGTCAATAAGTATACAACAAAGCCTAACGATCAATGTTAACACGTTTTATTATGCCAATTTTAAAAAATCCAAAATATTTACAATGCGACAATAAATAAACGCATTATTTTGCCAGACAAACTAGCTTCATCGAGCGTGCAACTATCTAGGTGAAATTGGATGTAGATAAGAATCTTTTGCAGCTCATTGTACGTGAACGTTGCTGCCTTGTAAATAATTCAAAGTTCAAGATTATTTATTTAATTATAAAATATGTGAATGAAGTTTGCAATGTTCATTGGCAAATGTAACAAAATGAAAAAGATGCTGCTGATTAATAAATTATTCTTTTTCATTAAACCATCAGGTTCTAAAGTATGAAGCTTTTAGATCCAAAGGAATTATCTTCTCCTTCTCGCCGCGTCGTCCAACTAGTGTTCACTTCTATGATTTGGAAAGTAACATTAGCAAAGTGAATTTTCTTTGTGCGAAGATGTCTTGTGAGAGAAAATTTTTGTTTGCTTTGTACCGTCAATGATGGTTATTTGGACACATATTAAATGTGTTCATTGTTTATCCCCTATAATGAATGTCACAGGTGTTACATGTTAATACATAAATTGAATTCTCCGTTTTACAGTTGGAATTTGAGAAATTGAGTCATTTTCTATAATTTGTCAATGCTTTTTACAGTGAATGATTTTTAAAATCGGAATGGTAAGTGAGTACAAGAGGTGTTATGGTGACTCTTTTATTCTTATCCTTGTACTTCAGAAGCTCCTGGCGACTAGTTCTGTTTGCGTTTTCTAAAGCTGTATCAATGCTGTTGTTATTGTATCCACGAACAACTTGAAGATTACGTTGTTGTCCTAGTCTTGCGTTTCTTCAAATACAGTGAACTATCCACGCTGCATAGATAGCGATACATATTTGAATGAATTACAAAATAATTCTGAAGATAGTAACATAAGTGCGTAAAACTAGCAACACATAACATATAAATCTATTTGACTGTGAATGATACACATATATGTGTATATGTATCATTTCAGAATTATATTCACTATCAGTACTATTTCCACTTTTCTATCATTTTTTGCATGTACAGTCACGTCGAAAGCATTTCCAGTGTAAATATTTCTTGGAACAACTCATAAATGAAGAAAACTTTGGTTTTAACCAAATTGTTAGAGACGTATGTCAAAAAAATGATTACATCTCCATTTCTTACTTACATTCCAACTGTATTGATTCATATGGTGAAATTATTAATCTTTCATTGTATGAAATGTATTCTGGTGCTGAAAACTACTTTTAGTCAAAACAAAAATATTTTGGTCATATATCTCAAAACATTTTTTTTTCTTCAGGTTTATAGATCCCATGTTTATAAAGTTTTTGTTTAATAAGCAGTGGGGCGATACAACTTCTGGTGGATTGTTAATCCCAAAGGAAATGATCTCCGAGGAAGTCAGTTGTGACATGATTTTTATCATATTCTTTTTTGAACTGCTCAATCAAAATATAAGAAATCATAAGTAGGTTTCATTCCCTTAGGGATCGGAAAAGAAATGGTATTTTCATTAAAGTTTCATCTGGACATATAGCTTCCAATGATTCTTCGTATTGA